>NW_008824868.1:731262-736436 GCF_000699105.1 Pygoscelis adeliae
GGCTGCCCAGGGACGTGGTTGAGTCACCATCCCTGGAAGTATTTAAAAGAGGTGTAGATGCGGCACTTAGGGACATGGTTTAGTGGGCATGGTGGTGTTGGGTTGACAGTTGGACTCGATGATCTTAGAGGTCTTTTCCAACCCTAATGATTCTATGATTCTACCAGTTGAAGCCAGGCTATCAATTACTGTATCCTAAACCAAACGTACTGCAACCTGGCTAAAGCATGATTTTACCTCTGTAATTAACAGGCCAATAAGAAAATAATAATCATGGGTTCAGTAGAAGTATCATTTTTTAAACTTACTATCCTCTCTCTTCTATGTCCATGCTGGTATCTTAGAGTTCACAGGATATAAATACTCTCTCCCATTCTCTTTCTGATAGCAAGATAAACAGTTTAATGTCTCTCTCCATTCGTAACAGTCTTCTGCTTTACAAGGTACCAGCTACCTTGTCTCACAGTCTAACCAATTAACATATATTATTAAACTGAGAGCAATTTTTCAGCCTGCATTTAGCTTTTAAGTATGCTGACTCTATTAACAGAAAGTTTTTGATTGCATAAAAGCTCATCTATTTTTTCCAGCTCTACTAGTTACCCTAATGAATTTTTTTTCTCTCTTTCTACAAACTCTGACTTGTATCATGTAGACGTATCATCTCATTTGGAGCTAGCTCAGAGTAGCTCTTAATATAACTCTGCCTAGCACAGTGAGGTCACCCTGCGTGAGTGGTGACAGCTGGATCCAAATATTTGAAGGTTCTCATTGCTTTCCAAATTAGCCCAAAAGACAGAAGGATTTCATATACAACTTGATATACAACAGACAACATTTCAGAAGAGCTCCCTCCACAGATAGCATGGCTGTCTGGACATGACTGCTAAAATAGGCATTTCAGTACCTCTTACTGTAATTTCGAAAGAGAAATACAACCATGACAGGAACGAAGGCCTACTAAATAGAGCTCATAGGATCAGGAAGTGGTCTGGTTATGCTCCTTTATAGAGAAACTAGAGATAAGAACTCCTTAAAATTAGTGTCTGCACAAAGCATTGTTTAACGTTTTTACTAAGGCTATCAGAGAGTTTTGCTTAGGAGAGAAATTGAGAGCCATTGTAGCAAAAGCTTAATCAAGAAAGCTAGCAGGGAAAAGAAATTACTTTCCATTAGGAAACTTTCTGTCCTTTGACAAGATAAACAGAGACTGTGGAATCAAAAAAAGAAAAAAAGAAAAAGGTTTGCAAAGAATGGAAGGTTTAGAGACCTTTGAGAAGGCTAACAAAGTCAATATGGGGTCTGGCTTCCTGTACTGCTTTTCCTCCTCCCATGGTGATAAAAACAGTATTATATCTTAGCATGTGTAATCTGTAGTGTTCATATTGATACGCACCTAATGTGTGGGCACTTATCTGAAGAGATCGTTTATCTTGACCTTCTCAAGCTAACTGTTAGCAGTAGTGTCAGCTGCAGCTAGTGTCAACTACAGCTCGTGTCAGCTTTAAAGAGCTGCAGGCTGTTTGAAGAGCTACCCTGCTGTAGTAGGCTTCTGATAATCCCGCCAGCAAAAGTCTCTGAAACAAATACCGTATTATTGATGATGTTACCAGTATTGTATGAACAAGTTTTTTTGTGTTCTGGACTTGCGGATTTTTTTCTGGTGATCCTCAGATTCCAATTTCTTATTCAATGAGAGGATATTTTTAAAAATATTTAAAATTTTTTCCCTGAAACAAAAAAAAAGAAAAAAGTGTCAGCATAGAAAAATCTGATTTAATTTCTTTGCATTTGACTTATTCTCAATGTCTGAACATTTGCTGAAGAGAAAGTGAGATCATGACAGGACTGATAGACAAATTTTTTCACATTTACGTAATGCAGAGAAACAGAAGAGCACTGAGCATCTTTGAACAGAGACTGTTACTAGGATTACTGTATGTACACATCTTAGAAGAAGCCCTCACCTGTTGGACTTAAAATCCACTCTATAAACATATCTAGAAAGTATAAGAATAACAATTAGACCTAGTAGTACCTTAGCTTGCTCTCTAGATCAGGTAGGAAGGTCTATTTAGAGCACCACTCAAAAACAATTTCCACCCATGCAATCTGTCAAACTTGGCTGTCAGAATTTTTGAGAAAACAAATACAAATATTCCAATAATTATTGTATATTAAAGCCTCATGATTTTTATGAGGTTTTGATGTTCTCTTTCAGAGATTTTGGAAGCTTTGCATTGGTAGAGCTGTAACTTTCCTTTTCACATCTATGAGGATGGTTCCTGTGGTCCAGCTAATGAAAGAGGTTGTGATAGTCTTCATTAGAAAGGAAGTGTCTTTTTCTCTAATTACAGAGTCCTGTAAAACCACACAGTAAATTGTTAAGCTTGGCCCTAACATTGAAATCCTAATGCCATTAGAAACACAAGAAGAAAAAGAACGCTTCCTTATTAAGAAATCAACTCCTAATCAGGCGTGATGCCTCATTGCCTGTCATAAAACATGCTTTTGCAAACTCAAACTCATTAGTTTAATGACAGAAAGACCTGTGCAATTACATCAAACCTGCAGGCAATGTCTGGAATGAGAGGTACCGTTATAGCACTTTCAGTGAAGGTTATAAATAGCACAAACTTTCCCCACAGTCTAATGTTTAGACCTCAACCTACTTCATGCAAAAAAATAATAATTTTAAAAGGGGTTGAAGAGTTTTATAGAAATGTTCTACTATTTATTGGAATGCTTTAAAGTAAGGCATGTTAATAGCATGAAGAAAAGAAACAGGATGAGGTTTTATGGTCTATATTATAGCGGATGTCAGACAAAATCATTTCAATGATTTTTCTGGTCTTAAAAATTTATGAACCTGTGGGTCACTCTTACATCTGTGCAGCACTTTAATTGGCTACATTATGGAAGACTGACCCTAATTTATAGTCAATCTTAATTTTTGGGGAAAAGCAGAAATTGTAATTTCCTTAATCTTGGTCATACAGGCTGAAAATACCTTCTTTTATCTTTTATTTTAGTTTTCTTTATGGCAAATTTACTGATAAATATAAGATAGTATGGAACCTTTTTTTCAGAGTTAGTGCTTTAGAAATTCAATGAATATTGTATTAATCCATATTAATTACTGTAATCACAGATTCTATGTATTACCAACCAATGCTCAAATGTGAATGTGACAGATTATCTTTTGATCCTAAGAGATTCAGAAATATACATTTCAGTGATTTGAGTATACATTCCAGCATTTGAAAACCTCCTCTAGTATGTTTTTACTTGTCCTTACATTTAATTTCGAGATTAAGATTCCAAAGCTTAAAAATCTAGCTTATTGAAAGAAAGGCATCAGAGTCCACACTTAGGCTGAAACAAAATATTAGCTTTCAATGCTTATTCGAAACATCCTGAGATATGAATTTTGCATTTCAGGTTCTTCTGTAACCAGATAGTGTTTCTTGTTTAAAGAAGCCGTTACCATTGTTAAAAAGTGTTTTTATAATTAAAGTGTCATGGACACATCTCCTTGAAGTCATCTCAACACAGTTTCTTACATATGGTTCCTACTATCTACAGCTACCTGGTATCCACTAAAGTGAGCATGTGTTTTAAAGTATGACTTATTTTTTATGATACTGTATGTAAGTTACAATGATACAACGTATATATTCCCAAATGATATTTTCACCTAATTCAATGTGAATGTAATCCACATTGGAAACTGAAGCTGAAATAAAGAAACTGGTCATCTGTAATTATTGGTGCAAGATATGAATAGGCTCCGATGTTATCTTCATTTGAATTTTAACACAGAAGAGCAAAACTTGGGTTTGAACATGGACACAGAGATGTACACAAGGCCCACATTTTCATCTCTTGCCTACTCAGGACTCAGGTGGTTCCAACTTTCAAAAATTACATATCACTATTTTGATAAAGAACCATCTACAGAGTGATAAAGCTGCAGCTACTATTCAGGGCACACCCTGATTCCACCTCCAGCACTTCCTATTACCTTTGAGGCAATAAGCTTTGGGCAAACATTTATTTGCCAGATGTAGTGTAGCTCGCATATAGTCTGCTGTGGGACTCTTGTCTTAATTGACTCTCCATTGACTCCTTGTTTAATTAGTTTTTGTTGCTGTAGGCCTTGTTTCCACCCTCTTTCTGGCTACACCATGTTGTATGATAACTTCCTGGTCCCTACCAGAGCTGCAAGGGACCAAATGAGCTACTCAACCCAACCTCTGCTTTCCTTTGTACCTCTTCATCCCACTCTCTTACAACAGACCATATAAAGTCATCCCAGTACAAATCTTGGCCTTGCCTGTTCAGATGGAGTGCTTGCCACCTAATACTCTAGACATTTATAGTCTCTGATTTCAGTCCAAAAAACTGCTGAGAGTCTAATGCCAACTCTTTACGATCTCTTTTACACTGCAGTTTGGACCATTGCCTTCTGTGATTGGTTCGTAAGGGAATTTGCTTGTCAGACCAAGACTGGTGTATTTGTGCAGTGTTCTCAGCTCATTGGTTCCTTTGATGCTGACATTTCAAATTGGCACTATCTGGCTGTGCCTGTTTCCTGCTCATTGTTATTCTGCTGGAGTGGGCTGTTTGGAGTGCACCCAAGAACTGTGATAAGGTATCTGAAGATGCCTTTTGCAAGATAACACGTAGCTGACATACTCTGCTGAGACAATTAGCTATTGTACACTGCAGCAAATGATTAAACATCAAGGTGTCTTACCTTGGGTACCCACAAAGCAACAGGGTGACAGACTGGGTGAAAGTGGCAGTTAGAAGATAGACAGCAAAAGCAAATGGGAAGGCAAAGAAATATTGTGTTCTAGGAACTAGATGGTACCTGCTCAAGATACCCTTTCCGTAAGGCAAAAATCTCCTGTTGCCCTTCAGAGAAATAAGTATAGTGCACGGGAAAGTGTGACAGATCAAAGGGAAGCCAGTGCAGGTGTTGGTCCGTGTAGGCCAATGGGAGCAGGAACCAAACTGCATGGTCTTAGGGTGAGCCTCCCCCACCTGCAGGCCTGAATGGATAAACTCGGAGAAGATTTCACTGCCCAGGGAAGTGGTTGAGTCACCATCCCTGGAAGTATTTACAAGACGGGTAGATGAGGCGAAAAAAAAAATGATTCTATGATTCT
>NW_008824868.1:736478-743246 GCF_000699105.1 Pygoscelis adeliae
AGTATTTAAAAGACGGGTAGATGAGGCGCTTAGGGACATGGTTTAGTGGGCATGGTGTTGTTGGGTTGACGGTTGGACTCGATGATCTTGGAGGTCTCTTCCAACCTTTAATGATTCTATGATTCTATTCTATGATTCTATGATTCTAAGATGTATGCAGCTATGGCCGAGTGCAGTCAGGGGAGAAGTAGTAAGTGTGGGGGAGGAGTAGAGAAAGGTGCCAAGAGGTCAGGAAGCTTCAGGGAAGCTGAGTGAGGCCATGCCTCCTCTTTCCTCACAGGAGCTCCTCACTCCTGGAACCCCCTCATCTCTTCCTCAGGAGTACAGGGTCCGTGTTCCCATCTCAGTCCCTGTTCCCCACTCCCTCTTCCGTTTGGTGTGACAGCCCACCCTTAACACCAATGTTTCACATCTCTACTCTATCCCTATTCTCTTCTCAAGTTCCCAAAAATTGGCAGATAACTGGAAGAGGTCCTGCTCCTAGTGAGGGGGATACCATGAATCTCGGGCCCAGGCCAGGGAAGACAGCCAGAAAAGAGTTTCAGAGGAAGAGCTATTGTTGCCGGGAAATGCCTCCTTCCCCTCTTTCCAGCCCTCCCTCCTGTCTTTGGCAGCAGCAACAGGAACCCAATTGCAAAGATGAGGTGGGGATTTGCTGATCATCCTGGAAAGGCACATTTTTCTTTCTTCAGGCATACTCAGAGCAGGCAGTTTGCCATCCTTTGTTGGCTGCAACTTTTTTTGCATCCTGCCTCACTCTGGGATTTCATGAAGTTGTATATCTACCTTATATTATTCACCGTAGCCTGTCCACATGTCACATTATTTCATGTTTATTCCCTTTTGGGATGATGCCTCATCAGTGCACTTGAACTCCCAGAGATGTCTCTGTGCCCTGTTATCGGTGTTATTGGAATCCCAGTGCAGCTTCTGCGAAGTAAAAGGAAAGCAGGATGCCAGGAAACCTTTGCATTTCCTATAAACCAGCAGGAAAACACTTATGTATAGTAACAGTGACAAGCCTGCAAGAATTATCTGTGCATAGGTTTTGAGGTACTGATGATAGATTGACACTTGGCCTTGAAGGTGACGGATATAATGGAAGTGGAAAGGCAAGATTTTGTTTACAGTAACTGTAATAAATTGTCAATGCTTCACAACCCCATGATTACTTTTGGTGACCTCTGGAGAGGTCATGACCCGCTCACTGAAGACACCCTGGCCTAGAACATGGCTTTACAGGCTCAAGAAAGTGTTATTACTGGCTTTTCATTGCATAGAGCTTTCCCTATGAACTAGTTGTGACTTTTCTATCTTTGATTGATCATCTCTGATTGATCCTGATTCTCCTAATGATCCCATGCTGCTGGGATTTTGGTGAGAGCAGGGCAAGCAATCAATACCTTCTTTACCTTTTCAGTCCCTTTCCTTCACTTCTTCATCCTGTCTGCTCAGAATTAGTGTGATTTAATTGAATTTGCTTTCATGACAACACCAAAATGAAAAAAGTATTGTCACAAGGGTGGTTTGTTTTAAATCTGTGACCAAAGGATGAGAATGGTACGGATGAAGAGAATGAGTTTGACTGGATCTTCTCCAAGGGCCTGGACCCCCAGCTGTACTGAAGGAGGAGGAGATAGTCTGTGCTTATCAGGTTGAGAAATGGAGATTTCTGTGATGATGAAGGTTGGAAGCTGGTGACTTCTTCCACCGGGGGAGGATGGCTCCTGCACCACCTGCAGATTGGGAGTGATGAATGAGGTATTGGGAGCTCTCTTCAACGAATCATACGAGCCAGCTGAGACTGAGCCACATGGTAGCACCAGGAGGAAGTGACAAGTGACAGCAGTGTCTTTGCTGCAGGGGAGAGAGCCCCCCAGCTGCCGACCTCATCTGCTGTTGGGAGACATTTGCTTCTTGCTGGGGGGTGGGTTTGGGACATTGTGGGAAGACTGCCAAGGTTTGTTCAGCCCTCAGACAACAGCAGACCCCTGCTGCTTTTTCATGTGTGCACCAATGACAGTACCAGTGAAGACCTGGAGCATATCAAGCATGACTACCTGGCTCTGGAGGTGATGGTCAAGAGCATGGCAAGTCCAGGTGGTGTCTCCTCGATCCTGATGGTGAAGGGGAAGGGCTTAAGAAGGAGTGGGCATATCCTGTGGGTCAACAGCTGGTTGTGCAGCTGATGTCAGCAGCAGGGTTTCTGTTTCTATGACCATGGGATACTTGTTGAGAATTAAGGACTGCTAGGAAGAGAAAAGACCCACCCAATTAAGTGGTGGAAAAGCTTCTTTGCCAACAGGCTAGACCAGCTGATGAGAACAGATTTATACTATGAACAACGGAGGAGGGACATAAAGACCCCCTGTCAAGTGAGAAAGTGGTAGACCAAACTGGCAAGCATAGTGTGCAGGGTGATGTGGACAGAAGAGACCTCATAATCAAGTCCAGCAAAGGGCCATGGAGGTGATTAAGGGACTGGAGCATCTGTCATATGAGGAGAGGCTGAGAGAGCTGGGCTTGTTCAGCTTGGAGAAGAGAAAGCTCAGGAGGATCTCCAATGTGTATAAATACCTGATGGGGGGGGTAGTAAAAAGGACGGAGCCAGAGTTTTCCATGGTACCCAGTGACAGGACAAGAGGGAATGTTGTATGTCATATCTCTGTGTACATAGAGATGGAACTGTCAGGTTTGCCAGAGGTGCAGAAATCAACACAAACTAACATGGTTAGAGTAACATTAAGAAAGCAAATTACAAAAATACTTTACTATTTAATTCTTGCTATAGCATCTCACAAACATTACAGCTCAGGCTAGGCTAGAAGACTAATATCAGTCAAACCATTGCCTGAAGTAATCATAGTTTATCTTATACAAAATTTAGTTCATTAAACAAATTTTAATTTGACCAAAATCATCAGATTCTTCATTACCTCCACAACTGAGCCCAGAAGCTAACTCAGAGGAGGTAAGAAACGATCACAAGGATAGCCCTAGAACAGAAAATGCAGAAGTAAATACCCAGAGGCAGAACAGTGACATATTTAAGATTTGGTTGTGGATATGGACTTGAAAATGACTCTTGCTGCTCTAGTTGCTGACTTCTACATCTGTACATGAACATGACATTTTCCCCATCTCCTCTATAATTCTACTCGTTTATTCCCATTTACTGTTTTATGATTCTGTTTTCAACTTTCTGCATTCAATGCCTCTTTTTTTTTTTCCCTTAAAAAAAAGTGCATTTCTGAATTACTTTTTTCATCTTCTTTGACCCAAAGGTCAGACTGTCTTTGACCTCTGCATTTCTCACTCTCAGCTACTTTTCCCTGCATAGATCACAAAGTTGGTACTTCAAAACCCTCTTTCCTTGACATGAATTTTAGGCTGACTTGTTTTCAGCTGCTATGCTTTTTGCTAAATTCTCCTGAAAAAAACACATTGAAATAATGTAGTAAGTATGAACAGAGCATTATATTTGTTATATCAGATGGCTTTCATTCTTTACATTGTACAAATGGGATGACTTATGTGGGTAAGGATTATTCACAACTTTCCAGAGTTTAACATCTACGTCATAAACTGTTTACCATTACAATCGCTTTTCACTTCCTAACCAGTTTTCCAAAACTTTCACCCTTCTTGCTGAAAGTTTCAGCATCTCTGTCTTTCTGAAAGGTGACTTATTTTTTTAGAAACTTTAAGCAAAATCTCCACAGCTGTTTTTAAGTTGCATCATACAGTTTACCATTCTTTTAGTTTAACACAGATCTTTGGAAACAACTATGCTTGTTTTCCATGGCAGATATGGAGCAGAGAAATAAAGTCTTCACATGTAGGACCTGCATCTTCTACTGAAACGGTGGGAGATTCTGCTTCTGAGCGTGCTTGTTAGTCACCTTAACATACTTGTAGTAGAGCTTACTGGAATCCTATCACCTTCTTACTACTCACTGACAGTCAACAAGTTTGGATGAAGCAGGAATTCATAAGAAGACCCATTCTGCTCAAAATGTTTCTGAGATGTTTAACATCTAATTAAAAATATAGCATCCTTGAAATATTCAGAATATATCCACTCTGCAAAGAGCCCAGTGTGTGGGATGCATTAGCCCTGGAACTCTTAACTTTCTCTCATTGAGAGATAGTCACCTAGGAGCAAGGCAGACCTCTGCATGGTATGGTTTGTTATTGTAGATATGTCAACAGGCTGATGTGGTGATTGATGAATGATAATAATTACTATTTCCATGTGATACTGTATATATGACAGCTAGTTCTGTGCTAGCTCAAGAGAACACAAAAAGAAAATTCTAAAAAAAAAAGAATAATAAAAAAAGAAAGTACAGTTACTGATTTTAGAGGTTCTCCAACAAATTTAGCTGAAATGTTGTTACAAAAATTCAAACTCTAATGAAAGAAAGGGAAATTATACTTCTAATTTCTTCTATGAAAAAATATTATCTGATGATGTTCCAGCACTTCTTTTAAGCACTAGGAAATTTAATCTGGTTTAATTTGCTCTTCTGTGTGTTCAGAGAAAAAGTGAAGGCTTCTGGAGGGAAGAAAAAAAAAAAAAAGGCCATAACTCACATCTGCGTTCTTGCACTGAGCAGACTTGGCAGTCTAAGCTCCTACAAAAAGGGTCAACATATTTTCATTTTTTTTACTTGGCACTTTGGCTTTGTGTATAGGTATCTGTGGTCATAAGTTTTTAAATTTTGTCGAGGCATCATATTGCCTGATGACACATAGTCCTATAGCTAAGATTCATAGGAACTGACCAGAATAATAAAGATATATTTTAAAAGTACTTTATCATCCATCTTCTTTAGACACATTTGGAAATCTTAGTTATGGGTAATAATGACTTTGAGCAAAGCATCTTAAACCAAACTCAAGCATAAGTCAAGTTTCTGACAGTGATTTTTTAGAACAGTGTTCTCCTTTCTTACAAATAAATTAGTGTAACCACTGGGAAAAAAAAAAACAAAAAAGAAAACAAGAAAGAAGGATGTATTTTCAAGAGTCACATTCTTTTCTTGTTAAAAAAAATTCAAAGTTAATTTTTAAATTATTCTACAACATAACAATGAGTAATATTTAAGAGGGATTTTTCAGACAGTGTACCCATTTGGGTTTTTTTTCCTTACCACATATATTTTTCAATAAAAGGCTCTCAAGCAGTGTTTTGAAATACAGTTTATTTTTTCTCTTTAATAACTGAGTTCTAAAATGCCTCCATTCACCTTTTCCTTTTCCCACCTTCTTTTCCAGCTGGGTCAACTGTTGCTGTGTGGCATGGTCTGCAGAGAACTAGTGGCACATTTCTTCTGCCTGAAGCTTGTCAAAGCAGCAGTGAGAAGTTCAGCCATAACCTCACACCAGGCAGTCCCACTATCAGCAGGGGCACTGAAACTGCTGAGGAAATTAAATGCTCAGAAGCTGTGATTGGCATCTCGAGGGAACACATTTTCAAAAGTACTGAAAAGTACTGTTCAAAAGTGTCCTAATCACTTCTAAGCTTAACTCTCATCTAAGCAATTTTCGTGGGTTTTTTTTTTTTTTTATTGTTTATATTTCTGTCTCAGTAAGATTTCTTATAAGGTCCCACTGCAGCACACACACATGCATATTTAACTTCCTGAATATGCAGTTCAGCTGAATTCAGGCTGATAGTCTCATGCACATGTTAACATAGGCCTTAATTGTTGCAGGGTCCAGAGGTGTGTTTTGAACATAGCAAAATAAATATGAATGAAAGAGGGAGAAGGGTGAAAGTTACAGGAGTATCACTGTTATTCCTTGAATCCAACACTAACATTTTTATCTTGCCAGAATTTCCAATATTTCATTTTTTGTTTAAATCTTCAATCAAAGCTCAAATCAAAATGTCAGACTGCAGTATTCTTATCTGCACTGATTTGTTTTGAAATGTTTCACTTAGATATTTCATGGCTGAAAATAAAAATTACAAAATGAAAAAAATGCATTTCTCATACAGAAAGTATTTCTCTGAGGTAGACCTCATTAAACATCAGAGTAGTAAATGGCTTCGTGTTGCAGTTTTTATAACAGTCACATCATATTTTTTCATCTAACCAAAGATGTGATATTTATGTATACAAGACAAAGAAATATAACACAGCAGAAAGGAAATAGTCTAGGAGGTCCCTGGAGTGTGTGGAAGACAACTTCCTGACACAGCTGGTAAGTGAGCCTACCGGGGGAGGTGCCTCACTCGACCTCCTGTTTACAAACAGAGAAGGACTGGTGGGAGATGTGGTGGTGGGAGGCCGTCTTGGGCTTAGTGACCATGAAATGATAGAATTCTTGGTTCTTGGTGAAGTAAGAAGGGGGGCCAGCAAAATTGCAACCATGGCCTGCCGGAGGGCGGACTTTGTCCTGTTCAGGACGCTGGTTGAGAAAGTCCCTTGGGAGACAGTCCTGAAGGGCAAAGGTGTCCAGGAAGGCTGGACGATCTTCAAGAAGGAAGTCTTAAAGGTGCAGGAGCAGGCTGTCCCCATACACTGTAAGAAGAACGGGCGGGGAAGAAAACCAGCCTGGCTGAACGGGGAGCTCTTGCTGGGACTCAGGAAGAAAAGGAGAGTTTACCACTTGTGGAAGAAGGGGCAGGTGACGAGTACAGGAATCTCGTTAGGTCATTCAGAGAGGAAATGAGAAAGGCAAAAGCCCAGCTAGAACATAGCCGCTGGCTGCTGTCGTTAGAGACAACAAAAAATGTTTTTACAAATATATTAATAA
>NW_008824868.1:744861-748213 GCF_000699105.1 Pygoscelis adeliae
AGTGGTTAAACATTGGAACAGGCTGGCCAGGGAAGTGGTTGAGTCACCATCCCTGGAAGTATTTAAAAGACATGTAGATGCAGCACTTAGGGACATGGTTTAGTGGGCATGGTGGTGTTGGGTTGACTGTTGGACTCAATGATCTTGGAGGTCTCTTCCAACCTTAATGATTTTATGATTCTATGATTCTATAAAATAGCTATGGGCATGGTAGAATAGATAGACATTATTTTCGAATTAGTCACTATTATTTTTCAGACAATGGGACAGTTTAGAGAGAGGAAGGCTTTATACTTATAAGGGAACTGATAAATCAGAGTGAAGACTCCCATTTCCTCACGTATGCTACTCTTCTACTCATTATTTTCTAGCCTTGCAATCCAAACTTTTATTGAGGACACATCTGAGCTCCTGACTCATGTCCACTTAAATAGGGAAATGCCTATATTGTCAAAACAGTTGAAGGAGTCTTCTTCAGGTTGAGAAGCATTCCAGTTGTATACCTGTAGAGCATACATTTAATTGAAAACACAGAACATAGCTGTTACAGTGAGTCTTAATGGACAAGAATATTGGCAAGCTGCTCCTGGTGTTGGAGCTGGTGTAAAACAATTACCCATGGGTCAGGCTGACTTAAAAGAGAAATCACCTCATTAAGATAATTGTTGGAAACACATCTCCCTAGGTGCTAGCAATGTTTCAATCCCTCCAGTTGCTAACTCAACTAGTTTGTTGGCTCACACAGTTAATATTGTCTCTGCAAGGGAAAGAAATAGGATTTTTAAAGACATCTTAAAAAGATAGAATCAAAACCTTATATAAAACCTGAAAATGTGAGTACTTACAGATTTTACTGATCTGCAACAGCAGATTTAGGAGTAAGAGAAATGGCTTATTGTATGTTAATTTTTGTTAAAGATATTGCACAAACAAAATTATCAAAACATGAGAATTGTTAATTTGCTTTCCAGTTTCTCAATTACGTCATAATTCCATTAAAATTGTTTATTTCCAACTTGTTAAGAATTTTCATTTTACAATGTTTCTGTGTTACAGTTTATGCTTTGACTTTGCTTGTTCTGAGCATTACAGAGATCCACAGGCTAGGTTTCGAAGTACTTTTATCCAGTCACTTAAACTGAGATGACTAATACCATCTAACCTGTAGTCTCCCATGGACAGACCATGCTTCACTATCTCCTATCACAGCAAAGGAACTCCAACAAGATATCTGGTTCCAATCGCTGTGTTTTATGACACGTCAGGAAAGCTCTATTTCTTAACAGGATATTCCTCGGATCCTTTCCTACAAATAAGTGGGTTGGATGCAAACCAGCTTCCAATCTTTAAGCCTTTCCAAAGCTGTAGTTAAAGAGCTGTCAGAGGAAGCAATCAATCACCCAAGCTGAAACTGAGAGGATACATCTTCACAGCTGAGAAATCATCCTACCTCTTCACTTAGGAAGAGTTGCAGACTAATTATCCAAATGATTTCTACTTCAGTGTTTGCATATCCAAGGACAATTCCATCTCTAGGTTTCCTCTGTTAGAATGATAAGTACTAGGTTGGCCTTCTGTGCTCAGCCATATCTCAAAGCAAATACCAAGCTGTACACAGTACTTGTATTAAGCCACCTATGAAGTTATTATTCCCTTTTTTTAATCATGGTATTCATTTTTTCTCACACTTTTGTATTCTTTGAGAGGATAAATAGCATTTTAACTATCTGATGGGATCCCAGTACAAAAGTATGCATGATAAGCATTAAAAATAAATATTACAAAAAATTCCTTGAAATTAGATGTCTCTGTGAAAAGTTTATTGATTTCTTCAATAATTAACTTGGGGAAATAACAAAATCAGAGAGCTAATATCATAGAATTTGCTTGTCCTGTAGAATGTCACAACTGCTTTTTCTGCTTTTTCATTTCTTAACCTAAGGAATAGCAAATGAGAAGATATTAATATATCTCCAAATTTTTAGGACTTAGCTATGCTTAACCTGGAGGCTGCACTAAAGATGTCTTCATTTTATTACATGGAAGAAAAATCATTTTGTTATCTAAAACCTGCTTGTTAGATAAAACGTTAGCTAAGTGGGGAAAAAAAAGTGAAGAGCCTTGTTCTTTGTTGCAGTTATATTGATTTCAATTTGTGTGCAAAATAGTCAACATAAGCTAAAATATAACTGTTGCCAGAATTTCCAAAGGGGGCAATATCTTGTCTGCATGGAGGTCAATGTCAAATCTGACTTTAGCAGTGGCAATACTTTACCTAAATACTTCGATCCACAGCTTGGACATCTGGCTGTTTTCTTTGAAGAAAATCCTACACATCCATCATCATTATTTAGTTAATTCAACTCCTATCACTCTGTCTGGAAGAGAACCCCAGTATTATTTCCCATGTTTGCTAGAAAGGCTCACTGCAGAAGACAACACTGATTTTAAAATGGCTAAAGAATATGAGTTGTTTCAAGTTTGGGATGTCAATATTCAAGGCCTCTTTTTCCAGAAATGCAAATTCTGAGAATGATGCTTCAAGGGGCAGCCGAGATGTGAGCAGAATGAAATGCAAGAGTGAAGAGATGACAAAAAAAAGGTGGAGTTTCATTTTCCTTAGTTTGGGAAAGTATGACTTCCTTCCCTTCTTCCTGGCAGTGTTATTCCCTGTCTTGTAAGCTGGTGCCTGTCAAACAAGGAGCTCCCCATCAAGTACTCACTCCAGTAAAACTACTGTCAGATGAAGACAACTGGGAATGCTATCAAAGCTAATTTCACTGCAGCAGTTCCCTGTACAGACAGTAATGGGGTTTCTATATTATAGCAAGGCAAATGGGAAAGAACAAGTCTTCAAAGGCACCAAGTTAATTAGGACTTTTACCACTCGGCAGCACAGGCAACAGATGCTGTGAAATCAGTCCCCTTACTTGTCCCCTTACTGTGTGGACAAATTGCTTGTTTTATTGAAATATATGTAGACGTGTTCCTATGATTGTTTTGGTATGTTTTTGGTACATCAGGCACTTTGATGAAATTGATGAAATTACATTAATTAGTATTAGGATAGTATAGTATAATACAATTAGGGCATTATAATAATGTACCATGGGAGTGATGGTAAAAAGAAGTGATTTAATATAAATGAACAAATGCTCATTTCTAAAACGCAGGAAACAAGAAAATAAAGCTAGGAAAATTAATAAGGAAGTAGTTGGATGATATTGGAAGAGTAGTTTTTTAAAACTGCTTTCACAAAGATGAGAGGCTCACCTCCTCTTAGTCACCTTATTTCCCAAGCTGAAGAAACCATTAGAATGAACGAGATAAGAGGCTGATTTCTTTTTTTTTT
>NW_008824869.1:0-3813 GCF_000699105.1 Pygoscelis adeliae
AGGTGTGCAATTCACCTTCACATGCCTCCTCCAAGGATATCACCATTCGCTGACCATTGCACACTTCGCATTGGCACAAGAGCTGCCAGGTGCGGTTACTGGATATATAGCAGCCGTTGGTTATGGTCAGGGATAGGCAAAATCTCAGCCTATATGTTCTGACCCATATTTTTTTTCTCATAGAGAACTGATTGGATCAAGTTATGTCCTTGAAGTGGAGTAATTTTTTCACTATAGAACATCCTATAGAAAAAAAGGAGTCACATTAGTTTCCATTGTTTTTTGTTCTCTGGTGTCTATAATGCCCTGCCCTTTTTTTTCCAGTCCATGTCTTAACTCTTGCGTGAATGCCATAGTCAAAGAAACATGTACTGTATTTTAGAGTTCATGGTAGAGCACTACACTGCATGCTAGGATCGTTTTCTCTATTTTTGTAAGGAACTTCTCTGTATACTGATAGGTGTGAACAGTATGGGAGTGAGTGATCTGTAAGACTTCATAAATCCTGGAGTGGACCTGCTATTAGATTCAGGCTTAACAATTATTTAGCTATTAAACCTAACATTTGTAGAGGGGCAGAGGGACTGTGGGTAACAGTTTGGTCCGTCTTAAGGTTCTGATGGTTTTGTCATTAGGCTAAAGTGAGTAGTCACATAGATTGCACTTTCCAGTGATCCATTCCAGGCTTTTTGCCCAGATGCATCTCACTGATTTTACCTATCTAAAAATTAGATGTCTGATCTGAGCTAGCTGTCTAAGCTTCTTTAATATTCAGGCAAGAGAAAGGCAGTTCTTGAGGGTGATTCATCTGGCTTATTTTATCAAAGTTTTTATTACATGTATATCTTAGCTTAGCTAAAATAACCAAGCTGCTAGGGTTTAAATAAGCAACTTCCTAGTAAACATGGCAGGGGGTAATACAAATTCTTAGTGCTTTTCATGGCCAATTCACAATTTTGAAAGCAATTATGATGAAATAAAGTAGGAGAAATATTTTTTGAACAAACTATGCAGTTTTCATGCATGACTACAAGAAATAAGGAAGCCTAGTTTCGCCCAGATCTGTGTCTGACAATGCATGTAAACTAGCAGTAGCTCTGCTCACAGCTGTGGCAAATGCAATGCCACTGTCCCACATAGATCTTCTGAGGCATGAGATGATGATGGCAGTCACCCCTATAGTTAGTTTTTCTATTTTATCTTGGCTGTTGATTTTTCATTAATTTGTTGGTGATTTAGGAACATCTTACCCCTGGCAAACTGAACAGAAACTGAACTATAGGTTCCAGTATTAATGGGGATACTGAGGAAGGAAAGCTGGATGCACACACACACACATATAAATACTTGCCATGATTATATAAACCTCCTTTTCAGAAGACCTCATGTTAAAAAAGCAGACAATTTTCCAAGAAAAATGAGGCATTCTAAAACCACAATCTGATGCTTAAGCCTCTGTTGCCACCATGCTTATTAAAATGTTTTGCTTGCCTATTTCCAGCTTCAGGTAAGGCTGGTGTTAAATAGCAGCTATCATAAGCTTATCCACAAGACCACCAACAATATTCAAATGGAAAAATTTGTACACTTATACCAAAAGCTGTGAGTTGTATGCAAAGAAGGATACAAGATTGATAGGCAAAAAAATACATATCAGAAGTATTAAGGACAATGCAAAGAAATTTCTAAGGGTTAAGAAAAATATAATGTACTAGTAGTGTTGGCTCATCGTTAGGTAGGTATTGTGGAGTTCTCAAGAACAATTCAGAAGCTTAGATTTTTCCATTAAGTTTATGTTCTGCATTTGGAAAAAAGCAAACAAACAGATGATTTATTCCTGTTGAAGAATGATGAATAAATATGTTCTAACTAAACTGCCACTCAGAATAGGGTGATGAATAAAGACAGAGATTTTGAAACCAGCAGTTCCAGAAGGGCTTCATCCAACACCTGGCCAAGAAGCTCCGTGAGCTGGCAGAAAGCTAGCATTGCACCAATAGTTAACAAGATTGAATAAGATAGAATAAAAAATGATTCGTCCACCAGCTGTGACATTGATCCTGGACAAAGTGATAGAATGGCTGCTTGTGGAGTCAATTCTTGATGGGATTGCAAGTTTAGTTGATAAAGGCAATATTTTTGATATAGCAGACTTGTTCCTGTAATTTGACTTAGTGTTGCATGGCATCTTGATCAATTATCCCGAGTGATACAAAATCAACATGGCACTAATGAATTTAGGACTGATTAAGTGACAAGTCCCAATAGTAATTATAAATAAGAAATCATTACTGAGTGATTGTGTTTCTCATGACACCCTGCAGAGATCAGTTCTTTGGCCTCTGCTGCTTAATGATTTTATCAGTGTTTGGAAAGAAAGTCTAATATAAGTGATAAAGTTTGCAGTTAAGCTGAAAAAGTAACAATCTCTATGTGCTTTCACAGTTTTAAAGATGTTTTGCCCATTACTTCCATGACATCTCTGCTTGGTAATAGTATAATGACTTTCATGTGTTAAAATTAACATTTAGCTGTTAAAATTGATCTGCATCCCTATCATATCCTTCTGATTCCAAGCAGAAGCATTACCCTACTCTCTTGTAGATAAATCACTTGCAAGGTACTTTCAATATAGAATCAATTTCAGACTAATCAGGACAGAATAAATTCTTCTGTGTGACTTGCAGTTTGAGAATACATGATTAATGTAGCTCACAGTGACATTTCATATTAAGCCCCCTGACTATGATATTTTAATCATACCAGTTAGTGAAGTAAAACTTTAATGTATCAGGATGTCAACATTTCTAAGTGATAAGTGAGATTGCTATGATCTAACTGCCAAATATTTCTCTGTGTTGAAAATAATATTTGAAAATTTATCTAGTGCTAGGTGATTTCACAAAGAAGTACAGAAATTTCCCTGACTGATTATAAAATGCCAAAATACTTATACTTTGTGAATGAGAAAGACTGAAGATAACGGGAATGTATCTTCTTCAAACATAAATAACTTCTATTAACAAAGTTGGACCCATCTCAGCACCTAATAGGAGATGATCACTTCCTTTTTCTTCTTGCCACTTGTCCTTTGGACTTGCCTTAGTAACTCAGCAGCGACTAGGGGAGAAGGGAGAATTGTCGAAATTAATGTTAAATATGTTAAAACAGTAAAAAGTTTCATAGCAGGGTAATGACTTATGTCAGAGCAATTTTAAGTACTATGGAACATAAGCTTTCATTGCTTCCTTATATATACATTTATTTGGATTTTCAAAGAAACAACAATATGGATATTCTGTAATCTGGATTTTAAAATAATATTAGAAAGATGAAGCTTACAGACTCTTAAAGGCACTTAAAACATCCTGGAGAACCAACACCCCAAGCCCCCCATTTTTATAACTAAAGCATAAACACAAATAAAAACACGTATATTTGTGTATTCATACATCTATTGGATGACCAGAATGCAGGTGGAAGCCTGAGCTGAAGAATCGTTATGTATTTCTGGAACAAGATTCTGACGACATTGGGCTTTTTGATATTTTGTTTATTTTACTTTCATTTTGTATTTCAGCTGTGCCAAACACATTGACAAAATGGAAATCTTTACTCAGAACTGATCCTAAACATTGTAGGACCATCTTTTTAAAAGTAGAAAAGGCTCAGCAGAGGGTTCATAGGCACCACGCAACTGCATCTCAGCCATGAGATGGGTTGGTTCAAGCTTCCAGTTTGCTCCTTTTGGAAGGGGTTATTCTCTCCTCTCCTCTCCTCTCCTCTCCTCTCCTCTCCTCTCCTCTCCTCTCC
>NW_008824869.1:3888-69670 GCF_000699105.1 Pygoscelis adeliae
CCGCCCCCCCCCTCCCCTCCCCTCCCCTCCCCTCGCTATGTTTTCTTCGTTTCTCCATTTCTCCCAGGCATGCCATCCCATTCCTCCCTAAAACTTCCCTGATGGGCAGGGAGCAGATCCAGCTTGCCACACTGGCAGGTGCTTGTTTTCCGGCTTACTTGGACTAAGTGCAAAAGTCCCTGCTTACATTTTGTTCGAAACGGAGACAGAACAAGATGATAAGTGTTCAGCAATGCTTTGCATTGCTCTCTTAGGAGTCTGACACATACAAAAAAAACCCCACATGACAAGAATAAAAATAAAAATGTTGGAGAGCAGATTTCTACACCTAACATGGATTCCCACATAATTTTTGTTTCGTGGTTATAAATATGTATTTCATACGGGAGTGTGAGGGGAAGTATGAGAAAGAAGCATCCCTTTGGCAGGTTCTTGATCATGAAAAACAAAATACTGTAACTGTTAACTCTACTATGTATGAAATGTAAAAAAGCTACACATGCTCATAACCAGAAAATAGGTGTAAATTCAACACTCATTAGCTCATTATTACACTGCTTTATGAAGGCTACTCTGCAAGGTCAAAGAAAGGATCCAGGGCCAGTTGGGAAAACATATTTTTTTTAAATCGGTCTTTTTCACCTCTAAGTTTGTTACATTGTTAAAAGCAAAAGAGAAAAGGCATTTCTTAACATGCTGTAGACTTGTTGCAAATGTGTTTCAAGGAGAGTATGTTTTGTCACTTTTCATTGATGCCAGTTCATTTAAGGGAAAGAATATAGTACTAGGAAGGAAGTAGCGTTGATTTTTAGTATACCTCACATCTAGTATAGATTTTAGGAATCGGGGCTCTCAAAGATGTGCTAGGGAGTATTATGGGAAGTTATGAAATGAAGGGAGAAACTGAAAGAAAACATTAAAGTCTGATAGATTTTGATCAGTTGTTTTGTATTCACTTCAAGTTCTCTAAATGAAGCTGATTCAAACAAAAATGAGATAAATACCATAAACCCCAAAGTTCTGGTTTCAGTCCCAAACAAAAATTCAAGTTGCTTCATTCATTGCCAAGTTCAAGCTTTCAAAATTGCCAGTCAGTCCCCCAATGTAACAAGTTGCCTAAAAATTCTGCAATGCCAGAGGATAGCAGAGGTCACCTTATACCTTTTTTTAAACTTTGTTTGGCACACATTTTTCAAACCTTTCTTTGCACTTATTTAGGACAGAACTGTCCTTAAATAATCAAAAGAACCTTGAAAACTGAAATTCTAAACTCTAAAATATTTGGTCTATATGAAGAAAACATTGTGAGAAACCATTTTTACGCACTAAAAATGACAACCATTGATATCTGACTTCTTCATAGTTGGTAGTAAGGACTGAGTTTTCAGGTATTCAAGTTGTCTGTTTCCACCTTTTTCTTCACTTTTTTAGTTGTATTCACTTGTTACAGATAATTTTCAGAGCATGCTAGGAGTCTTTCTCAGTCTTGAGTTCGTGCCCAGAGCATTCCAAGATGTGCTGAAGGCTCCTTACGAAACCAAGTAACAAATTTTCGGAAGAGATCCTAGGTGTGGTCCTAAAATTGATGAAAGAATGTAAAGTTAGTAGTTGCAGTTCTAGTCTCTAACACTAAATCCATATATGGTCCTGGGCTTCATCAGTTTCTGTTGTCAGTCTGGCCTGTTAGCAAGGCATTTCAGGACACTGGATTGTCATGAGATTGCACTTCTCTTCTATAGCGTTCAGTCTGTGTCATTTAGCACTGGTGAAATACAAGCAGTGCTAAGATTGTCATAATTAGTTACAGGTCATACATAGTACGAACATTTTATTCCTTCTTTCATGATATGAAAAGTGTAATTTCTTTAATATAGATATTGTGTTAATCTAAACTATTCCTCCTGTAACAAAAGTGACCAACTAGCTTTGTTTAAGCGAAGTCCATGCTCTTTCACTGCAAATCTGAGAAAATGTTTTTTTACTAGGTATTCATAGTTTTCTCCAGCTGCTGTTAAACCCCTGTGGAAGAGCTGGAGAAACAGAATGTAACACTTAAGATGAGCACAGAGCTTTTAATATTTTTTAATATCTATCTCCTCAGTGACAGTAAATAGTAAACAAATAGACTTGCATGCCCTTTTAGAAGGCCATTAATAAAGTGTTTTAATACAAGTGGTTTGAGTTTCATTCTAATTTAATTTTAAATAAATTAAAAAAACTGTGAATAGGTGCTAAATTGTCAGGTGCAAACTGTATATTAGCAGCAAAGTGATGATAAGGAATATTTACTTCATTAGTGGTTAAGTAGAGAAAGTTAGCTATAAAAAAGCACAACCAGGCTTGAGAGCAAACAGCGTCTCTAAATCCATGAAATACTGTGGGACTTCTGCCATCTTCTGGGATGTGAAACAAAGACATGTCAATACTACACAATGAAATACTTTTACTTGCCAGAGCAGAAGAGGTTTAGCTTTTTAGATATAGAAAAATCAGAAATTCTTGAGGGATGGCTCAGTTGCCCATGGTTTCTTGTACATACCATAATCCAGTTCTTCACCATTTTCATATCTGACTTCTAAAAACTATGTCAACATCATTTTATAAGTGCAGCAAAATTATACTCCTATAATTTAAGCTGTGGGGAAGATGCTTATAAGCACTTGTTGCGTTCTACTTCTGAGACATTTCTCAGAGTAATTGCACTGGAAGAGTGTAATTTTTTTCATTTATATTTATACCATGCTGGTTGAAGTGGCTTGTCATGGTTCATGATTAGGGCTTACTGAAGTACTGTGATAATACAAACATATAATTCAGTAGATGTATGTGTGTGTGATGCATTTTGTAGGAACTTTATTGCATATTTCAGGCTTTTTCTGTTATGTGAAGCGCTCCAAGCAGTGAGACAGGTTGATTCATTTATTCATTTTTTTTAAACTTACTGTGTGTTCCATGTGCTTGTTTGTCCTGTAAATCAATTGTGAAGAGAAAAGTATGTCATTTAAATTCGTTACTCAGCATGTAAGCTATGACTGGTTTTGCTGTGACTGACAACAAAGAATTGTCTGCTGTCTCCTCAGGTGAGCATAATTCATTATCAGGAGGAAAGTAAAAAGGTTACCTAGCACCAGGCTTCTCAGGGACAGGTTATGTTTTAGGACCACAGAAAATAAATTAAGTTAGGACTCTTAATTATTCCTGAGTGGTATAACACTCATTTTTAAAAAGAAACTACAGCCCCTGCCCCACCTTAAGGTCTTGCAGTCATCCACTAGAATAGGCTGTTTAATGCATATACCTGGTATTGAAGGAATGCAACGCTTCTGCCTGCTCTCTTAGATATTAACCTGTGGCATAGGTAAACCTGGGATGTTTTCATCAGTTTTACCAGTTTCTCCCCATTCTCTCTCCACTTCAGGCTGGATGACTCCCAGCCAGAAATTTTGATTGCCTCCTGGGCTTCTTTCATGGGACAAGGTAAGAAAGCAAATACAAAACATTACCTGTTCAAAAACTCTGCCCATTGGGTGTGTGCGGTAAGAGAAAAACTGCAGCTGTCTAGCCACAGCACAGCAAGATACATGAGATCTCAGGTGGCCTTTGGGACAGAGCTACCAAATGCATGTCATGCAAGTTGTATAATGCTTGGCACTCTGCCTTGGGTTTATCTTTACTGTTAATACCGGACATCAATCTTGTTGCTCCTGAGGCTGACTGTTCCTATAAGAAACTACTTTACTTCTGCCCACTTACTGCCTCTCACTCGTAAAAGATGATTTTATACTCTTGGTGCAGATAAGAACATCAACCTGTTAGGTCAGCTGAAATAACCCCAGGTCTTGAAGAAGTCCCCCATGCTCAGGTGAGACAGCCTCAGCTGTTACAGAGTCTGAAGGTAATCTGGGGGTGAGTTTGTGATAACTGGTCAGATATCACATATCATCACTCTGTAATAAAAATTTAAAAAACATAAAAATCTGGGACAAGGTCTGTGCAACATTTAACTGTTAGTAAGATCCCATTCTGTTAAAAGTCCCTGTATGTTTCTTTATCATACCAGCTAAAATGAGCTACAACCTGGCAGTTCTGAGTGAGGCAGTTTATTACTTATGTGGTGCAATTTCTATAGTACAGAACTGTTTTTTGTGATATCCCAGGGTTATGTCATACTTTGATGAAAATAACTTAAATTTTTGTTACTATGAAAATCCGCAGAAAATAAAATCAGTCTTCTGTGCTTGTCCTTTCTGCACACTATTCAATACAAAATTTCTCTTAATATTTACAATTCTGCATTTACACTACTTGCTCAGTTTTTAACTATGTTGGACTGGGTTGGTTTAACATGAGAACTTTGACAAAAAGAGAAAGTGCCCATTGGTTTTTACATTAAGCACTAATTTTGCTGTAGTGAACACTATTTTGCAGAACATTGTTTCCATAACTCTATAGATACAATCTGTCACCTGTCAATAAGTGTTACCCAAGTTATGTTGTGTCCCTAGGAAACATGAAATACAACTTAAGTAAGTGTAGCAGTGTAAACTATTTATTGACTTGTTACCTTTGAATCTTATGCAAAACTGTTCTGTACATTCTCATGTTAATGTTTTTAACAGTTATTACTATGTTGGCACCCTTGTTATTTGCAGGGAGGAGGGGATTTTATTGCTTCAGGCTGTCCCAACGTGTTGTGTTCTCCTCTCCTCTCCTCTCCTCTCCTCTCCTCTCCTCTCCTCTCCTCTCCTCTCCTCTCCTGTTTATAGTAAAGCAACGTTATTTCTCACTGTGCTTCTGTTTCCGAGTGGAAGATGTAGAATCTATAAGATTGTTTAGAGATGACCTTTGAGCTGTTCATAGGAGTATTGTGCATAACACAAGCATGCATAAATATATGCCTATTCCTAGAAAGCTCTCTGCTTTCTAAGAAAACTGTGAATTTAGTGTAGTAGTAAAGAAATGTTTATGTTCTTTCTTTCTTTTATTCAGTTTTGTATAACTGGAAAAGGGTACTCGAACTGGAAAGCCAATTTATTAAAATTCACTGAATAGATCGCAGTAGCTCAGAAGCAGCAAATCCTCAAGAGTGTCACCCCTTACTTGTCTGCTACCCCACAGAAGTAGTTGTACTTGATAGGGATGGTCTGGCTGATGGCGCCTGAGCTGCTCTTACAGGACGTGGGGCCTCAGTCCTGGTTTCCCAATAGGGAGCCTCATTGTTGCTAGAGGATATCATGCAGCCAAGATGGGTCATGTTCAGGGAATGTTGCAAGGTCTCCTCTTGGTTTACTTGCTTGAATGGAAAAAATCAAGGAAAAAGGGGGGAAAAATTGATACAATGGTTTGGGTTTTTTTCAGATTTGCATATCTGATGAGTTCCAAACAAGGTATTTGTTTTGAACAAGGTATTTTGAAATAAGCAAAATATTCCATTTAGGAAATGTGGTATACTTTAACTGAAGTTCTTTTTTGCTTTTAACAAATTCAACATAAACTTTTGTTTGACTTTAATGTAGACATTTTTGAAAAAAGTGAAGGAAATTTTAACAACACCTATTTTGATATTTATAAAAAGGACTTTAATGAGCCATTACATTTATAAGTAATTCTAAATATAATCAAAGTATAAATGTATCGTCCTTTAGGTTATGTGATAAAAGCTCCTATGCACACCCACAAAGGAGCAGAGGGAGACAATGGTGGGGTGGGGGGGAGCCCAAATAATACCCTGCCAGGTTGCTCCCAGGCTCATAACAGGAGCCATCAGCCCATCAAAGGCCCATCTCCACTAGCCCAGAGGAGCCCAGGGATACACAAAGGCAGACAGGAACCCAAACTGCGGATTCAGAGGAGGAGACACCCTGTCTGGTCCCTCCCAGGGCTGTCCCAGGAAAGCCTCAGCCCCAGTGTTCCAGGTGTGACACCCATAACTATGAGTCAACCCTGGAGCACCTTTTGGACTGAGGGAGGTTGCCTCCTAGGGAAATGGGACGACACATTATGGGATGCAAGGCAAGAGCATTTTGGGATTGCACAGGACCTATTATGGGATGCTTAGGGGGAAACCAAAGGTGAGGAAAGGGAGGGATTTAGATGATTTGGGGAGGAACAAGTGTGGTGAAAACAGAGGGATAAGGAAATAAAAGGGCTGGTTGCATGTACGCTTTTCTGGCCATGCCCTGCGTCTGATCAGTGCAGTCTGTCCTCTCTTCTTATTAAATCCCTTTCTAACACTTTTCCTGGATGAGGGGCTCTCCATTTGGGGGGGGGGGGGGTCTGGGTGGCAGTGACTGGAGACAGACCACAGGTCAGAGTTGCCCCTGTGCCTGGATGCCAGCCACTGGAGAGACGAGAGTGACTGAAACCAAGTGTCAGCCCCTGGAACAGGACCACGGGCCACAGGGGTGTGTGTTCCCCTGGTGCCAGCGGCTGCAGTGAGCATGGGTGTAGAAGTGAGTGTGTGAGCACTAGCACAGATCAAGCGTGACCAGCCAGGTAGTAGGTGAAATGGCCTGGGAGCTGTGGGTGTCTCTAAAGGTGAGACCATAATGGAGTGGGCTACTGGGGACCAGGAGAGTCCCAGCCAGCTGCTGGAGAGACCGTAGGGTCTGAGGGTCCCTAGGGATGAGACCCTAGTGCATGTGTGTAACTACTGCAGGACGAGGGCAGTCCTGGCCAGCTCTGGGTGTCTGTGCATGTGCATGCGTGCGTGCTGGTGAAATGGTCTGTACCAGCAACTGGAGCGGGGCTGTGGCCTTGGGGTCTTCTACGTCCAGGTTCCAGCAACAGGGGAGACTGGGATCTGGGGGCCACCTACCAGGCAGACTGAGCATCTGAGCCCAGCTGCTGGGGAGATCCACCTTGCACGCATGGGTGTACCACCAGCAGACATCCATCCTGCTCAGTACAAACTGACGACTTCTGCTCATCACCTGGTGCTTCTCCTTCACTGCTCTTTTGAACTCATTATGCTAAAAAGCAGTGATCTGTTTTGAGCACTGATGGATTAGCAGATCAGTTAAAAAAATTAAGTCTATCCAATTTCTTGGTTTTGGAAGAAATTGGAGCCTTGCTGCTCTTTCTCCGCTAGAGGTCTCTACGGATAGCACTGAGACACGTCTGAAAATAACTTTGCTACTGACAACGGCTGCTGATGTTTCTGTTTCTATGCGCAAAACTGCATACAAGCCAGTTGCTGTACTACCGCTTTATAATCGTAATGTAAGTAGATCCAATTCCCCTAATATTGGTAGGTAGTAATGTTTAAATGTGACCGACTGCTTTTTGTGATATTGCACCAGGTGAGAATCTCAGCTGGTATCTTCAGTTAAAAGGACTAATTCCCATTTCGTGAGTATATAAAAATCAGAAGGACCAAACAACAGCCACTCTTAAAAATTATTAGTGAGACATCTTTTGTTTCCTAAGGATGTTCACTCTAAGAACAAATCCTTTACCCTTAATAGGTACCGATTTCGCTACTTTTTAGTTCTGTTAATTTTAGCAGAATTACTGGTGACTTGAACTGAATTTATTTGGTGGCGGGGTGGGGGGTGTCTTCCCTTTCTCAGACCTGTGTAGCTGCATTTATTTGTCTCCAATATAGCTAGCCATGTGTGGCAAAATACCTGACATTATACACACTCTAATGTAATTCACATTTATTTAGATAATTAATCCTGCTTTGCTTAAAAGAACATTATAAGGTGGATTGTGGGCACAAACAACAACGGACTCCTGCATACTTCAGGAAGATGGAATAATCTTTCTCTGCAGAACTGAAATTTAGATTTCATATTTATTACTGCATCTAAATATTCTGTTTCTGTTTTAATTCCCAGAACTTAAAACTTTACCGGATTTTCTAGACTGTCTCTCACATTTAGGATAGCTAAGTAAGCAGCAGAAATGAGCGTGTCCTGCATAAATGGGACAGAGCAATGCTCTAAGCATAAAACAGAGGGAAAAGTACTAGAGCAAAATTTCTGAGGGATAAGTAATTTGCAAAAACCCTTTGGCTATGTTTAAACTGGAATGGTGCTGTGCTGACTTTGCACACAACTAACAGCTGGGTGCATTTGAACAACCCCCTGCTGTGTCTTTTGTGTCTTGGTTTCCACTGGAAGAAAGGTTGGATGTGTAGGCTGAGGACAGATGGACCTCGGAAGCCCTGAGGGAGGCCATGGAGCACATCCAGTGATCAGGTTCGATGTAGCTTTGACACTTCTGAGGCAACTGCAGAGAAGACAAGAAAAAAAAAAAATCCTTTCTAATACAGCATCAATCTAATTAATGTTGTGGGTAGTGAGTAAAGAGGTTAGATACAGGGACACAACCTCCTGTGGAGTCTGTGATTGCAGAACAGGTCAGAAAGAAAAAAGTCCTCACTTTCAGATACTTTCAGCGAACCTCAAGAGCTGGTACTTTGTGAGCAGGGTCTATTGGAGGAGAGGATGTGAGCAGAATACAGTGATATGAGACCTGAGGCTGCAGAGTTTCTGAGCACATACTACAAATTAGTTATGCTGGTCTACCCCAGTGAAGAATAAAGAAAAACTCTTTTCCAGATGGTCAGACTTCTCTGCTGCCTCTGGTTCAGAGCTTGCAGTTTCAGGTTTCCTATCAGTAGGATATTTTGAATTACTATGAAGCACCTATTCTACTATGACATTAGATGTGTTCAAGTTGCTCAATAACTTCCAGCATCCCTTTTTTTTGTACAGAAGAAATCCATCGTGTTTTACTTGCCAACAAGGACCATAGAAGTGTATGACATGCTTCATTTTTGTAATTGCAGAAGTCTTGCTATTACTAAATGTCTAAATACTACTTCTACATTCTGGAAAGTTTCAATATAGTTTGTTCCTGACAGAGTTGAGAAACGTAAATTTGGTCTTGTGCCAGAAAGGGTTGTGGGTCGCAGGGGAACTCATCCTGCCCATAAGATATGCTGAAGCTCATATTGTCCCTCAGGGTATCTGCCGGGTTAATCAAGCTCTACGGAATATGCAGATGTAGGGTCCTGGATGATTCCAGTCATCTCCTTCATCCCCAGAATAGTCTAACTAGCAAAAGTCTAGGCTTAAGGCTGGGGATAAATCAAAATTTACATAAGGTGTGTTCCTTCAGTTTCGTTATTGTCGTAACTCCAAATTAAATGATATTTATGAGTATTTTACCGTGATTATCAAGTGAAATCTGAGCATTTCTTATTAACAGTACATTTATTTGTATATTGCATAAAAGAATAAAAGACAGCCATTGCTGTCCTCAAAATCAAACTGAGCCATGCTGAATTTAATGTAATTGCAAAGACAAAAGTGCAAGTCACTATTATTAAATGATGAAGTATTTTATAACCTGATTTACCAAGATATTTAAACCTAATTCTAACTAAAAGCAGTTGCCTTGTTCCATTGGATACCCAATGCTTTAAAGTTAAATGTGGTTTAAATATTATTCTGAAATACAGCCACCGAACTGCATCTATGCACCTGAAAAGCACGTAGCCATTTTTTGCAAATAATAGCAAATAGCTTTGAAGATATAGAAGTTGTGTTACATTGCTATGTTGGCTAATTTTGAAACATCTTAATAGAAAGAATTATGCAATATCTGATACAGAGAAAGAATCCTCCTGTAGCAATATGCAGCATTTCTCCATTTTAAATATGTATATTCATATTACCCTTTATATATGTATGCACCACATCTTTCTTCTCATTAATGAAGTTTGACAATTTGTGACAGGACAGAAAGGGAATTCATTATATTTAGTAATAGAAAACCCATTTCTCATTTTTCTAGCGCCAAGCAGCTGCAATGAAATTGCCTAAACCACTATATCACAATTCGCCACCTTTGTGGTTCTTAAGGTCACCCTCAAGGGTCTTCAATTTCCTTATGTTCACAGCTTGGCACCTGGTAATTTTCAGAATCAGGAAATATAAGGAAGCTATATATTTTTATTCTAAGAAGGATTTTTTTTTTTTATTTGAGAAGAAATAAATCTGTCAGATTGAAAATATTAAAAATCAGAAGCTTGACTGTAATAATCACAGCAACGTCAATGCCAATTTTGTTTAGAAAACTTTGGAATGAAAATTTTACTGCATGAACAAGAAACTTCCCCTCTCCTGAAAGAAATTGTCAATGTGTAAGGGAAATGTATTTTTTGTTCCAATAATCAATGGAGTTTAAGAATAATTTATGGTAATAAGACTGAAAGGCACCCAGCATTACTTTTCCTTAAAAAGTTGCTCAGTATTATTGCTGCTGCCAACTTCAGTGGACTGTATCAGCTAAAATGAAATAATTTTAGTCTTTTAGACTAAATTTAGAGTAATTTTCTCGATATATAAAATGGTCATATGCTTTGTAGACCAGTATTAATTATTGAGGAAATGCAACAATAGGCAGTAGTACAGAATTCAATTTATTTCCTTAAGGATGTCTTCAGACAGTCTCCAGACTAATAAATTCCAGTAGCATAAATTGAGAAAAAAACTTGCTTTGGGGTTTGCAATTGGATAAAAGAAGTGTTTCCTTTTTATCTGACTTTACTGAGGATATATTTCCTAATTCTTTCAGTGTATGACTTTGAATAAAGTACAACAAATATTTCTGTTCCAGTTAAAATTTTGCTATTAGCGGAAATAGAAGATATTCTGAATATGAAGACAGTAATTAAAAGCAGTAAAAAGATTGATAAATAACATGTTAAAAAAGAAATTACTTTGTATTTAATCACTGTATTGCTCTAAAACTCTAAAGTTTTCACAATTTCCATATCTTCTCATTGAAAACCTAATTTGTTTTTTCATCATGGTAAATGTATACAGTACAAACTGATTCACAAATTCAGACATTAATACTACCATATTGTCATAACAGCATCAGTTTTGTGCTCTGCTGTGTCCTACCCTGTGCAATCTAACCAGCTCAGACCCGTTAGGACTTGCCTTCCCACAAATCTTCTGTGCCCAGTTCTGGGTCAGCACCTTCAAAGCCTCAAAGAAAGGTGTATAAAATGTGTGAATAATTGAAATAGAGGAAGCAAGGGAAAGAATTGAAATGAATAATGGGAGTTTTTTTTCTAGTTCAATGGATAACAAAGCTTTTCACAGCTGTATCAGGCAATACAGAATTATTTGCACAAAACCCACAGTAGTTTCAGTACTGTGGTTGCTACAAAGATTTTCTAAGAGGTTTTGGAAAACACCTGAGGAATATACCACCAGCTTATGATTCTTATGAAGAAGACTGAAGCAGTGCACCCACGTGTCCTGCTTAACAAAAGTGTTAGGTTGGCACTGAAATACTGAGAACTGTCTTCCGTGTAAGTCTGTAGCTATAGCAATAATCAGCTAACTATCAAAGTCAATAGCACGTAATTTCTTGCCTTGATATGACTTTTTATTACTTCTGATATTATCCATGAATATCTAGGTTTATAATGTTCATACTGCATAGGACTTGCCAATATAAGCTATTCTTTAAAAAAGTCCATTTTGAGTTTGGTTTTGTTCTAGTACAAACGGTTGGGTTTCAGTCCAGAGTCAGGGGTGTGATTACTTAATATGATTTGAACAAACGTTTTAATCCTTCTGGATGTGCCCCGTGGCTTTGAGATTTACTTATTTTGGTATTTGCCTGTAGTACACATACATAACTGCAGCCCGAACAGTTATCAACTTAGTGCAAACATATTCACAAAGAACTGTATGCTATTAGCAGGGTTTTTTTTCCCCAAACTGAAGTTGTGCAGGAGAAATCCAGCTTACTATAAAGGGGCTGGCCAGACTCAGTGGTTGTCTCATTATTTCCTATTCAGTCATGAGCTTCCTGAGTGAATTTGCGCATGAGAGAATGTGTCTGCCCTGCAAAAGTATGAGGTGGCGATCCCGAGGCTAGAGAGATGTTTGCTAGTAGCAACATGCAGTGCAGCACAGCTGCCCAGATGTTCTGGTATTTCTGCTATGGTATGGCTTTTCCAGGAGCTTTTCCCTAAATATGGTGTTTTGATTATTTTTTTTCATCACAATTGCTTTCTGTAATGCTAGTAATATGAATTATGGAGGTGTCCTCCCATGCATACACATATGAAAGCTGAAATCAGAAGCTCTCACAGCTGTGGGTGTTTTATTTGTTATACATCTCATTGAAGGGAGCAATCTCGATAAACAACTCCTGTTTCCTCCACAGTGCAAGTGCATTTTTGGCAATATCTTTCAAAGATAATCCTTCTGTATCAGGCATGGAAGTGGATTTTATGGGACATGCTATTCATACTGCTAGTACAATAGAAAAACCAGCATGTTCAAGATGCACCTATAGATTTACTGGTGCAGCTAGTTTTAGCCCCTAAATTGCAAAACAGTAAAGAAATATAAATGAACAAATGTATGTCTTTTGTAGATTTCTCTATGGCTATAAAAATATATCGGTCCTTATTTAACCAACATCTTTGATAATGTATTTTTTTTTTCTCGTAAATGGTTAACTGACTCTTTTCTTTAATTCTTTTATTATTTTACCATAATAACTTTGTTTTATTCTGAAAAATATGAATGGGATATTTTGATATCACTCTGGAAATAGTCTAAATGCAGATGTTAATGGTTTCACATGACTTTGATACTGATATTTGTTTTACATTGGTGATAGATGGCATTTTTTTCTCCAAGTAATATTCAGTTCAAGAGTGTGTACTAACAATGACTATTATGATTGTTATTGTATTTGTCTGTCCATAGTTTTGAATTTCCAGTGTTTCACTGATAAAACCTTAGTTCAGGTGAGCTACAATGCAGAATAACTACTCTGATTTTTATCAGTTTGAGATGTAATAATTCTTGCTTTCAGGAGAATTAAAAAAAAAAACTATTTAAAAAAGAATTTAAAAAGAGAACTATTTCTGTATTTCAGAGTTGCTGCTATGCTGAGCATCTGTGTAGTTCAATGGGAAGCTTTTGCCGCTAAAAGTATCATGATTTTAATGGTCATTCTGCATGAATTGTATAGGTGGTGACTAGTGCCAGTATAAATCTAGACTTGGACATGTCATCGCTGTAGGTGAGAAGTGTGGCAACAATCACTAAATCTTTGCAACAGTTAATTTTGAAAAGGTTGATTTCAGAATTATATGGTTAAATTGCTGCTGTTGTTTTGGATGCCGTCCTACCAAATCCCCAGGTCTACTATTTTCTAGCAAAGTCAGCTGCCCACCTGCACACTTTTAACACTCTTCAAAACCTCTGTAACTCACTAGCTCGCTAGCTCAGACGTGCATGGAAACAGCTAAGCATGTAAATATATATCATATCACTAGATGTCCTTCTCCAACAAAATTTCTTCTCCTCAGTTAACAAACTGATAATACTGTCTTTAAAAAGACCTAGAGTTGTGTACAGCACTAACAGATTGCCCGTGCAAACTCATGTAGTCACAAATGACCTGCTCCTGAAAAACAGCCTCAAGGTAGGTCAGAACTCTGCAGTTATGAAATATGTTGTATTGCACACATATTGGGCCTTTAAGGACTGCAGAGGAATTTTCCGTCACCGCAAGTGTCGCAAAAGCAGGGTTATCCCCTTGCTGGTGACTTATAAGAACCCGAAGTGCCTAAATATCTAAGTCTGATTGTTTCATAAGTAATATTTTTGGTTACCTCTATGCACTGGTTGTACGGCGCTCTCTGTGCACAGCTGCATAAACTCTCAAGGTGATTCCGTGCTTGTGTGTTGCGTGGCCCCTGTCCCGACTGTTTTTTGTTGCTGAGGAAATACAGGCAGCCTTAGCTGGTGTTTGATGCTATGTAAACATGGTTTTTGGTTTATGACAATTTCCCAGAGTGTGCTATATGAATACAGCCATCCCTGCCACTAGAAGCAGATCAGTATCCATAGTCACCTAATGAGAGCAATCTGCAGGGCCTGCTGCCCTGCAGGGCACAGTGGCCGGGACAGTTTCCCTGGTGCAATCCATCCAGTCCACTTGGTGCTGGTGGTGGTGGCTCAAGGCGCCTCTGGTCATGGGAAAGGGTAGAGCGTGGGATGGGGAAGGGCGGGATGCACAGTGGGGGGTAGTAGGGAGGAAGGGAGGATGAATATCCATGTTGTTTTATCCAGGACCTACAGCAGTTCCTGACTCCCTTGTCACGGGCCATTGAAATGACACACACATCTTGCAAACTGCTGCATTATCCAAAAATGCTTTTAAATTCTGATGACTAATTAAAGAATACCTGAGTAATAACTGCAGGATGTGCTGGTTGTGGAAAGGTATAGCTTGAGAAATTGAAGCATACCATGGACCTGGAGGAAGAGTGATATTTTAAAGGATTTTTGCTATATCAGGAATGCTGGTGCTGAGGGCTGGGATGTTGCTCTGGAGCACCAGACAAACAGGGTTCCCCAAGAGTTCACAGCTTGATCTGAGAGGAAGGGAAGTCTAGATGGAGGAAAGAGAGATACAGTTTAAAATAGGCTACAGGCTTTTTGAGTGCTACTTTTAGGGCTGTTAGATTTTCTCTGAGAGCTAACATGACATGTGAGAGACTGCATTTCACAGCAAGATTAAAGGCATTAAAATAAATGGGATAGGTGACAAAGTGAGCAAAGTTCCTGAACTCAAGAAACATTTCCAGAGTGCTTACTGATCTTCAAGAGTCACTGCTTTTTTCTCTCCAATGTGTCTCAGAGAGAGCTCTTTCAGCATATGGCATATATGCAAAGCCCAGTCTGAAATACTGGGGCATGAGTTCATAGCTGAGCTTGTATCCTAGTTGTTGCTGCTTTCTGAGGATTCACTGCTATATTATCAGCCTGGAGGGATGGTCATCTGTGAAAAGGTTCTTGTGAGTCAACTTAGATTAACAGCTGGAGAAAGGGAAGGTTGGTAGCTTCAGCTTTAAGCAGGGTTGTAATGAGAGCTCCCTATTGAGTTCATCTCACAGGGAGGGATGAAAAGGTGTGTAACACTGTGAGCTATATGATTCTTTCCAGCTTGTGCCTGGAAGTCCTTCAACGCTTAGAGTTGAAGGAAGGATTTCAATCTTTTTCAATAGGCATGGTACAGAGGGTTTTTTATGGTAGTGAGGAGCCATATCTAGCTGTAGTGGCTCTTTTTAAGATTTCAGTGAGCTGCTGAATTTTGTTGACATTCCAAAAAAAATGCAAGATTTTACAGGGGTTTGCTGGGATGCGATTTTCAGACCATTATGTATAGTTTCATTGCTTTTACTAACATACATCTTCATAGTTCATAGCTGTCTGCAATGGATACTTAGACAATATTGACCTTTATTTTAGGTTGAGACATATTCTGAAGAGATTGAACAGCTTAGAGCCTATAAATGAATGAAACAATAAAAACATCAATTGTGATTCAGGAATTTCAGGAAAAAGTAGCCACCAGTGTTGAGAAATTATAAAACTGTTCTAGAATTGCACAACCTGAAAGCACTCTAGTGACCTAAGAATAAAAGGGAATAGAGATGCTCATTTGCATCCAGGAAAATGTCCCTGGAAGGAATGGGAAAGAATGGGAAGAAGTCTGTGTAAATTTGGGGATAAGAGATAAAATTAATTTGAAGAATCACAAAGGCTTTAGTAAAAGAAATTAGTATCTTGGTGATGGGACACTCATCTTTTGGTGCTATTAAGAGATGGTGTACAAAATCTGGCCTTAAGTAAACTCTATCAAAATTAGTCTTCTTACCCCAAATATAGTACTAGTTCCTGAACTGTTTCTTACCAATATCCTGTGAAATGCATACTATGAAACATAGATTCTACAGCATATATGAAAATCTCCCCAACCATTTTGATGAACCTCCTATGGAATAGAGATGAGCCATGAGAAGGTCTTACAAGTTAGCTGTTCAAAAGTACAGTGTGATAAATCTGTGTAGTATCACAGGTTTTGGTTCTGAATCCCATTTTTTAGTTTTAGTGTATTCTTATTATTTCAGTCTATTCAATCACTTGTATCTTACCATGTCTCTCATTGACAGATTTAGGGATTCACATGCTGATGTTGTGTCAACACTGAACATCAGTCTTTGCTTTGCAGCATTAATCATTACCGTATTCATTATAATTAGAGTGGGGAATAAAATCTACAACAATAAAAAACCCCAGCAGTGCTGGAATTGAGCACTGAGTGCAGTGAGGCATGAGTGCAACTTCATGCAGAATTGTGTTATCAGATTATCAGGTTCCCTACCAGGTTTGAGTATTTTAGCTTCATCTGTCTCGGTTGTAGTCTTCATCCTCTCCTGTCTTTTCAGCCTTTATGAGTAATTAATCACACAGCAGCCATGGTCCTAGTGTGGTCCCTGCTTTTTCCCATACCTGCAAGGTCCTAGTATCTCTGCTTTTTCCCATACCTGCAAGGTTCTTAGGTGTTTCTGTAATACTCTTAATGCTCCCTAATCGGAGAAGGTTTACTTCTGCACACTCTTTATGTTTTAGAACAAAGTTTGTTACCAGAACAAAATTGTTTCTGGTACCAAAGGCTTTCAACTACATTTCAGGTGTTTCAAAATGAACATAAAACCTGACGGGAAGAAAAACTCACACAAAGTGGTGAGAAGAATATCCTATTTTGGGATTTTTGTGAAGAATCAAGGGTTTTGTTTTTGTTTTTCACTAGCTGTAGGCTCAAACTATTTTTGTGGAAGAATATTTGAAACAGTTGGAACAACATAAAAATTCAGTGATCTGCCCATAACATTACATTGGAGATGAAATACATCTCTTGCCTTCATCCTACTCTATTATCGATGGCATGTATCTCAGAAGGTGTAGGAAAAAATTATTGTCAATGAGTCACATTGCCCCTTCAGTGACAACTCGTTCCTTTTCTACAAGTATTAGAGAAGTTGGAGGTATCTGCTGGGATTTTTTGGCGCAAGGGGTAGTGGCTCTGGATCTGACCCTGGTCATGTCACAGCTGCCACTAAGGATTGTCAGAGCTGCACTTTCCTCTGCCTGGAACTGCAGTATCATGGATGCAGAAAGACAGAGGCATTTTAAACTGTTTTCTGAAAGACCTTTTTCAGCTCCATCATGGCTAGTTTTCTGGGTTTGGTTCTCAAAGTAGACTGCTCTATGTATAGAAGAAATTCCATTAATAACTCTTTTTGTGGTCAGTCACACTTGCTGCCTTAAAGTGAAAATATTTCTATAATTTCAGGCACACTTGCTGGCTTAAAATAAAGCTATTTCTATAATTTATTTGAGTCATGGTGACAGAAGTTTCCTTTATGTCTCTCTGTATTGGTGAAGTACTGAAAATTGCTTTAATTAGTTTTCATTTTAATTTTTGCTCTGTTTTTGTCATCTCAGCCACCCATTCTAAATTGGCCAGTTAATTTTTTGGGCTTCTACTTGTTCCTATTGAACAGAATCATGAAGCAGTTTTACAAAATGTCAGGTCTGCAATGCAATAGCTCAGAACAGCCAATTTACTGAAAATAAGCAACACAGTAGCACTGAAAACCACGTCATGAAAATTGCTAGTGTTGTTGTATGACTTATTTCACTAGTTTTATCTTGTTGAGGTATGACAGCATATTTACAAAGTCAAGGTAAATATTCTTGGCAAAGAAGCAGAGTATTCTGACTGTAAAAACCTTTAAATGAAACACTGCACTGAGTGTAATTTTTTTAAAATTTCAAATACCGCTTATATTTTCTGATTATGTTTCTCTTTTCGATTCATTAACGTTGCCCCTTTACGCCCCTTGATTTGGTCACCCATCCCCTCTTTCAGTGCGTAACCTGTAGCATCACCTGTCTAACAAATGGATCTAGCAGCTCCCAGCTGGCCGCGGTTACGATCCCCACGCTGGCTGGCTGGACTTGGAGCAATACGACCGGAGAGTGCTCGAGCGCCGCAGGTGCTGCCTGTCAGCCCGAGGCTGCAGCAGCACACAGCACCAACTGGGAGCACCTCACCACCTCAGCGAAGGAGGTGCCCACTCACATGCACCTGCCATCCAAGGGCAGAGTCTGTTCCACCCGTTTCATCTCCCCGCCATGAGAGTTATTAATAACTGGAGAACTTTTTATCTCCCTTCTGTCCCTCCACCTCTCCTTCCCTCCCTCCTTCCATCCTTCCCTTCTCTGCAGATCACAGACACAGTCCTGTGCTTGCTCGCAGTCCTAAAATTTCAAATACATTATTTTTAAACAGTGGAGAAAGGCTGGGAAAGTTAAGGTATGTAGCAGAAATTGTTCTGCTCAAAAGACTAATACCATTGACTTCACTTAACAACAACAGTGAAGTACTCTACTCACAAGCACAAACAATTTTAAGTGTATTCTGTTTTGTGGGACAAAGACTTATTGTCTTACTTGCCCAAATATCTTGGGGGACAATTTTATAAAGCAATCTGTGTTCACTTTAGTACAAAATATTTAAATATTTCCTGCCCTTTTAAGTGCAAACATTTGCAAGAAAATCACTTTTCCAAAATGGAGGCAGTAATGTGTGAATAGCTGGATAGCTAATCCTACTAAAGACATGTTTTTCGTTCTAGTATAGAGAACAAATATGCTTAGTTTGTAATATTTTTCTATGTTGCTTATGTAATTTTTATGATAAACATCAATTCCCAGTTCTCATTTGAAAAATATGGACAAATACTTAATAAGGTAATTATATCTAGCTCTGTGAAGAAACACCTGGGCAAATATTTCTCAATCTGGCAATAAAATGGTAATTTTAAACAATGGCAGTAATTAACTAATGAGGCAAATTTCCAGGAGTCATAGAAAATTCTTCATTGGCTAAGGACTTTAACTCAGTTTGAAGTTTTTCTAAAGGATGATCTCCTTTAGTTACAAGTAATTTTGCTGGTGGAGGAATTGCTGGGTTAAATTTTATTTCTTTGTTATGCAGAGAGTCCAAGGGAATGAGCACAATTCCAGTCTTCAGAAAGATAATGAGCCTTTGCTTCTTAACAAAATCAATTGCACTTCTGCAACCTTTTTCATAATGAAATAAAAGGTTTTTTTCTTCCATAGGTGGAAGAGATGGCAACAGAGCAGAATAATGACAATTACAGCCCCCTCCCCCCCCCCCCCCTTTCCTTTTAAATGGTGTCTGCCACTTGTATCTAGTACAGGTACAATCAAATAGAAAGGGGGAATCGCTTGAGAAAAATCAAAATATATTGAAAACACTCTTCCAGCCCACGAAAGAAATCAATTACTCTAATGCTGTCTTTCCCTTAATATCGTGAAGAACTTGTTGCACTTGCAGGGAGCAGCCTTCATTGTAGTTTTGCTGTAACTTAAGTGGTGGCAGAGATGTGAAAAAGTAAGAATAAGTCTTGTTACAGTAGAAAAAAATCTTGGTCTGATGTCTTGGAATGCAGAGGTATGTTCTGAGTCACGCTACAATTTCAGGAGTTTACCCTCTAAAATATTATGTGCACATAACTGTATATGCCCATGGTAGCAGACATAAAGCTTTAGCAATGTTGCTAGTAAGTGGCAACATACTTGTGGACACGCGCAGTTCAGTTTCCAGGACAGAATAGAGTATTTTTGCAATTTATTTGAATGTATGTATGAAAAACATTTTTTTAATTTTGGTGAATGATAAGAGATAGTACTAAGAAAACTTTTTAATTTGTGCTGAGGTGCTCTTCTTTGCTAATTGCCTGAGTTGTTGTGTCAGAGCTTCGGCCTGGCTGCAGGAGCGAAGAGCGTGGTGTGAGTGCTGGCGCTCGGGTGTTTCAGTTGGTGTTTCACTGGAAACTGGGAGCGCTCCAGGCTGAGTTATGGACGAGTCCCACCTATAAACTTTATCCTAAGCCTAAGCAGGTAGTTAGCCAATAAAATGAAGAAGGAGAAGGGGGAAAACACTGTAATTCTGCTGCGTTGCCATTTGTTCCACTTAAGGAAATTAAAAAAACACAACAGACTTCCCCATTGTTAAGAAGGTGGCACGAGTGCACTTGGCTTTAAGAAGCAAAGAGTCCTCCTCGTTCCACGACCATACAAAGACCGAGGAACCCAAACCAGGCTAAGGTGCAGTGTGTGCTAAGACCTCTGAGCATCTTGGCTGTTACACATCCAACTCACTTTCCAGCTCTTCTGATACAGTTGGGGTGTGATGTTGCTAAATGCTCTGTAGGAAGTTTCGTGCTGTGCCCATTAACGAGGGAGCTGCTGGTCCCTTTCATAACATTAGTTGTAGTTCAGTTTCACCACAATTGAAACTCTCCTGGCTGTGGTGCCTTTCAGGTGATGGGCAGTTTAAGTCCATATAATGTATATTTTACTGCGAGAACGAACTTAGCAGCCCTTCAGGAAAGCAGAGCATTAACCCTCGCAGCAGTGTTTTGCTGCAGGTGAGCTCAGAAGTGCCAGCCCTTTTGGACAAAAAACTGCTTACTTTTTATGTGTTTTCTGGGAGCTGATGAATTATAATGGTATTAATGTTATTGCGGCATGTAAGTATTTCTGGGTTAAGCTGATGATTGTGTTACTCAGATTGATTTTGAATTCTTGTACTACGAAAATGCGACGTGTGACTCCTTCATTCTTTATATGGGGGACTGACAAAAAGCCTGCGAAGCCGCTGTTCAGCGTGGTCATGGCTGGGGTAGTTTGTTGTGTATCCAGATTGATGACTTGGAAAAATTAATATTAGTAGAATGAGTATTGATAAGGGTTTACAGTTAGGCAAAAGCTGATTGTGAGGTTTCCAGTTCTGGATGTGTGTACCCTCAGTGGGAGTTAACATGGCACTGCGTTAGTCTTATCCCTTTTAGGAGTAGAGGGGTTGTGATCTTTTAATTATATTCATAGCATATGTCTGTGACAAAACTGCTTTAATTGTTCAAATGGTTGGTGTCCATTCATGTGATATATTTATAGTTTCTCAAAGTTGGCACTTAAAGGGCATTGTACCAATGTGGTAACTTGTATAGCAATAATTGATTCTGCTGTGCACTACAGCACCAAATGGTGGTTCATTTACCAGCCAACGTGTAACCTTTTATGCTGGGACATTCAAAGGTTTGTTGGACTGCAGATCTTTATGAAATGAACTAAAAAGTCTGAACTTTTATTATGATAGGATGGCTTCCAGGCAGCAGCCCCCTACATGCATTTAGGCTCAATATACTGTGTCTGCAACAAGGACTTATAACAGATTTTTTCCAAGCTTATTACTACTCTTTTATATAGATAAAATGTTCTTCTAGTCCTTTTGGGGGACAAAACCCCTTACTCGTTCTCTGTTGTGTTCCTAGGCATTTTCCTCATTCCTCTTCCATTTCCTTAAGGATATTCTAATCAATACAGATTATGTTTTTACTTGAGATTTACAAGAAATAAATATGTCTGCAAAGTTGTAATTGCATTGCAGACACAACTTTTCTAGGAAGGACCAAGAACAGAAAGCCAAATAATCACAGCAGCAGCGTCCTTGCAGCATTGCAACAGTCTGTATCAGTTTAATTGTCAGTTTTTCTACAACTGGAAGTAATCATTCTTTTATATGAATGAAATAGTCAGTTAATGTTTTTACCTTTAAACATTATGATGAAGTTAACAAGAAGAATTATGAAGAAGAATTAGTTAAGTGTGAAGAATTATGTAATCGTGAAGCCCATGGGTCATTTGGCAAAGAGAAATGATGGAAAAGGGTTGACTTTTTTCAAACTTCTGAAGTAGCTATGATTGCTATATTACTTGGTCAGTGACACATTTTACTAAACTATGCATAAATTAACGTCTATTAATATTTTTTTCCTAGAAATAGCCTTTCCAAAAAAATAGTTTGAACTGGCAAGAAGTTTTTTTATCTCAATGTTTCTGCTTAGGCAATAATGATAAAAATTAGATCTACTAGGAAAACGGTTTTTAACCTTTATTCTTAGCATAAATCAAGAGGCTCATTTTTCACAGTCTCTTTCTATAGAATTCAATTAAAGGTCAGATTTGTAATGGGGGATCCTAATTATTAATGTATTGCCTATTTTGAATTATTAATGAGTTGACATATTTGTATAATGGGTAAAGAAAATGCCTAAGAACAACTTTTATAGCATATGAAAATCCTTCAAAAATATTTAATCAAAGTCTTTTTTTCGTGTCCTGGAGGTAATTTAACTTTTTATCATTATGTCAATACTTAGAAAATAAATTCAAAATATTTTACAGTTAAAAATTAGTGTAGTTATATATCACTAAGGGGAATTAATCTTGGTTTGAGCTAGTATACCAGTCATAAAGTGGGAAGCATCAGACTGGGCAGATCTTCTGTGAAACGAAGATACCATCACATGCTGGATGGAGCATTTTGGTTTTTCTTACAAAGGGCAACATTAGTTTAAGAACAGTAGAGTTTGCAGGGACATGAGAATGGAGACAATCATGAGAAGCATCAGCCTAATATTTTGTCACGAATGATTTCAGTGTGTTAAAACAGTGATGGACTTTATTTATTTATTGACTGGGGCCTAGAACTGGAATCATCTGTATGCTAGCTATGTAGTGATGAGAATATATTTATTAGAGAATTATGAACAGATCATAAATTTTGCTGTGGAAATAAGATTACCACATTCATGCACCAAAAGCTTACCAATAGTGTCAGGTTGCACCACCGTATAAACAATCAATGCTTGCGTGGTTAAAATGATCAAGTGTAGCAGAACATTATGACGTTTCCTACCTGGGAAATTGTGCAAGGTATTATGCAGAGTGAAGAGTATATTTTGATGATAACTGAGTACATATTTTGCTTATTGGCTTGCTAGAAGATAGGCTGTTGTACAGACAGGTCAAAGTTTGTCCTTGATTTTTGCTTTTATGTCTCAATTTACTGCAGTAGAATAGTGTTCCTAAGGCAAAATTTGACTCCTCGCTTTGCATAAAGGGTTTCTCGGTATAAAATGGTGTTGGAAAAAAGAAAAATAAGAACTCATGATCGAGTTTTTTCTAGGTAGAATGTTTTCCATATTTAGACAACTGAGACACTAATGGATGTTAGATCCATGGACAAAACATTTGAATACACTTTACTGTAATTTCTCAAAGGAATGCTTTGCAGAATCAAAGACACTTTGCCAGACCAAAGCTACTTCTAGTGTAGATTTTTCTTCTTATTTTAAACTAACAGAAATGCAAAATCTCAGGTTTTTTCACCCATATCTGTTATCATTCCATTCCAACCATTAGCTACTGAGTAACGCTCTGGCTTGAAGCCACTGGGAAGATCCTGTTTTGCGGTTACTGCTACCACAAACCACATTATCACTAAATGCTAAAGTCTATATATAGGTCAAGGTCAGGCCAGGGAGATGATTGGGGAAGAAGGTAACTGTCATGGAGCAGTCAGAGTGCTCATTTGTCTTATACCGTCAGAGAAATCAAGTTGAAGGATGGAACTAAAAAAACCCTCTATAAACTCTAATGGTCATGTATAATGAAGGAGTCTCACTTCTAATCAAGTGGACTCTCTATTAACGCTTAATAATTGGTAAAATTGCAATAGTGTCTCCTCTCCATTTGTTGGTGGATATCTTGCACAGCAGGACTAGCGTGATCAAATAGCACCTTTTGCACCTGACCTTGCGTAAGCAAGGGACATTTCACAAAGTGGACTGCATAGGGTGTTTTATAGATGGCATAAAGCCTGTTCAGTTTTCACTTCAGAAGGCAGCAATTCAGGATGTAATTGTCACTTGGCATAGTTTTCAGTCATAAAGAAGGACCATTGGAGATAATAGGAAAGGGATCAAGGAACTCAGTGACACCAAACCTGTGCATGTCTTGTTAGTGTGCTTCTTCCAGATAGTAGTGTCCTGTAACTTGTAGGCTACCCACAGTCTCTTTCCAGGGCAGAGTCATTCTATTCTTCTCCACTCTTCTGTTTCTTATATTGTCATCTGAGCACATCATAATAACGTCTTAAGTAATATGACTAATATTTGTCACAAATGGGTCATCAGTCACAGGATGAGACAGGATGAGAATAGTGAAGTCAATGAAACCTTTGTTTGATGCAAATCTCAGTGGCTGGAATGGTGTTGTGCCAGTTTGTGCCACATGAAGCACTTTTAATATGAAAGAAAAAAAGACCATGTTTTCAATTACCCCTCTCCACAGAGCAGAATTCTACTTCCATTCCACTTAGGGATCACGGAAATCAGCAGTGCAAATTTCTGTCCCACTTCAGGATGATTCAACAGAGCAATTGTTCGTAGCACTCTGCCAAACCATACTTGATGTGTTTCATTTCATGAACCTCACAAGATTATTCCATAGGTCTCAGTGCTATGTAACTTCAATTACTGATACTTAGCAAATTCCTACACTCAGCTGGTGGTGTGAGGTGATTTAATCTGCTTGCTTTTAATTACATCCTGTATTCCAAATGAAGTCTTCTTACGTTTTCTTTTTTGTCCCTCCCCTAATGTCTCCTTTTACAACATGTCAATCCCACTCTGCTTGATAGTTTCCATAAATTTCTTTTAACTCCTGCTGACTTGTCTGATTCCTCAGGTTATTGAGGTTCCCAAACCAATAAAAGGGATGATAGAAAAACAAAGCAAAACAAAAAAATGTTGACACTGATGTCTGGAGCAGGCTTCTGCGAAAGAAACTACTTAAACTCTCCGAATAATCTTGAATATAAGATCAAGGATTTTCTATACCAGACCGCAGCTCCTGTGTTAAGCTACAGCTGCAGAACAAAGTTGGAAATACACATGGAAGGAGTAAAAGAAAATAACAAAATTCGGAGTGAGAAGATGATCTTCAATATGTTTAATAAGGCAAAAAAACCTCCACAAGACCTAGGTAAATGGCTTCCTCTCATAGAGCCTGTACTGCTTTTGCCTGGGGTCTCAGGAACGGAATGAAAATTTAGAATGATTGGTTCTCAATACAAAAGATCATTGCCTTGGTTCTTATTACTAGACCTCTGAGACTCGGTACCAAGTTTCACAAAGTAGTAATTAACCCACTTTGAGACAGAAAGCCTGAAGGATAGGGAAGATTTGAAAAAAATAAAAACGTGTGAATGCATATATATGTATTTACTGGCAACTCAAGAAGAGTTGCATTTATTGGCAACTCAAGAAGAGTACAGGGATCTCGTTAGGTCATGCAGAGAGGAAATGAGAAAAGCAAAAGCCCAGCTAGAACGCAATCTGGCTGCTGTCGTTGGAGACAACAAAAAATGTTTTTACAAATATATTAATGACAAGAAGAGAGCCAAGGAGAATCTCCATCCTTTATTGGATGCGGGGGGGAACATTGTCACTGAGGATGAAGAAAAGGCTGAGGTACTTAATGCCTTCTTTGCCTCAGGCTTTAATAGTCAGACCAGTTATCCTCAGGGCACTCAGCCCCCTGAGCTGGAAGACAGGGACAGCGAGCAGGATAAACCCCCCATAATCCAAGAGGAAGCAGTTAACGACCTGCTACGCCACCTGGGTGCTCACAAGTCTATGGGGCCAGATGGGATCCACCCAAGAGTGCTGAGGGAGCTGGCGGAGGAGCTCGCCAAGCCCCTCTCCATCATCTATCAGCAGTCCTGGTTAACGGGGGAGGTCCCGGACGACTGGAGGCTGGCCAATGTGACGCCCATCTACAAGAAGGGCCAGAAGGAGGATCCGGGGAACTACAGGCCTGTCAGCCTAACCTCGGTGCCGGGGGATATTATGGAGCGATTCATCTTGAGGGCGCTCACAAGGCATGAGTGGGACAACCAGGGGATCAGGCCCAGCCAGCACAGGTTCATGAAAGGCAGGTCCTGCTTGACCAACCTGATCTCCTTCTATGACTAGGTGACCCGCCTAGTGGACGAGGGAAAGGCTGTGGATGTGGTCTGCCTGGACTTCAGTAAGGCCTTTGACACCGTCTCCCACAGCATTCTCCTCGAGCAGCTGGTGGCTCATGGCTTAGACAGGTGTACTCTGCGCTGGGTCAAAAACTGGCTGGATGGCCGGGCCCAGAGAGTTGTGGTGAATGGGGTTCAATCCAGTTGGCGGCCGGTCACGAGCGGTGTTCCCCAGGGCTCAGTTTTGGGGCCGGTCTTGTTCAGTATCTTTATCAATGATCTGGACGAGGGGATCAAGTGCACCCTCAGTCAGTTTGCAGACAACACCAAGTTGGGCGGGAGTGTTGATCTGCTCGAGGGTAGGAAGGCTCTTCAGAGGGACCTGGACAGGCTGGATCGATGGGCTGAGGCCAACTGTATGAGATTCAACAAGGCCAAGTGCCGGGTCCTGCACTTTGGCCACAACAACCCCATGCAGCGCTACAGGCTTGGGGAAGAGTGGCTGGAAAGCTGCCTGGTGGAAAAGGACCTGGGGGTGCTGGTTGACAGCCGGCTGAACATGAGCCGGCAGTGTGCCCAGGCGGCCAAGAAGGCCAACGGCATCCTGGCCTGTATCAGAAATAGTGTGGCCAGCAGGAGCAGGGAAGTGATCGTGCCCCTGTCCTCGGCACTGGTGAGGCCGCACCTTGAATACTGTGTTCAGTTTTGGGCCCCTTGCTACAAGAAAGACATTGAGGTGTTAGAGTGTGTCCGGAGAAGAGCAACAAAGCTGGTGAAGGGTCTGGAGCACAAGTCTTATGAGGAGCGGCTGCGGGAACTGGGTTTGTTTAGCCTGGAGAAAAGGAGGCTGAGGGGAGACCTCATCGCTCTCTACAACTACCTGAAAGGAGGCTGTAGCGAGGTGGGTGTCGGTCTCTTCTCCCAAGTAACTGGCGAAAGGACGAGAGGAAATGGCCTCAAGTTGCGCCAGGGGAGGTTTAGATTGGATGTGAGGAAAAATGTCTTTACTGAAAGAGTGGTTAAACATTGGACCAGGCTGCCCAAGGAAGTGGTTGAGTCCCCATCCCTGGAGGTATTTAAAAGACGTGTAGATGAGGCGCTTAGGGACATGGTTTAGTGGGCATGGTGGTGTTGGGTTGACGGTTGGACTCGATGATCTTAGAGGTCTTTTCCAACCTTAATGATTCTATGATTCTATGATTCTATGATTCTATGATTCTATGATTCTATGATTCTATGATTCTATGATTCTATGATTCTATGATTCTATGATTCTATGATTCTATGATTCTATGATTCTATGATTCTATGATTCTATGATTCTATGATTCTATGATTCTATGATTCTATGATTCTATGATTCTATGATTCTATGATTCTATGATTCTATGATTCTATGATTCTATGATTCTATGATTCTATGATTCTATGATTCTATGATTCTATGATTCTATGATTCTATGATTCTATGATTCTATGATTCTATGATTCTATGATTCTATGATTCTATGATTCTATGATTCTATGATTCTATGATTCTATGATTCTATGATTCTATGATTCTATGATTCTATGATTCTATGATTCTATGATTCTATGATTCTATGATTCTATGATTCTATGATTCTATGATTCTATGATTCTATGATTCTATGATTCTATGATTCTATGATTCTATGATTCTATGATTCTATGATTCTATGATTCTATGATTCTATGAATTACAGCTGAAAGAAGGGCCCAGGTTAAAATACCTGATTTGTGCTAGAAAAACTGAGAAAAGATGAGAAATATTTTAGCTATATCTGAGTAAGTGCATAGTTTGAGCTAAAATTGCAGTGATCTAAAGCCTGCAATTAGCTGGGATCTCTGTTCTTTTAGTGACTATTTACAACTCCTCCTGCCCTGCATGAGAGGAAGAGAGGGAAAAAAAAAGGAAGGGAAAAAGAAAACTTGATATTTCCAGAAAGGAAAATGAGAATGATATTACCTCCTGGTGGAACTTATACCACCTTGTTACACTTGCATGGTAAATATACTCCATTGCAAGCAATGTTGCACCGAAGAAGAGTATTCACTTCAGAGAAATGGTAACAATCTCAAAAAACCTGGTCAGTGACAAACATGGTCTAAAATCCCGCAGCACTGAGCTGCTGCAGTTTCATTTACACTTGCTGCCCATCAATAGTGAATGCACTTCAGTTATTACCTGCCCCCCTTGATGAGGGTGGTTGCTATTTCATAATTGTTATGAAAACTAAAAGGCACAGTTATTAAACCGATTATTTTTTTGTGTTTTGTTAACTCTGACCTTGTTCGTTGAGAACAAACATTGGCAGGGGAAGACAAGCAGAAATGCTTCTGCATAGCATCTTTCCATAACAAAGCCCTGTCCTATAAAAGCCTGTGGAACCACAAGAAACTTAAGCTGGTGGAGTAGCACTTGCAGAGTGGCTATCAGTAAATGACTTGTTGAAAATTTAATTCTCTGAATGCATCATGTGGTTTAGGAGGACAACATATTCTAGAGCGATCCCCCTTCCTTATGCCCTTTCTTCTGGATGACAGCACTTGCAGCTCTGGGGCTTTGTTTGTTCTGGGCGCTGCCGAGTCTGAGGTTATGGAGGCTGGAAGCTGGTGGTGTTATGAGGACAAGAGCCCTTGATGGGAGTGAAATGTACAAAAACTGTAGAATGATTGGCAGGTACTTTTAAAGTTTAAAAAAAAATCCCAAACCCTGTTATGTAAGTTATGTACTTTTGTAAGCAACCAAATTGACACTTGTGAAAAGTAAGGAGTCAGCATAGCAAAACCAAGATACATACTTTGTAGCTCATGCTTAACCCATGCAAAGGACTTGTGGTTTGGGAATTAGCTAGGTTCAATATCCAGTGTGCACTTCTTGTGTTTGAAATTGTCAGTAACGTTGCTCGTTAGTGGTATTGGAGATGACAGGTTTAATGATATTCCACTTTCCTGCTAGTCATGTGGTTGGTGCCACCAGATATAAATCAGGTAATAATTTGCTGATCATTTTCAACAACATTAAGTTTTCTATCTGTAGTTCCCTTTTGTCTTTCTTAACCTTTTTGCATCTCCTCTTCTTCAACACAGCTGCTTGTGACAGACACGAGGATTTATGATCAGTGAGTACTAATGCAATTCAGGACTTGGGAGTTGTAGAACAACAGGAGAGGATAATGAGGTGGGTTTACAAAGTCTCTATGATAAACAACCCAATCTCTTAACGCTGGTAATTATTACATTGGTAATTATTTCTGAATGAGTAGTGATAGAAGAGAACATTATTTAGAGAGTGGATAGCTGCATCACAAAACTTAGCTGTTCAGAGTGAGAGTTGTAAGGAACAGTGCCTTTCACAAATTAGAGAACCAAAACAGTCTATTGTCAGACTGGGTATCTTATGCTTCTTATAAAATGTGTTTTCTCTGCCATTGCAAGCTCTCATAAGAATTTTTAAAACACAACTTCTTATTTGTGTTTGAAACATACAGTTTTAAACCAAAATGTATCTGAAAAATAATCAACAGTCATGCCATCATAAAGCCAGGGACAACTCAAGATTCAAACTTGAAACTACTCAAACTTTTGGAAACTCTGCTGCCACAGCCAAATCCAGGGTCCTGATCCATATGGACCTGACTAAAGGGGTTAACCTGTGAGAGACAAACTAGTCTTGATTGTGCAATGTATGAAAACACAATCTGAGTTTTGCCCATTTTGAATATCACAACTTTTTTACTAAGCAAAGTTAAATGGAGACACTGTCCTTACTGATTACCACTTCTGCACTTTTTTTCCCTGTGAGTTTTCCCTACCAATCGTAGCCACATTCACGTGCAAATCACAATTCAGCAAGACAGTTTCTTAAAGTAGGTATTCTAGGGGCAGCAATGCTTCAAGCATAAGCAGTCAGTTCTTGAAGCATCTCACAGCTTCATGTTTTTTTCTTATCCTAGCCACTAGAGGGCAAAATACATAGAAATAACTTGGACACGGTATTAGGGGAAAAAAATCCTTTTATAGTTTTATGTTATGAGTATTGAAAGCTAAAAGAGTAGGGCAGAGAGTAGAGTGGTATCTATAAGGGTTGTGGGTTTTTTAGATGGACTTCAGATGCCTTATATGGGACACAAGTTTGCTATCTTCTCACAAGCTGAAAAGAGAAATAAGTAATACATTTTGGACACACTGAACTACGTTTATAGATGATTATGAGTTCAACACTGTGGGTGACAGTGCAGTTGCCACTAACTTAAGAGTAATCTCTCTTAGGGATGTGAACAGGTTTTCTGAATCTGCCTTGATAGCTGCCTCCAGAGCTGTGTGGGTTACTTACCACCTCCCTGCAGCTGTCCTGCTTCCATGAGAAACCTGAAAAACAATTGGAAAAACTGTAACTAATTTTCAGTAATTGGTTAGCAAATAGTTTTTGATTTCTGCTTATCCAGTGATAACATGTAAAGCTTCTGCAGCTCACCAGATACAGCTCTTGAAAACATGGCTTTGAACTCTCCAGGCACTTCAAAAGAATCTTTCACCTGCTAATATAACCAACAACTTGATGATGAAACATTTGCTTCCTATGCAGGTTGTTACTTACTCTCTTGTGGGCATGCAAACCGCAGGTGGCAGCTTTCCTTTCAAGATTTAAATCACTCCCCTTTGTTTTGTTTTTGCTTGGTTTTTTAAATAATTACAGTGGAACCTGTAGAAGAGAGAAATCTTGAGATTCTGCAGAAAATCTGCATTACAATATGCTAATCCCTAAGGTGAGGAGAGGAGACTCCAGACTTACACACACACACCCCCCGCCAGAAGAGCTGTGCTTTTTAATAATTGCCACTGTGCATCAACATCATCTCTCCAATTCTATTTTGCTCTCTTTTCAATTTGCTAAATATAGCTGAAGGATGAAAGAACCACAACTACCCAAATAGAGAAGTCCAGATGTACCTTGCAATCAGTTTAAAAATAACATTGTAAGAATTCCTGAGCCTCTTTCCTTATTATTTCACTCTGTGCCTCAATTAGAGATCTCATCCTCACTTTTCAGCAGGTATAAAAAGAAATTGTGATCGCTCTTTAATCCATTCATTTGCACAGTAGTTCATCACAAAGTTATTTAATGTTTAGCACTAATGTTCAGCATTTGTTGAACTTTTTGAGCATTCAGAAATGCTCAGTAGTACCCCTCCTGACCCCATCTCTTAGGTATATATTGTTTGTAGTCTGATTTAGTAGGAGGAACCATCTGCTAATACTAATTAAAGATCCTCTAGAAGTATTGCACATACGGTCTAGGTCTCTTTAAATTTATTTTGATATTTATTCTTTTCTCTATAATGCTTATTTTTGTAATTATATGAATCATTATATAAAAAATGAATATGGTTGATATACCTGAAACATCAACTTTTGCATACTTTTACTTTCAAAAGCAATATAACAAACAGTTTTAGGCTCAGCATTGTTAAGTTTTAACACCAATTTTAGGCTCAGCATTGTTAACTTTCTTGTGCAGGTTCAAGTCTTGATGAAATACTGCATAAAGAAGCCCTATTTTTTTACTGATATTTTTAATCTTCAAACTTGCTTCAATAACTAGGCATCAGAGTAACCTATAGGATGTGACTGATTTATGATTACTCTTGTGACTGTCATCCTTCTCCTCTTGCTTTTGTGTTTCATTTTTCCTTCTTACCACCTCCCCCTCCTTTTATTCTTTTGCTTTTAATCTTCATTCTCTCATACTCTTTCTAGTCACTAGTGTGTTTTCTGTACTGTGCTCCAGTTAATCTTCTTCATCTTATGTCTCTCCCTAATGAGCTTGAATTTCCTGGCTGGAGTGATAACAACACAACTGGCCCAAGGTTTTCCTCCCTTGGCTCTTGCAGCATCTTCTTACGGCTGGACACTTTCTCTCCTCCCCTAATTGTTGTGGGTTTTGTTCTCACAACTCAGGTGGATCCAAGAGCAGAGCAAAGTGGGAGAGTCTGCTAGGCTAGGAGACTGATGCCGTAGTAGGAGCAGGAGCCGTCCAGTAACCCCACTTGGTGAGGTAGACTGTGGAATTGGTTTGCTTTAGTAAAGGTGACAGAGAGATAGGCATTCTCTCATGGTAAATTAGAAAAATAAATATTATCTGACAAATATTTGAAGGGATTACTACTCCAACAGCAGAACAAGTCAGAACTCTCTCTGTGCCCTTATCTGCTGTAGCTTTCCTTTTGCTAATCATCCTTCAATATCTTTGCTGTCTCTAAAGCATTTAAAGAGGCTCGTACATGAAGTCATTCATACCATTCACAAAGAATGGTTCCCCAAAACCTATCCATAGATATCCAGTTCAGAGTATAATTAAGGAACAACATGGGTTGCTTTCTTCAGCTTGCTGTGCACCTTCTTAATCATGTTTTCCTCGCTAATTTGTGGGAAGGAGATTTTTCTCTTCTGTCTCCATTAGTTGCACTGATTTTAATTAAACATACGCTATGACTGGGAGGTGGGTAAAAGGACAGTTGTGCTGCCATTTGAAAAGAGCAAGCTTGCTCGCTCAGCCAGTTTTCCCAAGCTTTCAGAGGTCTAATTAAAATCCACTGAACACATGAGCAATGTTGGCACAGTACTTTGGAAGTGTTTGTTACAACAGTGTCAAAGAGTAGATAAGGTTTTTAGGGGATTAGTGTAAGGTGTTTTGTTTCAGGTGGATTATTTCCAATGAATGGGTCCTCTTTCTTTTCTTCTGCCTAGAAAAAAGGGCCTTATTTAACTTTTTAAATTATTGTTTTATTTAGAGGACTTCAAGCAAAATCATTTTTCTATTTACAATCTCTAAGATATTGTTTAAAAGATTGAGCAATAAAGCTTCATATTTACATTCCTGGTTAATAATTAAAGCCTTTGAAAGTTTCTGTGTGTCTGTGAAAACCAGAATGTGGCTGCACACGCTGGAGGCAGTGCTGTGATCTCCAAGAAAACCTTATATATGCTGGCGAAAAGAGAAGACCTGAGTGCTCGTTCACTGTGTAACTCTATTCACTTTGTCCATTATGTGAATGAGACATTAAAAATAATTTCCTGCATCTCCAAGGTATTGCTATTCTGAAAGGATCTGGAAAATAACAGCAGTTTCCCATGTCCTCACTTTCAGTGTGGCTTGTCCTGTAAACATGCAGGGAAGGCTGAGTATTTGAATATCAGAAAAAAAAAAAAAAAAATCTATTTTACTGGAAGAGTTTAATGAGCCTTTATTGTATATTACATTTTAAGCTGTATCTTTTAGCCTTCAAAACTGTACCGACTAATTAGAGGTATGTGATCAGTGTAATTATCTTCTGGCAGTAAATTGCAATACATATTTATAGTTACGTGGATTTCATCTTCTGTGAAATGGTCCTTATAAAAACAGTAATAGTTGGTATGTCATTAGAGCATATCAGCAATTAATCCTCAAAATGATCAATGGAGAGAATGTCCTTTTCCCTCTATCTCTGGTTTATTTATGTGTTCCCATTAATTATGCCTAATTTTCTGTTGGCACTTTTCTTCTTAATGTAATTCAATTTAAGCATATCTTTCCAGAGACTTATTAATAGGTAGGGTCATTTATATTGTGTAGCACAAATATTTTATAATCCACTAATCTTGACAAAAAGGCAATGCCTTCCTCATAAAAAATGTATGAGGAGTAATGGTTCCCTATTAATAACTTATTAGGTCAGATCACACAGTTTGAAGTGTCTATTACACTTTAATTTTATCAGATTTCTTCCTTTGGAACTCACTACTTTTTCTTTATCTTTATTGAGATTATTTTTAACCCAACAGCTGGATCCCTTGCCAAAAACAGCTTCCTATGGCTGTTGTTTCTGTAGTACTAGCTAAGCAACCAGTTTTATATACAGGGCTTTATGGAAACTGAGTGATGCACCCAACAGTGGGAACTCAGATTACTTTTCCACTTGAATTTTATATTTTCTATAACAGTGATATGCCAACGCCACTGACTAGTTCAGCTTTCCTGGCAAGGCAGGATGTTGGCTGGTCATCACAATTCTCTCTTGCTCATTAACCTCTGTAGATAATGACCTGTCTGCAGATAATGAGCGGAAACTTCTTCACAAGGGTGTATATCTCTATTTCTAAAGGCAAAACTATGGCTCAGCGAGGTCCAAGGGCACGTCAGGGGAGCTGGGGGGTGAGTGGTGCTTTGGGCTCCTTTTGTCCCTGTTTGAGGACCCATCACTGTGAGCCGCTCTCCCAATATCCACGTCCCTCTGGGGCTGGATTTGGGCCCCGCAGCCCTCCCACTTCTAAGCAGCATTAAGGGGACAGGCTTAGCAGCATTGGTCATCTGTAAGCCCTTTTAGTCCAGGGACTTGTGACAGTGGCTGGTTTAAATGAGTCAAAACCAGCTTCTTCAAAACAAAGCATTATTTATTCATTCACCCAAAGGTACGTAGCATGCAAAGGGAAAGGCAAAAGCAATAAAGGTTTACGCACACATTTTCTCTTTCCTAACACTTAACCTTTACTTTGCAAGCTTTTGCTAGGCTTTAGAGAAGCCGACCATCCTGCAGCTTTTTCTCTCTATCATTCACTGCCCCCTTGTAAGTCAGTCAGCTTTCACCAGCAGCTCCTGACAACTTACTCAAACCTAAGCTAGGTTTTAATGTAGTTTTAGATTCCAGCTTTATTCTTGGGAAAGTATCCTTTTCCAGTCTTAGCGGACTTAAGCTGGGACACTCACCAATTCCTTCCACAAGCTTCTGCAGCACTTTCTCTGATAGCACTTTATTCTTGCCATTACTTGATATTTTTCATCCCCGTTTGCTGCCTTTGTAGGCAACCTCCTGTAATGCAGCTCTGAATATACACAGTTTATTTCTTCAGCTTGTCACTGGTGCTGCCCTGAATATAGCATTACAGGCTTCCACTTCTCATGTGAAAATGTGTTTCCAGGATACTCTTTTGCTAATTTTAAGGCTGCCTTCTCAGTTTCTGCTTTATAAGAAAGAATTGCCTCAGAAATTTGAGTTAGATTTTAAACACTTTTGTATGCTTTTTTTTTTTCTTTTTAAGTCTTGCAATTTTCTTGAGGAGTCAGCTGTTCCTCTTAAGAGTAGCTGTGACTGCAAAAGATGAACTCTTCAAGACGTGAAATCTGGAGTCAAAAGGGCAAGAAGGACGCTGCATGCACTCTGTGCTTTCTGTGCACAGTGGCGTTGTGGTGAGGTGTTCTTATTGTTTACTCGTTGCTATGATTTCTGTAGGAACATTCGGGGATCACAAGCGGAACAGAAGTTATCTGAATTTAATATGGAGTTTTATAACATGAAATACATAAGTATCTGTCAGTGTGGCTGGAGGCATTATTATCTGGCTATAGAAACTCTTTTTTGATTATCAAGCCAAAAAATACGTAGGAAAAAATAGAAAATATTGTAGAATATTGTGCAGCTTCTGCCACTGGCATGGACAAAATCCATGTTCTAGCAAAATTTTATCTAAGGTAAAGAAGTTTCTGCTTGAATACAAAAATATCATAGAATTCAGCCTGTATTAAGGAGGTTATTGTTTTGGTTTTGTGCTCTATAGCTCTGTTCATATAAATCTGTACATGCTGCTGGTATGAATGAAGTCTCTTCTGATCTTCATATTTGCTATGTCAAACAACACGTATACATATTGTCAAACAATTCAAATTCACAGAAAAGTCTGGATGATTAATGACAGAATGAAAATTTTTTTTGTTTTTTTTTTTTTTTTAATTTGGAGTAGAGGATGGACACAAATACAATTTTAGAATAAAGCTATCTGTTATTAGCTGGAGGAATGAGCTGCTGGCAACCTCATGAAGGCAAAAGTTTGCATCTGGGGCGAAATAGTTCCTTGCGACAGCACAAGCTGCAGCTGACTGGCTGGAAATCAGCTTTTTAGAAAAGGATTTGGGGAACCACGTGGACCTGCATGGCTGGCAGGTTGAGAAAAGTGATGCTTCCCGTGAAGTTAGCACTTGTGAAGCTGCATTTGGAGTATAGCCACTTTTGGACACCCCCAGTGCAGGAGGGATTTTGACAAAATGCAGGAGGGGGCCACTGAGGTGGTCAGAGGGCTAGAGCACACAACATACAAGCAGAGGCTGGGAGAACTGAATTTCTTCAGGCTGGAGAAAAGGTGCCAAATGAAAGACATTAGTTATGTCTACATGACCTTTTGGGTGTTGTAGAGAAGGTGGAGCCAGACTTTTCTCTGAGGTGCACAGCGATGGGACAAGCAGCAGACACAAGCTGCAGCTAGAGAAGTTCTGCCTGGATTCAACCTCAAATATCTTCATGTTAAGAGTGGTTATGCACTGGGACAATTTGCCCAAGGAGACGGGGAGCTCAGTCCCATTTAAAACAGCTGGAGGAGGCTCTGAGCTGCCTGATCCAGCTCTGAAGAGAGCCCTGCTCCTCTGGCTGACAATGACCTAAGTTTGCTCAAAAAAAGAGGAAATGTGGAGCAGGTATGAAAAGACAAGGATATGGTCAGGATATGGAAGTACTTTAACCAAAAAGCTCTAGTCCTCCTGCCTTTTATGTTGATGAAATACCAGTTCCCCCTGACTTCTCCATTCAGACTGCAAATGCTTGGGGCTCTTTCTGTGTACTCCAGTGCATTTATACATAGCCTAGCAAAAAGGAGCTCCAGCTGAGAGCATAATGGCAAACATAATTTGTTTGTATTTAATTTCAAATTTCCAGAACTTGTGCTAGGAAACAGGTAAAGTTGCTTACACAAGCAGAATTTAATAAAATTTAGGAACAAAACACGCAGTGATCATAATCAGACAGTAAAATGAAAGGATAAGTAAAACTTACTTCTTCTCACTCTCCCTCACTTCTTGTCTGGTTAGGTCATTGATCTTTAGATAAGTCTCTGTCAAGATTTTAGCCAGAGATAAATAGTTGAACTCTAGATAAAGCTCTGATAAAAAAAAAAAATCTTAGTTTTCTCTTTCTGGTTGGAGCAGGCCAGATAAAAAAGCCTGCAACTTAGTCCTTAAGCAATGATGTGGGGAGACACTGTTACTGCACTGTAGGTGGAATAAAAGCCTTTTTTTTGGTGTTTGCAGCATCAGCAGCTGCAGGCTGATGTATTTGCTTTTCTTTTAAATGGAAGCTGTGATGTAAAAATAGGCATTGGTATTTACTGGAAGCTTAAGCCTGCTGAAGTTTTACAGATTTAGAAAGTTCGCTAATCACTATCAATTAAAAAGTCTGTCTCATTGTTGAATAAATTAATCAGAATGATGCACTTCACCGCAGGGCCTTCTCGAAATATTTATTTTGAAAAAGCATTACCAGATTTAGTTGGAGTAATACTTACAGTAACACTCAAGGCTTTTAAACTGCTACAATTACAACTGGTTTTCTAAATATCTTATCAACTCAGCTAGAGCATGTTACCAGTGTCTTAGCATCTGGTTACTGTAGAAGAGGGTCTGAAAAATAAGAACAGAAAAGCAATACCTAAAACTTACTTTGAATGCCCAGAAGACATGACATGACATTCCCACTAGGATCTCTTAAAGACTATGACCTAGAACAAAAGTATTTGTTCTGCACTGTTGTGAGAGAAAGTAACACAGCATTTACCCAATATTCTCTTCCTGCAAATGCTTGGACATAAGGAAGGTCTCCTGGATTGAGTTCCTCTCTAGTGTTATGCCAACGGCAAGGCTTCTGTTAAGTTACGTATTACCCATTTTTTCATTTATTGCATGCTTAATGTTCAGAATATTTTCAGGAACAGAAGCGACATGCTTTAGTTCTGTGGCTTTATACAGAGCTCTTCAGAGGTATGTATAGCTTCCTGTTTAAATGCAGAACTCATGACTTCGTTGATTTCCATCACTTATTATTTCAAAGGCTTCTTAAAAATTGTCAAAGGGAGGTGGTCTCTGCGCTCGTTGTAGTGCATTGTGTTAAAGCAGAGACAGTACACAAAGTCTTACAAGCTGGTTTAGTGAAAGTCAGAACTGATAGACTTTTCTTGGAGATTTATTTAAAGCAATTCTTTGAGGCTGGATGTTGTGGGGTATCAAAGTGAAAATGGCACTACCTTTGCTTACAGTGCTAAGTGGAGCTGGAGAATTTGAATGCTGCTGTTTCCTTCATCTTCAAGTGCTACAAGTATCCTGACCCCTCTAAAATGGTTCTTTGAGGAAAAATAGAAGTGGTAAAGGTATTCAGCAAGATAATTAAAGACTGATGATGGTTTCTACTAGAAAATATTCTGGATTGTATATGTAAAGATAAAAAGTCATTATAAACCATTGAATTTAATCATGGAAAGCACATTTACCTGATGGGAGCATGTATTAAACACACAAAAAAACCCACCCGAACGTTGCTTAACAGTTTTCAACATTATGGCTTGAGCTAAACCTACAAAAAACCCCACAACAGACAGAATAAAGATGAGAATACATGTAAGAAAGCAACAGTTCTCTTAAGTAATGCTGTGGTATCCATGGAGAGCAGCTTCCATGAAAACTGCATGAGCTGTAACCCTTACAAATAAAGACAGGTAGTTAAAATAGTTTTGCAAATTTTCATGAATCATTTATCTGTATAGTTTTCTTTCCATCATAACAATGAAGAAAAACTAAAGAAGATTTTCACAACTCTTTTTTCCAAAAAGAGTGCATTGACATAAGTACAGTTTTCCAGTATTCATTTACAGACAGATAAAAATGGATTTACTATCCCACATGGCAAAATTACATCGCTCAAAATGTACTAAAATAATGGTGATCATGAACAAAAATCTTGTGGATTAAAACATTGTATTTATGACAATAGCAGGTATTATAGGAAGCTGCCAGCTTACATGACTGTTTTGAGACAAGATGGGATTGGATCAAAGCATGTGTGTGAGAAAGAGAGAGAGAAAGAGAAGGAAAGAGAGGAAGAATAAGATCCTCTATGCTTCTTTTGGGCAATTAAAGGCTAGGTTGTGCAGGGCAAGTATAATAAAATGGATCTATTTATCTCTCCTCACAGTAGGAAGGCAGGAATGGAGCCTGGCCCAGGCCACTTATCAATGCACCTGCTGGCTGGGCTTATCTGACAAGAGAAGAACAGTCACTGAAAGACTGAAACAGACTACTTATTCCCTTTCTCCCTGCACCAGGCCAGAGCCCTGGTATAGGATGTTTGGTATATACATGACCTGAAGGTGTAGCACCGAGCAATGGAACAATGGGAATGTGTCTGGATTCTGGGGGCCACCTAATGGGGTCACGGGGATAGGTGAGGCTACAGGTCTTTACCTAGAATATGCATTAAATGATGCTCTTTGGATTTGCTGGTATGTTTGGAATAGGTAACGTTTGTTTTAGAAGAAGGAAATAGAGGACAAGACTTGTTTAAGCAATGTTTTAGGGAAGCAGTGTTTGCCTTAGCATATCATCCATTTTTCCTCTCAAAGATATGTTTCACCTGCCCTCAGAAATACAATCCAGTTATCTTATGCTAATCATTATTTAATATGGAGCATATTATTTTAACACATACCGTTACACCTTCACTTTTTGAAATCAACGTATAAGTCACTACTTAATACAATTCAAACAACTATGTCTTGAACTTCTGCCTTCGTAAAATCAATATTTAGCAAGATTCCTGTAATCTGTCCAGTCTATTTACATAAGAAAATGTTATTTTCACTGCTCTGTTTGAGATAGGAGTAGACATAATAAGTTATCTAACTTTAAAAAAAATGGGGGAATGAACTGGGAATAACAGGCCACTTCCTTATTCACGAGCGCTGAAGCAAGCTCTCACACAATCTCAGCCAAGTCTACTCGCTACTCAGTTATGTGTATAATATGAACGAAATCCTTGATGAAAGGATTTTATCATGGTTCTGCTTTATCATGGTATCTTTTTATAGGTTACATTTACAATAGATAAAAAAATATCTGTACTTTATTGTAACAAGCTTTACAAATACATTATACTGCTTGTAAGCACAGACTATAAAAATTTAAGACTGTGAAAGCTTAGAGCAATTCATGGAGAAAGTAGAAATTACAAAGAAAGTAGAAGCAGTAGTCAATCATTGGCATTTCCCCTCCATCTTCATAATCACCTGTGAAAAACATGGGAACTGCCCAGGTGCACTTTCCCCTAATGTACAAAGCAACTCATAATATCTGAAAATATCTTGATCCACAAGATCAAGAACCACTGCTGGATGTGGAGTAGGACCATCCACATGTTTCTGAAGCTGATAAAATTCTTGTGACAGATTAGAAAAAGTGAGTGAAATTTTTGTTAGCATAGTGACTCGACCTTCAATAACAGCATTCGTGGCTGCAGTTTCCAATAGGTGCACTAGGCAAGTCTCATTTTCCATTAACTCATAGACATTGTGATGTGTGTGAAAGTTAACGTTATTGATACTGCAAGCACATGATGGCACATTGTTAAAGTACAAACCATTTGATTTTAGTACAGCTTTTCCTTCCCCCCCCTTCCAATATTCCTAATGCAGCTTAATTGCTGCCTCGAAAATCACCAAGTAGCCAATGGATTATATTCGTTTCAGCTTCAAAATAACAACTGTTTGAAAAATCTTGGCATTTTTATGCTTTGCTGCAACAATGGTCACAGGGGAAAAAAGCCTCTTTCAACCAAGCTTTAACTGTTGTCTAATTTGAAATATGTCCTGGAAAGATAAAATTGTTGGTGAATTTTGGAACACAAGGTCATATAACCTGCTGGAATAGTTGAAGGATTACCATAATATTGTGGCAATACTACAGTTGTTTCTGCAGCTGCCACAAAAACACGTAAGAAATGAGAATGTTTCAAGAATTTTGCTCATAGAAGCTACGATATTTTATTTTAAAATAGAAGTACCTCATTAACTCTTCCATTTCTGTGCTGGCTTACATCAGGCAATTTTCCCTGAGTAACTGAGAAAATACCGCTCTCTGTAAAGTACCCTTAGCAATGCGTGTAGCAAACTTACCTATCCATTAATGAACATCAACTTTTCTTACTTGCATCAGTATCTTCTCACTTGTGTTACAAGGGCACAAAGTCTTTTGTGGTAACTGTATCTTTAGCAAGGGAAGTATCAGACGTGAAGCACAAAGTAGGAACATTTCACCATCTCTTTATGTGCTTTGTAATTAGTTTTTGTAAAGATGGGGGATGGGATCCATTTGATCAAATACTCATTTCTGGTACCTGAGCTGATTGTCTAGATTTTCCTTCTGGAGAAATGCTCTGTTGCATGATTTCTCTCATCCTCATGTAGTTGCCTGCAGTCTTGCAAACGGTTTCAGAAGGATTTGGGGATCATTGTTTCAAATAGACACACCCTTAGTTTCTTATGGCTGGAATCTTCCTGTGAATTCAGGATTAATAAGATTTACAGTATTTAGTGTTGTTTTACAAAGGTTTGATTAGTTTGATTCAATCTCTCCCTTATTTGTGTGATGAATAAAGAAAATCTGACATGCTACCTAAAGTAAGGCATGGGTGGTCATGCTGAGCGAAATTAAAGGAGGTGGTCTGTTAAACTAGGTAAGATATGTTTGAAAAGATTCATGCTGGGTATAATCCTACAAGTGCTTGATATTGAGGGGTGTGCCTGTTATCAGGTCTATAACCCTCTGACTTTGTTAACCCTGCATCACTGTCAGTGTGAAGTTGCTGAGTATAAGTTTAAAAAAAAAAAAAAAAGACAAAGAAAAAGCTTCCCCCCCCTCCATGTTCTGGTTTCAGCAGCTGGGATGTGTGTTTTGTCATACTATCAACTTTCCATTGGCAGTTGTAAGAGACAGAAATCATTCTAAATTTCTACACTCTGAAAGCTGGGGTTCCCATGTATCCAGAGAATGAAACAAGAAAACACTAGGTCTTACTAGATTTATGATAGGCGTCACCAGTACCTAGCTGTTAAGTATCTGTGTGCGTAGTAAGGGTCTCTACAATTGAGTATTTGATTGGAGTGCAGCTGTGTTGGGTTGGAAACCTTCTCCTTCCCAAGAGCTGTACCAGATGTGGACCATGTGATGGCAGCATTGTATCAACCTAGGAAAGCAGGGCTGCACTCAAAGGGGTTGTGAGTCTGAGAAGGGAATTCTCTGCATTTTTCTTAAATTAAAAAAAAAACCCAACAGTCAAGAATGAGCTCCTACAATCTGGACACACAGCACAAATGGATTTAACACTGAATTGTTCTATCAGTGGATAGAACTGATAGAACAGTTGTTTCTAATTGTTTAGAAACAAACTAATTGTTTCTATAATGGAAAATAATACAAAGAAATGAAAATATTTGACATACCGTGAATACAGTGTGGACTTACTACTGAGACAAAGTTGTTCTTTTAATTTCATTAAAAATATTTTCCCTAGTGATTGTAATAATAAAGTGTATGTGGTATATGTGAATTATGAGCTCAGAATATCACTGCTAAAACATGTCTTTCACTAACAGGCATTTATTAAGTTACAGGTAGGTTTTTTTCGCTGTTGAAATAACCAGTAATTAATCACTATTTGGATAGACTTTCAAGTGGAAGCATCTGAAATCTCTAAGGGCTTCAGCTTTTCTGACATCTCCAAGGTGTTTTAAAGAGCAGAGAGTACTGTTAACCTTTGGCATCTGGTAGTGTGGCAAGCAATAGTTTCTTAAAAAATTCAAGCTTCAATGCTGTTTTCTAGTAAGTAGTAAAATAAAATACAAGATTATGTTGAATAGTTCCAGTTTATTCGCTTACACTATGCTTAAAATTAATAAATTGGTAAATTATGTAAATATTCCTCTCTCTCTCGAACTGGATAATCTCTCAGTTCTCTGAAGAGAGCGTGAAAATGCTATCAAATCAACCCAGCAATGCTTGTACCCACACTGCCTTCCTTTGGAGGGAGGGCAGTGCAAAATCAACCCTGAGCTTGCTAGAGAAAAAGGATTGAAACAATGAATTTGTCCTGCTGTGCATCGACTTCAGCAAAATGCACGTGCGTAACACCCCTCCTGCTTGGTGACTGGGAGTCTGGGGCTGAGAACCCGCGGTGGTGAGCAGGAGGAGGATTCTTTGGTATCAGCTCTGCAGCACGTGCCTTCACTTGCTTACGGTCTTAAATGCACAGAAAATCTTGTAGGGCTGCACCGAGCAGGGCTCTACAGGGAATCATCTCAAATTATACAGATCGTAAAGTGAACTCTCTGTGTATTTGCAATTATTCTGTGGAAGCATATGCAAATTAAATTCTACTGGAATTACAGAGGAATATACTTTCTCTGAAATTGTATGTAATTTGTCTGGGAAGGAGCAAGAGGCACACCCTACAGTCCTTGCATTGCAAGTGTTTCTTTGTTTTTCAGATTAAAGTAAATTTTGACTTGGAGACACATATATCCATGGGGAATATCATGTTTACTGTCAAATGTTTTTATATTCTGGGAAGCTCATGGGTAGATGTTTTATGTATAAAAATAACTTTTTTCAATAAGGGTCAAAGAAAACGTTATTTGCCCATAGTTTTTGAAAGTTTTCCTTGAAACCAGTAGGTCATACTATATTTAAGCTTTTATTGTCAATGCCATAAACCAAGTGTTAAGCTTAACAGTCTTTCCAAATTAGTAGTAAGTTTTTACCTGAACAATGTGGTAACACTAAAGTACTTGTGTGGGATTAGAAAGTATTATTCCAATTGTGTTCTGTCCCATTGTACTCTATCTTGTATTTTATCAAGAGGAAAAGAATAAGTTGAGACAGGAGAAAATAATACCGTAGCATTTAATTCTTGAGTTATATCAACTCATACCTCTCTGGTATAAGTCCTCCACTGGAGTGTAGATTGGCCAGAGGTTCCTTCCTGATGATCCTATCACAGAATTGCTTTTCATTTTCAAATGGCCAGTCTGAGCTGAAGAATGTTGATAAATAAATTAAAACCAGATTGGTGGATAAACAGTGACTGTAGGACAGGGGGTAGAGACTCAGGTTTTTAACAAGGTAAAAGAGACATTACTTTTTAGATTTCTGTTTTGGATTAATCCTATGAGATGTGCAGTAAATATGCATTTAAAAATCATTCTAGTCCTAAATGAGTTACCAGTTTTATTGGTATTCCTCATGCTAAAGAGGTGGGAAATTAGATTATTGGCTAGAACATTTCAATGAGAGTAAGAAATGCCTGAGTTTAAATTTGCTGTAACTGCGTGTCTAGATTGGAAAAAGCTCACTGTGTATAAGCTTTTTTAGTGTTTACCCACAGGTTGAAGATTAATCAGTAATATTTGAAATGCTTTGAAAAACCTCCTTGCCATATGAAAAAAATCCAGTGTATGACTACTATTCAGAACTGAACATTGATCATACTTTTCCACAAAATAATTTTAATTTTAAAACAGTTTAGAAAGTAATTGTGCATCAAAATGCTAAAAGCTTTTTTTAACAGCCATTACAGTATTAATTACTGTTGATTATGTGATTGAAATGTTTGGGTGGTAGATATTAAGTGACTTGGGAAATATTTCTGAGGAGATTCATATCGTAGTTAAGAACAGTATTCCTTGAGTTGTCATTGATAATTATCTGAAAAGTATGCCCAGCATAATTTACTCTGTAGAAATTGTCACTCAGTGTGCTCTGGTGTCTGAATCTCCCCTTACTCTTACAATACGGTTCCAGAGACCTCAGTTTTAAATCCAGCTAGAGGTTGGCACATTGTAGTTTCTTTTCTAGAAATGTGTCGTGGTTTAACCTCAGCTGGCAGCTGAGCACCACACAGCCACTCACTCGCTCTCCCCACCCCCAGTGGGGTGGGGGAGAGAATCAGAAGAGTAGAAGTGAGAAAACTTGTGGGTTGAGATAAAAACAGTTTAATAATTGAAATTAAATAATAATAATAATAATAGAAGAATATACAAAGCGAGTGATGCACAATGCAATTGCTTACCACCCGCCAACCGATGCCCAAGAGCATGACGTCACATGGTATGGAATATCCCTTGGGCCAGTTTGGGTCAGCTGTCCTGGCTGTGCCCCCTCCCAGCTTCTTGTGCACCTCCAGCCTTCTGGGTCGGTAGAGCATGGGAAGCTGGAAAGTCCTTGACTAGTGTAAGCACCACCTAGCAACAACTAAAACATCGTTGTGTTATCAACATTATTCTCATCCTAACTCCAAAACACAGCACCATGCCAGCCACTAGGAAGAAAATTAACTCTATCCCAGCCAAAACCAGGACAAAATGTTAAAAAAGATAATTTATGTAATGTAAATTAAAAAAAAAAAATCCAGAATTTGCACTGGATTTGTTTTTTGGGGTTTTAGGCTGCTATAATCTTCCATCTGGCAATGGTTCAAATGTGTGTTGTTATGAACATAGTGCATGTCAAGTTGCTTTTGATATCACTGTTTCATATCTACCTTCCAAAATCTGATTTGAGATAGCGTAAAGAGCCACAAAGGAGCTGGAGTCAGTTACAGCCACAACTAATATGAATGGTTCACTAAAAACACATTAAAATTGAAACACAGTTCAAATATGGGCTCTGCCAGAAGTTTTCTTTTTCAAAGCTATGCTTTCACCTTGTTTTCATGACCATAGTGTAATGTCCTTTGCCTTGGGCTGGCTATTCATACTGCAAAAAATTTGATGCTGTTCTTCCATGTGTTACAGCAACGACTCTCACTCTTAGAAATACCAGGTATCGACTGAGGTGGATTGGGGGTGAGAAGGGAGAGAACTCAGACTTGGAATACACAAACTGTATTTTGTCTGACTAGAGGTTGTTTTTACCTTTTTTGTCACACAATTGTCTTTTTCCTTCCTCTAAACAACACTTGTGTGGTCCTGGGTGAAAATGGAAAGATACAACCTGCTTATTGATGTCAGCTCAGAAACTGCTTTTTATTATGGGACAGTAATTTTTTTTTTTTTAACCCAGTGTATTAGTGGATATCAGAAAAGAGTAAGACTGGCCAGCAACTTCCATCTCTCTGTCTAATTATGTATGTTGTTTCTACCCTTAAATACCTATTTCTGTCCTGGCTGACAGTAGGTTTTAGAACATGCTTCTGATATGATTGATCGTTGGCAAACCAGAAAACATGATTCTCTCTTTTCCTGCTTCTTCCCACTGTAACGTAAGGTAATTGAAATCAAAATCCCATGTCCCCCATTTTCCAAAGGAAAACCACACTGAAATATTTCACTTTGTGTGTTGTTGACATGTTCTGACTGTGTCGAGTCACTGCAGCAAACTGTGAATGATGATGTGTGAAATGAAAAGTCCCTGCCCAGTGCACAGCAAGAATAACACTATGAAATCCTTGCCCCACTGCGCTATTTGATATGCACTTTTGTCTACGTTATATTATATCCAGATATGCAAGACTGCCTTTTTAAACATTCTGTCAGATTTTTACCTACATGCCAGGGTTTTACTTGCTTAGCAGGTTTATGCAAATTCTTCATCCAAAACATTACTTTGAAAAACTTTCCACACATGTTCACTTTAGGTAAATTAAAAAAAAAAAAAGAGAAGACCTCAAACATCATCACCTCCCCCCCCAAAGAGACCCCTCCTAACAATTTGCCACCCCTGACTTAAAAGTGAATCAATTTCCTGTCTACATTTGCTCATTTTCTTTTCAGCTGCCAATTAATTATTGAGTCTTTAGAGGATATCCTTAAAACAACAGTAGAATCCCTCACATTATCTGGTAATAGTTTTATTTAATTTCGACTAGATCTTAACCAAATTAATTTAAACTAGTTGGAAAATGCAGTTTTTAGTTGTTTTTTGTTTCCTAAGACATTGTCAACAAATTTTGTGTTTTGAAATAAAAGTTATATTTTCTGAAAATGATGTATAGTTATGAAAAAACCCACAAAGTATAAGCCTAAAACCTCAAACTGCTGTAATAACATATGCAGACGAGACAATGGTTCTTCACTACCTGCTGCAAATTTTACTAAAGTAAAATTATTTGTTTATGTACTCCTCTTAATTCTGCTGTCCGTAACCGACTACCTCCTTGAAATTGCCGTTCCTTCACTCTCCTGCTTTCACTTCTTGCAGGCTACAACTCAGCACTTTTGAAAAGAAAGTGAAAATAAATAACAAGCTGCCTAAATAAGGCAAGTTACCATCTATGGGAATCCAAATTTTCCAAATATCTTGGTCAAATATTGCAAATTAGCATGCAGCCTGCCTTCATGGCCTGGAAGAAGTTCCATACGCTTTACACAGTCATCATTTTCTGTTCTGTCATTTGTCTTGGACCAGCTACTTTGGCTGCACAAAATTTTAGTTTAGTTCTTTCCTGTTTTACAAGAACAGCTCTTCTCCCTCCTGGGAGGGCTGAGCAGTGAGACAGGGCAGGATTGGGAGGGAGAAATCTCAGATAATTGCCCTAATCCTAAAACTAAATGCTGATGTTCTTATAGGGGGGTGAATCTTTCACGTAGGACCACAGGATTAATAAGGAGAAATTTAAAATTACAGGTGCCCAGTAGGAGTGTCTTAACTCCTGCTAGCTTTCATTTTTGGAAGTCTGCAAGACTCCTGTGCTTCTTTTCAATTTTTACTCGGCATGATCTCTCACTTGATCTGTTGTCTGAGCTACCTGAAATAGGTGGGAAGAGTGAGTCTTGATACAGTTTTCCACTGCCAGAAATATAGAAATAATCTGTTTCTCAGAGTTTTCTATAAGAAAAACAAACAACTATTTTCAACACTGAATACCTGAATGCCAGTGACTGTTGCTATACACAGTGCTCTAAATCTGCCACTCCTGCATTGCATGTCGTAAGAAAGCATCAAATATTTTCACATAACTAGGTTAAATCAGGGTAACTGTGAGCTTTAAACTCGTTGCTCTTAAAAGAATTTGTAACCTGTTCTACTTTTGATTTCATGAGATTTTTAAAATAAACATTGTTACCTGTTTTGAATTCTAATCCCTCCATAGACACTTTTGATCTAGGTGATTCCTTATTGGAACCATAGTGTACTGAAAATAATGAAGGAAATAACATTTATAAATTGAGGATAGCTCAAAGGAACCCACTGCATGCCACAGAGAAGATAGATGTCTAGAGGCTTCTGACATGACAAAGCTGATAGAATGATTGTTTTTTCCAAAGTTAGATATATTGACTCTTATGTATTCATTGCATTTTGATTAGCAATTTGTTCATTACTGTTGCTTTTAAATCTCTTTTGTGTGAAAATAAGAAAGCAGAGTATCACTAATAGTCATCTTTCACCATCATACACATGGAAGGGGTAATTCTGGAGTTTTCACAAAACATTAAAACCACACCATTACTGTAATCTTGTACAGACAAAAAGAATGAATTAAAAAAAAATTGATTATGCAAATTAAAATCATAGTAATTTCTAGACAGTATTTCCATCTCAGAATTATAAATCCCAGTGTGTTCCAAACTTAGGTACTTTTATTAACTTTTCATGATAAATTTTAAATTATTCTGAATTGAAAAATTAATTGTAATTGAATAATTTTTTTAACAGAGTGCAGTGGGATTGCTGAATTCTAATCAATACTAAGAAGGCTTTCCATCAGGTTCCCTAGAGTACCTGTAGTATAACTAATAAAATTAAATATTGATGTCAAATGTCTTTTACGATGTGCATGGGATTTCACTCCAACAGCATTTTCTTTGGAAAAATGAATCTGTGGTGGTTCCTTACTAAATGCAGGCACGTAGACTTCAAGGCACAGGCAAATCTGAGACTCTGCCCCCTTATATCCATATAGTGTTAGATCCAGAGAAGGGAGCTCTCTTAGTGACTTCAGTGCTCAGTTTATTTAAAGAACACAATGAGATGGTAGAAAGATTTGAGTATATGTTTAGTTCAGTGCTTGTTTAGCACTCTGTAAACTTTTACAAAATTAGGATTTGCTTGCCCTTTTGCTTCACCACTCAAAACTTCCATTATTTCCACTGTAAATTCTAGACTGTAGGTCAGATTGTTGCATGCCTTAAGATCTGAGATCTGCCCCATTGCAGCAGATATTGGGAGTCATGTGGATATGTACAATAGTGTAGCAGGGTTTTTTCCCTATTTTCTTGCTTAAACCTCCCTCTGACAGATGATAGCCCTCTCCCTAGTGTGCATCCAGTAAGAAGGACACTATAGATAACTATCGCCAAAAGTTGACATTGTGAGTTGATTAATCAAAAATACATTGATTTATAGTTTTTATGACTCTTTGGAAATTCACTAAAAGCATTGTATGATCCCTTGTATAACTGATTTATGAAGTCTTTCATTCAATATGATGTATTAGGTACATGCTATTGATAGTTCCTAACACAAAGCAGTGCATACCTGTGCTTTCATTTAATATAACAAACTACATATCCACTAAGTGCAAAAAGGGGTGGAGAAGCCAGAAACTAATTTATATAGAGAGTAAAGGGTAGTGAATATTTATATTTCAATGTTTTTACTTAAAATGTTTATTTCTAAAGTCAGTGAGATAAGACACTTGTCCTACATTATATCTAAAGTATCATGGGCTCATACAGATAATGCATTTAATGAATATAATTATCAGGGTTGTTGCTGTATTGTTTGTTTATCTTAGTGCAGAAAATAATATTTTAGCACAAATATTTAGTGGAATACTACTAAATTCTCCAACCGCCTGGAAAATATTTATAAAACCTTTATCACATTAATCATGCCTTAAAATGCTATTCATCTGCATCTTAGCTGTGGACTGAACAAGTCCAGGGCAATGGTTTACTATTCTCAAAGCTCACTATCAGGTTCTTCTTTCAACCATCCACTTTTTCAAAAATTAATTAAAGCATCAGCTGTTACTAGAAAAGAAAAAGCACATGCCTTTATTTCTGTAGCGTAATGATAAAGCGGTAAACTAGTATTAATTATAAGCCATATAGCAAATTATGAAAAATAGCAATGCCCTGAAGTCTTTATCAAAGCATAACACAACATCCCACAAAGGAATAATATATTATTCCATTTCATCTGGCAGACCCTCACCATCATCCCACACATGTTGCAACCCCTGCATCATGGATCCTCTGTCCTATTTCCTCTTCGATTGTTTGTTTGGGTTTTTTTTTTCCCCAGCAGCCCTTTTTCAATTTCTGACTATTCATTCTTTTAGAACTATAAAAAAATACTATCTGGTAGCTCAGTTTGGAGCTTACATCTGCTTTCATAGCAGTGAACAAGGTAACTTCCCTTTCTTAGTGCCATCTTTTCTCAAGAATGCATTTCGGTTACCTACACAACTAACTCTCATACACTAAAAGCAAAATAAAAACAACATATTGAAACAGGCCACTGATGTCTGCTCATTTGAAACATTTTTTCTCATTTTACATTTTTTTAATTGTCATATATTTTCAATTTGTACTGATTTAAAACCTTGTCCCTCTTTGTGGCAGATTGACATTTAGTTTTAATGATTGTCTTGCTGTGATCGGTGCTGACTAGACTTTCTTTTCAGAAAACTGTGCCCTGTTGGTGCTTTTTGATTTGTCCTGTGCTTAGACTAAAAAAAGGAAATTCAGCTGAAAGGATCAGACTAAAATTATTCCATATTTTTTGAAGTTGAATTTCATATTTCTTGGAAGTCACTCATTTGCTGGCAAAGCACGATTGTGCTAAAGGGTCAGGAACAACTTGATTGAACCATCAGGTTGTTTGGAGGTATTGGCAAAATCAAATTCAGAGAAATGAAAAGCATTACTTTTTAAAAAGATCTGAGTATTTGAGGAAAAATATTCTGATCGCTGGAAAAGCTAGACTGTGCCTCTCCTCTTGCTGAAGTATTTCTTACTGATGTGAACAGCAGATGGACTCCAGTGGAGACAGCCTTTCTGAAAAGGTTTGGGTAAGCACGATGACATCATCCAATGACATTTTTACAACTGTCTTACGTGGACTGCCAAGAGCAGTTTCTGTCTCATTGTTGCTGTAACTGAACAAATCGTTGGGATCTTGAAACATTTTTTTCAGGGAAGAGAATGACAAATCCAGAAAAATGCAGTTGTGTGGGAGAGAACATAATATGAACGATGTCCTGTTATTCTATTTTGCCTCCCTTGAGAGAGATGAATGAGAGTCAAATTACCCAAATATTATTTTCATGCTTTTGGTGAAAAAGCATTTTAGAGATGGGGTAGTCGGAAAAAACAACATTGTTTCCTGACTTCTGTGGTTTTTTGATGATACAGATCCCCATTTCTGGAGTTCACTGCTGATATTTGGACTGAAAGTGAAACTCTATATTTAAAAAAAAGTTCATTTTGTAGGAATATCTTTAGCTACAGAGAAATGTATTAATATATCTATAATTTTTTTTTTTCCAGTCTGGAAGTTTGCTCAAAATATTATCTCTTTATCAGTGTGAGTGTGTATGAAAAATAGTCCTTTAGTTATATGTTAGACTCCATAATTCTCTGTGGTAGTGTTATCACAGATAACTTAGGCTGGGTAGACATTGTTCAACAAAATCTCCACAGTCTGTTAGGGAAAACTGAGGCTTCAGTAGGTTAAAATGTAATGCAATAATAGTATATAAAAAGATCCATATAATTGAAAACTGTTTAAGCTATAATAATATTAAAGTGTTGATAATATTTTAGTAATATGAAAAAAATATTTTCTGAAATTTATAAATTTTATAGTTTATAGTGAGACATCTTTTCCATATTCCCATGTGTGACACCTGCTGCTGCCCTAAAATGTACTGGTTTTTAACATGGGGACCAACACATGATCACTGCTGTTTCTAAAGAGATGAATTCTGCAAAACCAGTTTAACTGTGCAAGTTTATGAGTGTTGCAAACTTCATGAATTTTACTGTGTCTTCTGAGGTCAGTGTAACATTATCTTCAATTCTGGTTCCAAAACTCACAAACTTCCATTTATTCACAAAAGCTGCCACCTCCAGACTGTTGTCTGATGAGATGGCCACCATCCCCTGCTAGCTTTGCACCTGGAAATAAGCTGCCTCTAGAAAAGATGGCAGTGCCTTGCATTATTTTCAACCTCATCCAGGACAAACCGAATGAACTGGAGGGAAACGAGTTTTACAAAGGAGAACAGAAAGCAGGAGACAGCATGAAAAGCAAGGGAGAATGGAGGAATCAGCAGATTGTGACAAGCTTTGGAGGAAGCATTTGTGATGTGCATGGAGACATAAAAAGCAGAGGAAAGCTAAAGCAGTGAAGAGAGACATGAAGGAAGAGAGAGCTGGAAAGGTGGACTGGAAAAGGATCTGAAGAGACAGGAGAGATCAAGGTTTTGTAGAAAGAGACTAGAAGTGCAAATAAGCATGTTGGGGAGAGTAAATACGTGGTATATAAGACTAGAGATTTGCTGGGGTAAGCAGCCAAAAGGCAGGATGAGGAGGAGCCAAAGGTAACTGAGGAGACTGAAAAGAAATGGGACGATGTTGACGGAAAATATGCTAGTAGGTAGTTACTATAGTCACATACAATATACATATTTTTTATTATCATCTTATCACTCTGCATTACTATCTTTATTAAGTGAAAGGGAGGGGAAATGCGTAGCAGGAGAGGTGGGAGGCAGGATTACAACTAGAGACTGGGAAGCAACTGGAGAAGAAGAGGGAAAACATCAAAAAACAGAAACTCAGGGGAAGATGACGGGATGAGGAGAATGAGGATGAAGGACAGAATCCAAGGACTGCGAGAGAGAGAGAAGGGGAAGGGGGTAACTTTTAAGAGCAGCGAGGTCCACTTTATGGATACAACCATCAGCTTGAATTATCATCCTGAAGTGCAGGTGCACTCTTTGCAGGTCAAACATCATTGTGTATTATAGTTAAGGTATATGTTGATTGTAAGAATTTAAAAGTTTTTAAAGGAAATCTCATTATTAGCTGTGAACCATGATTTTTTTTTTTTAATGCTTGGCATTAAATTCCATAGTGGAAAGTTTAATTTCACAGGGTCAGAGTAAAACAGGAAACTAGACAGAGAAACAGTACATAACGGTAGTTCACAATAATGGAATCATGAATAAGTGTAAAAATAACGTGGTTACTTTAAGATCAGGGTAAAGGTTCTGATAATTTAATTTCTGTTATCCTTGCATGAAAAGGAAGTGATTTTTTCCCTCCTATTTTAGATTTGTAAGTGCTGATGTTTTAAAAATCTGTGCTGTGCTCTGAAAACCTCCTCTTCCAAGAGCCATGTACCAACCGAGCCAGAGCTGCTAGCTTGTATGTACAGATCCTCACCTTGCATACACTGCGATGAAGCTATATGAATTACAGAGGATTGCAAAGGAGTAAAATATCTCTGCTCTGCGGGTCTGGGGTGGGGGTGGAGATCATCGTGTTTCATGTATAGTTCGCCATACATAAAAGCTGCCGCCTGGAAAACTAACAGCTCGTAGAGAGTGTTTGTTTTTCCTTCACAGCTAGCGGTTGCCTTTGTTCAAATAAGCCCAGAAATGCTCGTAATAATGCACAAACACCCTCCAAGAATGTACCGAAGGAAACTCAGTAAATCTTTCAGTCAAGCCTCAACAACAACAGCCACAAAAGCTACTAGCAGATTCCTCTTAAACAAGAAGAAAGATAAGTTTTGATACAGTGCTTGCTTTCTTAAAAATTCTGAGTGAATAAAGTAGTCTTGAGAGAAAGTTCCCAGTTATGGATTACCTATAAAAAGAATAAAAGAGATGAACATTGAAGGTTTTTCATGGCTGTAAACAAATAATTTGTGAGCACACTGTGCTCAGACCACAAATAGAAGCAGGAATTAGAAGTGCCCCTAGCTGACCAGCATATACATATATCATTGGTCTGGTGTAATGAAGATTACCTGATAAAGATCACAATATGACAGTTTTCCTTTTGCATTGGCTGCTGAACAGCCAGAAACTGTTTTCTGCAGCCAGCCAACTATTGATCCAACTCCCTCCTGTCAGTGATGCAGTTAATGGGAATTCCACAGGCAAATAAAAGCTACATTTTGTCTTCATTTTCATCTGAAATATGAGCTGGTCCTTTGTACTCTAGACAGTCATTTATTACTCATTTTCCTTTATTGATGTTTATGAGCTGAAGCATAAAATGATTCTCAAATGTAGTTTAATTGAGGCAGCAGTTGACACTGTGACCATGATTACTGCTGCACCATCAGCTGCATTAAATCCATGAATCAAGGTTTGCTTTTCATTGGTCTTTGAGGCAGCATACGGCAGAAAGTATCCTTAAAATGCAACTGTGCTGTAGCTGGAGAAATATGTCGATTTGTCTTCATAGGGACTGAGGGGGAAAAAAGTGCCCAAAGTCCTTAGCAAACAGCAACAGAGCAGTAAAGTGTTTCTTATTACTTTACATTCAAAGGCTCCTACCCCCCCCACCCCTCCACTGGGTCTTAAAAGTTATTTGTAAAATAGTCTTTCTTATATGCTTTTTAATATTTTTCTCACTGAATTACGAGCAACAAAATGAATAGAAGGAAGAGCTGCAATACACAGCAAGAGGGGAAGCCAAGGCACTCAATTCATTTGTAAAATGGTAAGGACAATCAATACTGTGGGGAAGTATTTTTTATATGCAGTTATTAACTCATAAGCTACAGTATATCTCATCTCATTTCAACAACAGCTGAGGTCTCCATTTCCCCCTGGAGACCCCTGCAGGTCCCATTATGAGAATCATAAATAATATGTGCTAATGAGATATGAATTGATTATGTTGGAAAAGCTGACATTTTCATCCATCATTCTAAATGATGTTTAACAATGGATTACCAGCCAGTAATTCCTCTGATATGAGATTAAATAAAATAGCAGGCTGTTTCAGCAGGCTAGCTCAAGGAGATGGCAATAAATCTGCTCAATTACTGTATTACCAATCCGTTTTTCACTGCTAAGGATATTATTATTTCATTTAGACTTGTTCATGCATCATAGATTATTTTATTTCAGTCAGTCAATGGGAGAAACTGCAGTATTTTATTCACTGAGCTGCGAAGAACTGGGCTTTGATAGAGTACAGTATGCGCAGCTCAGTAGGCCTCAAGCGGATAGAAGAAATGCTACCGAGCTCCTATCAGATCAAAAATACATTGTGAAATCCACATTTCAGAAACTAGCATTTTGTTTTCAACCTAATTTACTTTACTTATCTGAAAAGTCTCAACTGAAGGATACTGCCTAAAAAGCTGATCAATTGAAACAGAATTATTGGATCCTCCAAGATGATTTGTACTTCACCTCGGTCCTGTAGTATATTGAGAATTAGATCATTCAGACTATCCTTTGGCCTGGCAAATTAGATTGCAAATAATTGTAATACAAATGGTCCCTTTTTTCTCCTGCCTCATGCTCAGGAGGGAGGGGAAAAAAAGAAATAAAAAAGCATGCAAAATGCAAACAAAAGCCTATCATAGAGAGTTACTCGCTTTGCCAGCCTGATCTCACAGTCCTACCAAACTCCCCTTCCTTGCAACAACATCTAATACTTTGCACTTCATTCAACACCCATGTTCTCCCCAGAATGTTTAGTAACTACAGTTTATACTGAATTATGGAGCATGTCTAGTGCCCAATTAAGCCACCTATGTCTGGGGGATCTTTTAGAGATGGATGAGTTTTACCCATCTATCCCAGCCCGCCAATCAGTACAGCAGGTGGTTTGTGGCCAATGCATCACTCATACGGCATAAATGACCCCTGTTACTTTACCAGCTACTTTTCTGTAAGAGAAGATGAGCATAATGTTTCCTTCTCTCTCTAAACACCAGGAAGGCCACAGCCTTGCAATGGCAAGTAGTAATCCATTCCTTGCAGAATCTATCCAAAACCTGCTTCTCAGGTTGCCCTCCACAGACCTGACCCCTTTCCTCTGCTGATGGGTATCCCTCAGAGAAAAATACCAATAGGGTAGGAATTTCCTCAAAAGCAGGAGCACAAGATTACTTATACTCAAATTGTGGAAACTCTGTACTGAAGTGCAGTGGTGAGATGGAAGAGGAGAAATGCACGGAACAGAGTTTATTTCTTTTCTAGGTTTATCACTCAGGGGTCAGCTAAGAAGTGAAAGCTGCTGAGATGCAATGGAAAATATGCTCCAGCAATAAGTTTCTTCCCTGAATTCTTGTTTCTCAGCCCAGCAGAAAAACTTACCCAATAGACATGTTGCAGAATAGTGTACCCCTGGAAGCATAACCCTATGTATACATGCAGTGCTGGACGCTAATTCAGCACTAAGGCAGGTGATATGGGAGTCAGTGTGGATAAGTCTTTGAAAAAATGGTTTGATTCTCATCATCAGTCAAAAAGGCAAAGAGAACTGTGGGAGATTTTTGGGAAAGGAGTGGAGCTAAACCAGAAATGTCATTATGTCGCTATGTTGACTAACACTGCCCATTCAAAATGGGTAACTAGAATTAGAGAACAGACCTGGAAAGACAACAGGGATGATAAAAGATACGGAAAGACTTGTGTGCAAAGAGTACTAAATAGAATAAAACTCTTCAGTTTGGAAAAGACTTGTTGGGAGAAGGAAGATATTAAAGATCTAGAATAGGGGAGGGGTTTTTTTAGTATTTATCAAAAAATAGGTGATCCAAAGAAATGGTCAAGCAGATGATTTTCAAAGAACAAAAACATTTAAAAAAAAAAACCCAAAATTAGATTGCAGCATTCATTCATTATGTTCTGGAGATCAAAATGTAACTGAGATTAACCCATTCAATGAATAATATGTCCATCATGTCTTAAATAAAAAAAAAATCCATGTAAAGATATTTCTGTAACAGAATAATACTTGAATCTTTGAACATTAGTTTTCTCATAAGGATCATACTAATGAAATAACATCTGTAGCACGTGCATGAGTTTTCTTTTAAAATACTAACACACCAGATGATAAGGATGTTTTATCATCAGGTTTCCTTGCTGATATCTGCCTATGTTTTCCCAGATAATTACAAAATTAATGACCAACAATACACTATTTAACAGAAAAAAGATTTAGGTATAATATTTACCAATGAAATTATAACATCCATTATATTAAGTGTAAAGTGTATAAACAGTAGGCAGTATAGTATATGAAAGCATATCTAAGTTAAGCAGTTAGGTGGTAAAAGTAACATGCCTCAAATTCAGTTAGAAAAAGAGCTAGTTGCCTAGGCAATTTTTGTCTATATTTGCTGTTCGTTTTGCTTTTCTGAAGTAAAGGAAATTGCAAATATAATAACAAACTTTTAGTTTGCTTGTTAAAATACCAGTACATTGATCAGCAATATCAGTAGTCAAAAGTATTGAAATGCCATTTTTAGTGTGTAGACATATCCCATTTCTTCTAAAAGTGTTAACAGATGTCATGAAACTGTTTAAAAAGACAAGCTTAATTACAGATCAAGGTATTAACTAGTCTCACTAAACTTGTGGTAGCAGGAGGGTGAACTAGGAGGGAACAAATGGACAGAGCATCTGACCTCGTGTGGCGGTTCTTCTACGCCGTATTCTTTCTGACCACTGGATTATGGTTCACTCCCAGCTGTCTGCACGTGTGTGCACTTACCAGCCCTGCGCAGGCGATAGCTCCTGCTCTTCTCCTAGCATGTATTCCCGCTTGTGTGCGCACATGTGCATGTGTGCAGAAGCGCCTAAACCTAGAGCTTGGATATGGGGTACTGCTTCTTTCTTACCTGCTTTACCTGAACTTGAATATAATTTTATCAGCCTTGCCAGATTTTGGCTTTGTGATCACGTTTTTGATACACTGTTGCAAGGTACAGCGGATATGTGCCTATGTTTGTTATTTAGATGTCTGCATGACAGCTGGCATTTTTGCAATAACTTCATGGGATTAGTTCTGGACATTTGAAAAGCTATTTCTGAGTTTGGTTGTCTGTTTGTTTGTTTGTTTGTTTGTTTTTTTAATATAGCTTTGTATTTTAACACGTTGTGCTAGCGTAAGAGTAGGCTAGCATTAAAAAAAGTTACACAGCTTTGAAAACTGGCAGGTTTTCTATCCAGCGGGAAAGACTCATCCTTGTACTCAGTTCCTTATTAAAGCTGATGAATGTTGACATTGTGACTGCTTATGTGATAACGTACTAACTATTATGAAAAGGTAGTAATAATTGTGATTTAGGCTGAAGACTTAATTAGAGTTGTAAATCCTCAAAATGTCAAGATGTTTACACTTAAGTCAGTCACGTTTCACAAGGCAGTCAATGTCAAGCTGACATTGAAATTTCAGGGATTTTCTGTAAAACTGGGTTTTTACACTCCTAATTTTTTAGGCGTGGCTTTATCAATTTTCAGTATTTGCCCTATTTTAAGGTAAGAATGCTATATTTTCAATTTATACATTTTGAAACTCAAACATAATTGTCTGCAATGAATAAGCAGAATTTCCCTTCATTGGCTTTATTTGGGGGTGGTTGTTTTTCAACTGCATATGGGATGCTGAAGCCGTGTCTGAATAGGAAGCCCCTGGGTTGCTGCCCGTGCAGCCTGGCATTCCCCGGTTGTGATGAATATGAACGACCTGACAGACACCCCCTCACCCTCCTTTCTGCCCTCCTGCTTTGGAGCCCGGGGGAAACACAAAAGGAAATCCAGAGGGTATATTGAGCAGCAGGAGAGGAGTGCACTGGGGAAGCTGCAGCAAACTCCTGCAGCACCTTAAAGACAGGGCAAGAAGAGGAGGCATGTCTTTGGCACTCGCTTACCTGCCCAGGATGGGTGTAGTAATCAGTGACACCTAAGGACTTATTTACCTTGAGCCTGTAGGAAGTAAAATCTTGTAATTCCCAGCACACAGTTTCAGGGGACACCCGAATATCATGTCCTGCAGTGAGAAAGAGGGAAATAATTTCTGCTATTAGAAGACTGATTGCGTTTTAAGGCTAAGTGTATAAAAGTACAAATCCTATAATTCAGGATGTGAATTTCCACAATGGGATCTATGATGGCACAGGTGGAGTTTAAAAAAGTTAACGGCATAACATGTCATGGTGAATCTCAAGCCATACTACAAAGTTCCTGTCTATTTTCACTGAGAACTCTCTCTTATTTATAGTGTAAAAGCAGGAGACATGTTGGTATGCATTAATGTACATAAATGTGATGTGCACTTTCATCTGTCATGGCAAGACGATTCTCCAAGCTAACTGCATATGAACTAATTATTCCCTCAATTTTGAGAGTTTTTTGTGAAGCCTGGACTAATACAGGAGGTCAAGATGTAAATCAGGAAATATAGTTATGACATATATATAAGCATATCAAGATGTGAGATTTTAGTTTTAGTCATTCAGAGCTGAGCTGACCAGTGTACATGGTGCAACTGAAGGCCTGGGTAGCATTTGAATGCAGCAATTAGAGCACAAAATCAGAGGCAGCATTTGCCTGTGTCTCTAAGACCACTGAATTCCAAAATTGCTTTAGCATGCTGTTTAAAGCATGTCTGAAACGGTGCCACAGAATCCAATTTAGTAGGAAGTTGTTGCCACTGGATGCCAAAAAGCTAATGTGCATACAATGTGAGGATGTAAAACAAAATCAAATGACAGTGTTATTGGAGATTAAAAACAAATCCCATAATTTCATAGGATTCGTCAATGATCCTGGTGACTATAAACAATACTTTAGATGACAGAATTATTTCAATAATTAAGTATTTTCCAGCTGCCTTAACAACATCTGTATTTATAGGATGCCAAATGCTATTTCTTATTACAGTTTAAACTGTAGATAGAGTTATAGGCACTGTGAGTGTCCTCAAGTAAGTTACAAGCCAAATTTTCTCATGGTTTTAATACAGAATTTATTTTCAAGGAAATTTCGCATTGAGCTTCTGAGTTCTTTCAGCTCTCCAGTGTAGACAAGCACAGGATATTAACTTTAGCAGCCAAAAGCCTCAGCACTGGCATTTGCTCAGTAAGAATGTGAGCGTTTCTACTAAAACCGAGAGGTCCTCGCTGCTGGTATGGGAACTACAGACACTGTGCCAATGTAAGGGTTCAAAAGTAAATCTTGGGTCTTGTGCAGGCTGTAACAAGATACTGATACTGCTGCTTTTCCTCAGTGTTTATTCATAGCTGTGTAATGCTTATCAGTTCATGCCCTCTCACAATCATTTCAAATACTTTCAGGACTTTGTAGATCAACATATGCAAGTGCTAAATACAAAAATTGGATTCAATGACACATTTGCTTTTTATTTTTTGCCTTTATTCTCTTTTCTTCCATTTTTTATGCTTGAGAAGACCAGGTCATCCACACTGATGCGTGGCCAGAATTTTTAAATGTTTTTCATTTTGTCCCCACTCTTTTAGTGCCAATAGTTCATTACCTTCTGGAGTGAGGAAAAGAAATTTTTCCATTTCTCCAGATCTTTTTAAACTTTATCATCCCGAAACTGAGATGTGCCTGCTCAAGTCCATTGCACTCTCCACCATACCTCTGAGCAACTCCTCAACTCAATGAACCTCTCTGTCTGTCTCCCCTTTCTGATTGTCTTCCCCCGCAGCAGCAGGAACAGGGGCAGGTTGTTGTATTACAGACGTTGCTGTGTCACCTCCTTCTCCCGGTGCTAGCCCCTAGGTGCAGAGAGAGCTGCAAGGACTCTGCAGTACCTCCTCCAGGACATTCGCATGCAAAAGCAGCACAAGAGACGATGAATGTGAAGGGATGTTTCTTGCAGCAGGTATTTGTCCCTGGACTGCTCATTGCAAATAGGCACACTCAAAAAGCACTGAACTTTTAAGCAGGGAAAGCTACTAGTATTTTATGAGCAACAATTTTAAGCTGTTCCCACCTCTTTTTCTTGCTTCCAGTTGACATTGGTCCACTAGAGTTGCCCTGTTACATAAAGGACTTATGAATTTTGGAGAATTTCAACAATAACAAACATTTGTGGGAATCTACTCCTAATGCAAAAACTGGCCCTAGCTGATCAGACCTTTTACTGAGAAACTGGTTCCTGTGGACTGGAGGTCAGACTGTCACATCTAATTTTCTCTTTTAAATTAGCAAATTATGAATGTGTTAAAAGTCTGTATTAAATAACCTTAAACTCTTTAGTTCTTCTGATAAAAGACTTTGTGCTTTAGCAATAGCAGGCATTACTAAGTATCCAGGCAATAAAGCACAGTGAAATCACAGATATAAAAGAATCCTGCCCCTAAATTAAAGGCTATCTTTAAAACAGAAAGAAAAAAAATCCAGATTTATTGCACAATCCACAAAAGAATATTTCTTCACTGTTCAGTGATAATTCTTGGCCAGCACAGTCATCAATACCAGGTTTACAATAAAACATCTGGGGAACACATGCAGATATAAACTTATTCAAACAGAAAGAGAGTAATCTGTGAACATACCCTGTCCTCCAATCCCATAGCAGTTTGATGTGTGGTACCATTTTATTTCTTGCTTGATTGCTTTCTTTTACACTGCTGACAGTTGGTTCAGAAGTGCAGAGCTGGGATAGAGGTCAAAGATCGCATTTCTTTCCATACTGAAAGTATTTTGTAGCTGGAATTGAGTAAAAAATTTACAAAATACAAGGTTAAAATTTTCTCATTGTGTCAAGGATGTTCTTTTTTATTAAGAACTTAATTTATTTAAATAATCTTGATTACAGTGTCAAATGTTGCTATTTTAGTATGTATAAAATGAGATTTGAAAGAATCTTGAAAACATTATCAGGATGAAGCCTTATCAGATTATTTATTTTGGCTTTGTTTTTCTTTCTTTTTTTTTTTTTTTTAATCTGGAGCAGATCGTAGTGATGAAACTTAAGTTTCCTCATAACAGGGGTAGGTAAAAAAATCACAAAAAGGTTGTTTAGTCTCTTTGGATGAGGTGATCGTAATAGCAGAGTTATGAACTTGTTCAGATATTAACTAAAACCAATCTTTCTTGTTTAACTAAGTTAGAATACTAAAAGAGAGGCCTTTTGTAATCAGTGAAAAGTTTCTTCAAGATTGTTTAATAGGCTCATTTTTTTTTAGTCAGATGTATGTAAAACAACCATGTGAGGACTGATTCTCCATCTTCCTTTTCTTTTCCTGACAGAACAGTAACATTAGGGCATGACAGCCAACACGTGCATTTGACGCTGCTGTAAACTCATGCCTCACAGCTGTTTCTGTAAACACGTGTGAATAGTCGTTCTCCTGTGCCTTGCGCTGAGCAAGCCTTGCTTTTCTTGGAGACTGGCCAGCAGATAATGGGAAGGCAGCGTGTGTGCATGCATGGGTGTTGTGCGCCCCCAGCTAGCCCCGAGGCTACAGCCGATGGCCATGCACCTTTCCCTTCCAGCGTCTGGGGAGCTATTGGCTTCTCCTCCTGCGAGGCAAGATTTCATTCAGCGTTTTCAGTGGATGGAGTAAGTCACTCAAGTATCACAGATACAGGGCATTTGGTAGTGTTATCATAATATTAAAGCCAATGCCCTGTAGCTTTTGGACCCAGAAAAGTTTCACTTGCTTGGAATTCCTCTCAAAGTCCTGAATGGGGGGAAAAAAAATCCATTTGTTCCATCTAGTTAACATTGCTGGTTCTGCTTTCCCCCCATTACTGCAACTTTATAGAATGAAATGCTGCAAAAAAAGGCTAATTTAAGAGCAAATCCACCTTAAAAAGTAAAAATCAATCTCTCTCTTCACACAGAGAGCCCAAGGGAATAGAATACCAGGAATCATGGGTATTTTGCTGCTGGTTTTTGACGTATGTTCTGATGAAAAAGATCAATGGTTTTCTCTTGGGGAAAAAAGATTGCAAGGTCCGAATAGCCAGAAGTTTGCATGTCTGTTTATCTAATGGCAAACAGTACAGAAGTCAGCAATGAACACCTTTTTCTTGACAACAAGTGACAAGTAGGCCATTGTACCACAGTACTACCATTGTTTAACTCCTTCTGCAGGTAATTTATAGAAGGCAGAACAAAAGTGTAGAATAATATACTTTCTGCTGAGTCAACCCAAATTTGACTCATGAAGCTCTAATTAAATACTTTTTTTGAAGTCCTGATGAGTAATTGAATTGTTTTGGTTATTAAAAATGTGCTGCTAGGTCCAAATAGACTGGATGTTTTACTTGTCATCCTTGGCCTTTGTTCCTTTTCCTCTTCTTACTCATTAATCCTTCTCAGAAATTATATGAGAATGCCAAAAATCTATCCATTATTTGATTGCCACATAGAAGCAATGAACAAATCAAGGCACCATCACTTGCTGGAGCAGTGACTGTGAATGGTCTGATGTAGCGGGTAGTCCTTTTCCTTGTACATGACTGGGCAGTTGTAAGAATACTTTCTATACCAACACTTTAATCTGTTACAACAATTATTCATTCAGATGGCTCTGAAATTTGCTTTTCAAACATGCTCAAATCAGTGAGTAGCTAAAAATATCTGAATAAATTGAAGGAGACTTGTCTTTTGACACAAGGAATTAAATTTATTGTAGCGATTTTGAGCAGCAGGAAGATCTGCAAAGTAAATAATCTCTATAATATTTATTGCAGTCAAACTGTGTCCCCAAGACCTATGTTCTATTTGTGAGAGCATTACCATAACCATCACCTGAAACTGTCTAGTGGTGAGATTTAAAACTTAAACATACTAATGACCCATACAAATTTTGGAAAAAAAAAAAAAAAATCTATGCAATACTTCGTACCTGTTGCTAGAACTGCCTTTAGTATAAATTATACCTCAGCACCAAAGACCCAAGCACATTGTCATTGCTGCTGCTCTTGACTCCACTCTATTGCCAATTGCTGGTATAGACGCATCCTGTCAACACATTGTTTCTAGGCCAAATCTTTGAGAGTAGCATCGCTCGATACATCTTACGCTGCTAGCAGGTTTTTCTTGGAACCTGGGGCTTTTATGATTTGTTATGAACACAATAAGCAAACTCAAGCTAATCAGTCAGTCTCACATGTCTTAAATGTGGAGAAAAGATACCAAAAAGCTTTAGGTTCATATCCATGGTATTCAGATCTGCAGACAGTAAGAAAGTTGATCGTGGTATTTCTAAGTCTAATCAAAAGTTACCAGGCTGACTTTTACAGCTACTGAATCTCATTGACATGGGATGACCACAACAAAAAGTTACTGAGAACAGAAATACTGCAAGTGCTGGTCACTCCAGGCTTAAAAACGTCCACTTAAAACTCATGAGAAGACCTTCTCTTCATTAAGTAGCTGCCCTGCTTTTAGAGTAGATGCAAAAGGAAACTATTTTACTAGTTGAACAGATCTGCTCTGCTAACTAAACTACTGCATGGTAAATAGGACTGATTGGGGGGTTTTACCTTCAAGCTGTGATACTCTGGTGGTGAATCAGCCCATTTCCACCAACTGAGCTGTCTTAAACTTGCTATCATGTCCTCCCCTTCAGTATGGTAAATGACGATCACTCAGCTTTGCATAGAAATGCAAATAAATTGATAAGCTTCAGTATAGCATAGATGCTGGCTGCTACTACACAGGACTTTCATTTCATCGTGCAATTGTGACAAACACGGATAGGAAATGAGGCAAAGCCTACGGATTAGGAGTCTTTCCTCAAAGCTGGAGTGATCTCTTAAGAAAGCAGGTTGCTGGTGGGTTTCTACTGAGATTTGGGAGAAGACCTTTGCTGAAACTCTCTTTCCAGCCAGCATGAGAGAGGACCAAATGAGTAGCTAAAGTTGAAAAGGCTGGCTGTGAGGGACTGAATCCTAGCTGAGGATTCAGCCTATTAAGGCTAATAGTTGGAGACTGAAAAAGTGCTTCAGAGCTCTGATAGAAGACGAGGTCCTAAAAAGCTTTTGTGTAAATTATACATGTAAATGCATAAGTGAGGGAAGCAAACTGCAAAAGGGAAATGGATTGAGGAAATAGGAAAATTATAGCAACTTAGCAGTACGTGCCAAATACAGAAGGTAGAGAGGGAGAAACAGATTTCATTTTTTGGTCTTGTCCTCCAAAAAAGGGAAATAAAGCCTCTGCAAGGAGGCAACGGTGTTTTCTGTGTAGGCTGCAGGGCAGCACAGGGCCTCTTGCTTTGCTACTGATCTGCTGGGGATTTGCAGGGGGTTTAGTAGAAGGAGGGGTGGGCTGAAAGTGGTGAAGCTCTCACCTCACCTTCAGTGCTCCTGACCTTCTCTGTGAAGGGATTCAGCCCTATGCCTTCCTTTCCTCCTGTGAGGCTATCTTGTAATCCAAGAGTACCAGAATGGAGCGATCCTAGTCAGGATATTAAAATAATGGGTTGTCACTGAACCCCAAACACAGTGTGGCACCCAAACTAGTTATTTAATGGATGTGCATAGCTCAGACAAGGGTTGGGGCTGTAGAATTCCGTCTATAGTGGCTGTACCCAGAAAAATCACAATTCTAAAAAATTATGTGTAACATAAATGAGAAATAATCTACTCAGACACAAGGCCGACATGTTACACTTCCTTTACAGAATTTGTTTGAAATTTATACCATGTTTATTTTATCTCTCTCTAGCGATAAAAAGTTTCATTAAATAAAAACATCCTTTCCCCTCTTACAGACAAAATATAATTACTGGAGACATAGACTCTAGGACGTGTGCACATTAAGTTCAAAAGAGTCAAAAGGGAACACTCATTGATAAATCAAGTCCCCACCTTGATAAATTTGGAAAACACTGGCATCCATAAGCAGTGAAATTCTCATTATCACTTCCAGTAAGATAATTTGCTGTATCTAAACCAGTGAATTGGTCATTCATTGTATATGCTACCTTCACAATGAGAGTGGATGCAGATCGAAGACCCTTGGTTCGAGATCAGAGCCATGCAAGTACTGAAATTGCTTATCTTGCATATTTTATTTGTTTGATCCCCTTAAGCTGTTTGACCTTTCATTTCAT
>NW_008824869.1:69680-77180 GCF_000699105.1 Pygoscelis adeliae
CCCTCTGTTACCCTAGTAATCAGCATTTTCTGATTTGAATAACAATGTCAGTTCAGCATTGTGAGGAATTGCATACAACTATTCACTTGTGCACTGCAAACTCTTTTGCTATGATTCACACCAAAGTGTGATAATTAATCTGTTTTAGTCAGCTCTGGGAATATATCATCAAACCTGGGAAAACATAAAAGAGCAAATAGAAGACAATCTATCCTTTAGCTCATTTTTATGGAGATGGAAGTGGACCATAGCAAAGGTCAGATCCAAGGTCATGATGGAAGCCATTGAAGAAGCTCTGATGGGGCTGGTTCTTCCTGCAGGTCCATTTAATCTAACCAGCCAGGTATATAAATAGAGTCCTTCAGCTGCTGGCCCAACCAGCCTCTTCACATCGCAATCAACAGACAAGCACAAGCAATTTACTGCTGAGATCATTTCAGAGATATGCTACAAAAGGCACAATATAAGTACAGAGTTAAACTGAAAAAAACTTTGGTTATAAAAATATTATCTACTTTTTTCTAGGCAATCACTGTGTTAAATTAATGGCTACTTATTAAGATTTGTTTATACATCGAATAGTAATTTAATATCTTGTTAGGTCAGACTGTTAATTATTATCTGTTTTAACTTTATACATGTTTCATAACTAGATTTGTAGGTGTTTAATTTTATCCAGCAACTCGAGAAGGTACAAATTAATTGCAGACTGCTAATCCAGTAGTGATTGGAGCTGGGATTTTTTTTTTACACTACTTGTTTTATTACATTAATGGTCAAATCCTGCTGCTATCAAAATTAATAGGAAAATCTCCCACTGATTTCAGTGAATTCAGGTTGTAGCCCAAATTGTAAATAGTAGCTACTTGATTTTCCTCTAAATAAGGCAATGCAGTGAATGGTAGAGCAACTTACTGACAAAAATCTCATTCAATAACAATATGATCTGTTGTGTTTATATATTATAACTTCAAATTCTGACTTCTAGCAATATGGTCAAGCTGTTTTTCTTAACTAGAGGGAAAACGAGTTATTCAAAATGGTACAGTTTAGTCTAGTCAAGGTCATGTTTCACTGTGTGACAATAAGCGTTTAAAAAAATGAGTGCTCTATTAAAACAAGAAGGTAAGTCATAATGAAGGTATTATTTCAAGTTGAAAGCTAGTAATGCTGCAGATGTTGGTCAGGTAAGTTCAATAATTGTAACAGTGCTTAACAGTGACACTATAATTAATAATCTATCGGTATTTCCAAACTTTTTGGAGGCTTAGTATATGGCTGTTCAAAATTGGACCAAGATGATATTTTGCAGGTGTATTTTCAAAACAAATATAGTAATTGAATTTTTTAAGTAGTTTAAATCCATCATTTATAATTAGATAGGAGCAAGCGTTCCTGAGATTTTGAGCATTTTTTTCAGTCATTTTAATTTTTTTTTCTCTTCCTATTCTTCATCTGACTTTGCATTTAAATAATGCCTATGTATGAACATCCAATGAAATAAGGAATGGCTTTGTAACAGTTCCCCTGCTATTAATGTTAAATGAGTGATCATCAAGCATTCCTTTTCCTACTTTCAGGTCTAGGACAAATGCTTACTTTTCAGACAATTTTTTTTTTTTGCCACAAACGCTTATTTCTCTGTACATGTACTAGTTCATATGGAGAATTTCCTGTGTATGGCCTAAGTACAGTAGGTTATTTGTCACTTTTCTTTAGAGATAATATTATTTGTAATTACTTAGAATACTTAAATGACAACTTCAGTGGGTTCAAATGGTGGAGTTTTATAGTTGTTTCCTAAAATTAAGACTGAACAAATACTCTGCAGGATGCAAGTATTCTGTTCTGTCTTATATAGGTTCAAATACTATCCTCATTTAGGTGTATCATCTGAGCTCCCTCCAGTAGTGCATTAAGCAATCTGACTTAACATCTATCACATGTAGTTCAGGCGCTCTCTCATTTCCACCCCAGGGAGAGAACTGTGTGCCTAGTGGCATGTTTTGTTTTTATTTTAAATGTCCAAGGAAAGTGGGTAGTGTTAATGGCATCAGACATCCATTTCCTTGCAATTAGCTGTCTGTGTTGTCACAATGCCCCTGCTGCCTTTAAATGCTGTGGGCAAGGAAAGAGAGAGAGAAAGAGAGTGTGTTCATCAAATTTCATTCCAGTCCCATTTGAAACGCCCCTTTTTTTTTTTTAATTTAGAGATATACTCTAGAGCTGCAGGTAATTTTTTTTTTTTTTTTGACAAAACTTTTTATCCACAAAAAGCAGATTCATGTTGCCTGGGATATTTTGCAAATTCATGTTGAATTATTTTGGATTTTTTAAAAATTGATGAAGAATAGCCTTTATATTTTGAATAGAATGTGTTTATATTTAAAACAGCAGTTTTGTGAGGCAGGAGAAAACAGTGTGACTCCTGCAATTTTCTTCTGTGTGGAGCCTATGTGTAGTCCAACAGATGGTTTCATAAAAAGGGTGCAGTAGGAAAGCAGCATCTCCCAGCTGATTGAACCACAGCCATTTCGGAGTCATGTAGATTCAGTGGGATTTGGCTCAGGCACGCCGAGGGTTCCCTTTTTCCACTCAATTTGATGGGTTTCAGAGTTACCTCTTTCTTCTGTCTCTTTCAGTAATGCTTTTGTCCATAGTATAATTAATTAAAGACTCTTGTAGATGTTTCCAATTTTAAATCTTTACCATGTTCATTTTCTCATTGCTTCAATGTGCATTTTTACCTTCTGTGCTTGTAACTCTGGCCTTTGCCAGAGCATGTGTCCCAAATAGGCATGTGCGATTTAACCTACTGAGCTGCCAGGAAGTCTCAGCGATGTACCGGTCTGTGGTCTCATTCTTCTAGGTGCAGAGTGCTTTCTGACACCTACTGAGGGCTCTCCATTGGCAAAGAGCTCAGATGTGCAGAGAGCACTCCTCAACAGCCTGGCAGTTTCTAACAGGATTAAGTCCTTGGCAGTGTTTTTGTACAGATATCTTTTTTTTTTTCTTTCTTGATTATATGGAATTTCTTTATAAAAAGCATTTTGATTGCACCAAAGTGTAGCTATTATAATTGTACACAAGAACTGGGGGGGCAGCATATAATGATAGATATTTTTCATCATGGACGAGCTGCAATCATCACAGTATGCACTTCCTCTCAGCCATGCAGCATGGGGAAGCTTGCTGTGTAAATTCTGAGACACTATATTAAAAGGAAATATTTAGGGATGTAGCAGTCGATGAAAAATAAATTGGAAGTATGCTGAGTTAAAGCAGGAGCGTCTCACAGCTCTTGTAAGTGTGACATGCTTTCAAAGAAAGCTGCCACCAAACAACCTTTTAGCCAGAAATTTAAATACAGCTTTACAGTCTGTGTTACTGTAAACAAAGGCTGTGTTTAAACTGGGACCCTAAGTATGTCTAAGTTTCTGGGTCTCCCTGTCTCTCCTAGCTGCATCCCAAACTAGTATTGAGGAGGCTCTAAGTATGCAGCATCCATTTGCTTATGGTCTCTTTGAAGAAGATATTAGATGTGTAGGTGAGAGAAGAGGTGCAATGTCTTTTCTGGACAGCATCTTGTGCCCAGGCAGTTGCAGGGATCCAGATGCTTCAGCCTCTCAGGACTGCTCTTTTAAATGAGGCCAGAGGTGCTCATCAGCCCCTCATGCTTCGGGTTTTCTGGAGCTGCCACAAGGCAGCTCCTTGCATTAGCCTGTTTAAAGGTCCTGTTCTGGCTCCCTAATTCCTGGTGCTACATGTTTCAGAGGGTAGGAAGAGAGTGCTGGTTTTCCCTCTTGTAAATGAAATGGAACAGGGAAGGCAAGGGCTTCCACAGCTTGGACGGGACGTGAAGGCCAGGAAAGGCTTGGTACAGGCCCCTTTAACCGGGTTATTCTTTGGTTCTGGCATGCGTTGGGCATTGCATGTTTTGGCAATATCATGTGCAGGCCTCAGGAGGGGCAGTGCTGAGCTGCAAGATTAAAAAGATTCATCTCCCTACCCTTAAGGTGCCCACTACAAGTGACTGGTATACCAGGACCACAACAGTACAGTAGTTATAAGTTGACACATGAATCCCAAATTACTTGGCACCAAGAAAACTGTATTATTTTGGCAAAGCTACTGACATGTTCCTGTCCATGGCATTGTGTGTGCCCTGGCCCTGTCTGAACTGCTGTGTTTCTGCCTCTGCTCATCCATCATTCTTCCTTCGGAAAGGGGGTAGAGCAGCTTGAGTGGCATCTCCTGTCCAGTCATGGGGAGGTGGCACTCTTCCTGTCCTACCAGGAGGTAGTCCTCCCTCTTCTATCTGTCAAAAGCTGAAGCGGGACAACTGTGCTCCCAGCTTGGGGGACCTGGCACGTTATACTGGAAATTTTGGTGGTGCTAGGGGGAGGAGTAAGAAGGACTGTTAGTCCTCTGGTTCCCCCCTCGTTTGGACCTCAGCTCACTAGCTGAGGTATGACTCACTCTGAAGTTGCAGATTTCAGAAGGGTCAGATTACCTCCCTGACCACTTGCTCCAGAGACTACCAGCACCACCATTTTTGTTGGGGTCAGGGAGGAAGAGCTACTTCATTATTTTGAAAGGTTCAAAAGGTTGCTGGTGGCTGTGCCTCTGAACACACGCTGAGGTTTAAACACCGGGGAAAGGCAGTCTAAGAAACCCAGCATACTCTGAGGGGACGTATGCTAATAGGAAATAATGAGAACACTTAGAGCCTCCTCTTCCTGAGGTGTTGCTATAAACTTCTTACTTACCAGAATCCTCCCCTGAAGGTATGCCTCTATCCCTGTTCTTCTAAAAGCAATAAGGGCACTTGCTTTCTTCTCACCACAGCAGGAGGAAAGATAATGGTAGAAACCCAATGCAAGGGTTTGACGTATTCTCCATGGCAAAGGGCACCAGATTTTGACTCCTCCTGGAATTCAAACAAATAGCCTCCCTGTCTCAGAAAAGCTGCCTAAATCCTACAGGATTATGTTATACTGCTATTAGATTGCAGGCTATTGCTGAAATCTATTCAAGATTCACCAAATCAGCAAAGGAGAGCAAAAAGTAGTTTGATATCACTGCTTCACACAGCCCCCCTTTGTTGAAGGGGAGAGGAGTTTGTGAACCTCACTGATTGATAGTTTTTGATGTATTACTTATCCAGTGAATGTCTCATGTAAAATGCATAAACAGGCCAGAAAGCAAGGTAAGAACCTGTCTCCCTTTGTCACTAATCAAATGCTGCTCTTTGAACTCATGGTTTTTTTCCTTTCTTCCTCTTTCTTCTCAATATTCTTCAGCCATATTCTGTACAGTAGAATACATGCAACAGAAAAGATGGCTGGTGCCTGTACTTACAGGTTAGTATCTAGAACACAAAATATGGATGGGACAGTTGAGGATTTGAAACACTCAAAGAAGGATTTCATCTCCTGGGTTATTGCTGCAACCACTTCTCCAGAGTAAAAAGAAGGACATCCCCTTTCTTGCTGTTTTGGAAGAAAGAAACAACTGCCAATGTATTTTGGGCAGTCCGAACTTGGTTGCACATTAGTCATGCTCTGAGAGTACCTACCAAACAAACTTATCAGAAAAGAGGGACAGAGGAACACCTCTTTCTCAGATCCTGTCTGGCTTTAGATTGCGTATGCCATGGCTTCCTAAACTGAGATCCTTCATTAGGCTTTTAAGTCCTGTTACCGAAATGGATATGATGTTATGGTAACAAGTAGTGTAGACTAGTATCTGTGGAGTGAAACAGTTTGTGCTGAGGACTTCATGTCTGTACTATACACATTTGATGGATTTTTACTTCGGACACAGTCTCATGGGCTGAAATCCTATTTGCATTTAGACTGCATCAGGTGCCCTCCTGGAGCATGTCTTGCAGCTTAGTTTCATCTGAAAGAGGCCTTGTTCATGTGTTCAGGCAGTTCTCCAGGATGCAGGCAGATGCATGGTGAGGGGGCAGTCAGGAGATTTGGTTCAAAAGCTTATTCCTTATCCAAGCTCAAACACATGCACTCTGCATAGGTACCTATACAAATAAGCACTGGTAAAATTTGCAGAAGTACCTAACCAGTGTAAGCATATAACCTCACAAATTCCAATGGTGATCACAGAGCCAATGTGTGCAGGTACTTCTTTAAGCACAGGGATATTTTTGGAAAATTGGGCCATAATTTCCCACATGCAATTTGTGGTGGAGCCAGATTTTGAACTTGATTCAAGTCTTTATCCAACATCTGAATTTAACCACAAGAATATCTTTACTTACTTGGTTTTCAGTCTTGAATCTTGCAACCTGGGTTTGAGCAAATGTTCCAGAAGATTTTTTTTCTTTCTTTCCTTATATCTTTATTTTTGTTTCCAGTGAAATTTTGCATTTTGCCTTTTGCCATTCCATGGTTAAATTAATTATTTAAAAAAGATAAAGCGTTACACAGTATAGTTCTGATTTTTTTCTTATCTCCTCTTGAGCCATTTCTCTGCTGAATTTTCTGATATTGACTCCCTCCTTTTTTGACAATGTTGTGACTAGTAGAGTCCTAGGTTTCCTAATAAGCAATGGGAGAACTAGACTGAAGGATGAGAAGGAGCTTGCAGCTGAGGTTGCAATTGCATAATTAGATTTTTAGCAACTAGTTGTTTTCTTCAAAGAATGACAAAGAAGGTCTGAATTTGAATTTTTGAGTTTTCAGTACTTTGTGGTTTGGCTTTTAAATCGTTTAGACTTAAGTACGTCCAGTCTGATATGTGGGTGCATTTTTAATTAAAAATGAAAAAAAAAAAAAGATTTATATTAGCTTGGCTGTAATTGACTTGAAATATCTAGGTAAGATTCATGTCAATAGCAGTTGTAGGAAAGAAATCAGAACTGTTTTTTGCCATGACAAAATCTACTCTATTTCCTTGTTTGAACAGGCAAAGGAAGAAATACAGTGTTACAAACAAACATTTTTTTTAAGTAGAAAAGGTCTGACATCCTACTTTGCTCATGGTAATAACTTTCAGTTGTGAAATCCCAATCCTCTTTTCATGACTGGCAGAATAATAATAAACTATTATAATCAGGGACTTTCCATAACTGTAATGTAGCTCTTAGTTTGAGACATTCAGAAGTTAGGCCTGACTCTTGGTACTGGCAGCTACTGTATTTGCTTGGCAAGGAACTACATTTTTAAACTGATTTTTTCCTACTTCTGAATTTTTCTGTCATTATCAGCAAATCCATAGAAGGAACACAGGCCCAGATCTATTGGCATGCTTGAATACATGTAGATGACCGAGTGTTGTAAATGTGCCTTGATTACCTGAGAATCACTTTGATTCAAGACCTCATAGAAGCGGTTAAAGTTACCCAGCATCTTCTTGTGGTGAGACAGTGGAAGACAAACCAGGAGAAATTTCTTGAGCAAAAAAAGAGGTAACAGAAGATGAGTTGTTCGAGCCTTAATGAAACACAACCCCATCCAACATCTGTGAGAGACTTGGCTG
>NW_008824869.1:82180-98479 GCF_000699105.1 Pygoscelis adeliae
CAAAAGCTTTCAGACTTCAAAAATGTTGATCTCCTATTCCTGTATGTATTTCATTTAGATGAAAATGACTCTTTGATGAGGAATTTCTGTTACTTTGGCCATCAGGTAGACTGTTTGGGTACCAGCTAGCATCTCACAAAAATAAGTAGGAACTTCTGTGGTAGTGATGCTAAACTAAACTTAGTCAGTAAGAAGTTGCTCCATCATATTCAGGTCAACTTGCACCTCAGAAAATGTCTTTATCAATAAAAACAAAGAATAGCTTCACTGGTATGTTCAAGATTGTAATATCTGTAAATTTGAGTGTAAATATTGTTTTCTATAGTGGTAGCTTCAAGCTTCTTTGCAACCAATGCCATGCTCACTCAGGCTGTGATGATCAACACTAGAGGGAGAGTGGAGGAGTGCTCTGTTTTGGGGACTGATTGAAAAGCTCCCGTCAACATTAATCAGTTTTGGATGATGGCATTCATGCTTTACTGACATATTCTTAGCTCTTTCTTTGCTATTTCTGGGCTGGAAAGGTGAGAAGATACTTAAACATTCAACTGGATAATTGTTCTCTTTTCTGTCTGATTTCTCGCAGCACTAACGCAGGCATTGTTGTGGTCCTTGCCCTCCGTCTGCATTGCTTGGCTGTGAGCAGGCTTGAACTTGCACACTGCCCTCAGGGCTACATCGCTCCAAGTATGTTGGGTCTGATGTTTGAAATACAGAAACATTGTGAGATACAGCTTGCCTCGCATCTCCAGCTGACTTTTTCTACCTGTAAAGGTTTGAACATGTAAAACATCATACTGGGTAAATTCCAGGGATTATTTTGCTGCAAAATGCATTGCTACGTGAAGACTTTATGTAGGTCATTTTCTTGATATCAGCAGATGCTATTGCACAAAGTAGTTTCTTTATAAGTTTATCCATGGAGTTAATTGCATAGGCTGTGCCATCATAAAGTATTTTGATAATAAAACTCTGCTAAAACTCAATAATCAAAACTGAAGCATAACTTTTGATGATATTAATATCAGAAATAAACAATACATCCAAAAGAAGTTTTTATATTTTAGTTTCAAATACTTTAGGACAAATGGGCCAAGTTCTGGTGTCACACCACTGACTTTATTGACATGACCATTTTAATGCTCTGGTTTAAATGAGGGGAAAATAAGTATTTCTAACATAACAAGAATGTTTGAAAGCTTGGCTTTTAAAAGCAAGCAAATTTACTTTTACATTTAGGAATTAGATTTTTAATCCTATTTTTGGCATTATCTCAATAAATGATCTAGAGTTTAAAAGATTAAAGAGAATTAAGGATGATGCCTAGTGACCAACAAGAAAAGTCATATACTAATCAACATTTTAAGTCGATGATCTACCTGTATAACCTTTGTCACACACAGGAAGGGACGGGGAATTTTCCTTAAATCTGTAGCCAAAATCTGTATGTGACCAAATTAAGAGTTTGAGTTAGAGGGTAATACTTCTGCCCTGATAAACTAAAAATACATAATTTTTATGCTAACTTTTATCAATAGGAGTTCAGTAATTTAAAAAATATTTTATATTACAAATGGGTTGCTATCATAATCTGTTCCATTAGCAATTATGTGCAAAAACCCTAACTTTTGCAATTTCCTAGGGTTCTGCAGTGAGTATTATTTTAGGCCACAATTCTGAGAAAAAAAATAAATTTCTGGAGCAGAGTTAACATCTATAAGTAACAGTCAATTAAAACCACTGGGATTTGAGCAATTGTTATTATTGTGCTCTGGTATGACTACACTGTACCAAGATCACAGTGGTTTTACAGGGGTCAAAAGCCAATTTCCAATGACCAAAACTTCTTCTTTGGCAGATCTAATAGCAGGTTACCTCCACACTGTGTTCACATATGCTTTTCGTTTTTTCTTCCTGTCTCTGCATTATGTCAATTGTCCTCATCTTCTGGTGGTTTATCGTTTAACTCAAGTACAGGCATCAGTGCTCACAGTGCTTAGGAAGAGTCAGCACCCCAAAGAAAGTCTGTTATGAGCTGACTGGATATTCAGCTAGCTGCGTCAGAACCAGAAACCCTGAAGTTTTGATCTCTTTCTTGGATGACGAGTCTGCTTCTGTTTTCAACAAGAGAGGTTCATTTATCCCAGGCATTCACCTCCCTCCCTCCCCTGCCATTTGTGGCAAGGTGGAAGCAAATGTCTAGCATACACATTCTTTCCCCAGCCGAATTCAGGTATAAAACTTTCTGACAAGGAATAGCAGTAAAGGGACCAAAGCTAGCTCTGAAGATGAACTTAAGGCCCTTGAAATCTGTAGCATGCCAAGATAGCTTTATAATTTTTTTTGGTTTTAATTTAAACTAAAAAAAAAACATAGAAGGATGGGCTGCTGAGATCATCTGTCACACCATCTGTGGTTGCCTAGCAGAATTACTCCAGCCTTGAGCTGGAGGAGCTCCCATTTGCAGCTGAACTGCAGTTGGGGATTTTATTAATACATCTCTCATTTATATAGCACCTTTCACTCTCAAGGATCCCAAAGTACTTGTTAAAGGATAAAGTCGAGGACTGAAGACTGCTAGAGGAGGAGAACTGGGAAAATTTCCTCCCTCCTGACCAGTGGCTTCAAAACTTTTTACTAAAGAAAGCATTTATTGCTGAATTTGTTATTCTCTTTCATTCCTCTGAGCGTGGCTCAATGGGAGGTTGTGACCTTCGGGGCCTTGTACAGCCATGAGCTGATTTGTTCCTGCAGAGACAATTGCAGATATGCTTGTTTTATTTCTATTGTATGTATGACTGACACAATTTGTCAGCATCAGTTATAAAGCTTTATACACACACACACACACACACACATATTTATATATATTTAGAGTACAGAAAATAACAAGAGGAAGAAACAACTATGATCAGCTGGCATTCAGGAAAATTAAAAAAACCAGAGACATAAAACATGTGGAGTAATCAGTAGTTTTCAGTCAAATGGCATTTAAATGCTGCACTGATGCATAACCTGCCCTACTGTTCTGCGAGGTGGGAGGACAGGTGATATGTCAGCTGTGCTCTGCCATGTAACTACAGTAGAAGGGCTGAGTTAATGACAGACACAAGAGTTTGGATGAATGTTAACACGCTGCTATTTCCATGCTGAGATGAAGTAGCAGGGCCTGGATTTATCATTAAAAGAGACCCAAGAGGCTCTCACTGAGCCAGCTGCTAGGGCCCTAAAACATATGTCGCACCCTTCAGCTGTTCATCAGTACAAAAGGCTTCCATCTCAAAGCACTTGACCTTGTTAGCCTCAGTGGTGTCAGTGATATTTTCAACAGGGAGACAACAGATCAAGTATGAAGAAGAGAATCTCTTAAGGGAAGTGTGTGCAGTCCCTGACAAAACGACTGCAGAAATGTAGCCTGTGGATAATGGCTGCTATTTCTGACTTTCGTGATTTGTAAAGTGGGTAGGCTGCTGCTGCTGTTTTTCAAAACAGTGATAGACAAATGAAAAGAAATAGGGAGAAAATAAAAATATGTCAGTGTTAAATAAATTAGCTCACCAGATTCTGAAATTTCCAAGCCTTCTTCCACACACCCCCCATTGGTCTTTATATTCTTACTAACTTCAAGGAAAGTTCAGCTTGAGTAAGGACTGAGCGGGGAGTTCTGAAACCAGGGAGAATAATTGTAAGAATTACGGCAGCGATATCACCCTGACATTTGCAGGTAGTATTAAATGATGGTGCTACTGTGAGAGTGCTTTAGCAGATGCGATACTGATGCACAGAACTTAGGAAGGATACTGCATCCTCTCAGGTGCATATGGGTTAATTCTAGTAGTCCCTTCACACTCTGTATTTCCCAAAAGCACAGTAAAGCAGTGCTAATCAGATTTTTCCTCAATGGAAGGAGTCATCATTTTTCCTCCAAGTCTGTCCATTAAGGCCCTCCCCCACTATGATTTTGTGAAGGTAGTTTGTATGTATGGAATGTGTGTGTGTAAAGGTATATATTTCTATTTTCTCCCTCTGTAAATAAAAATGCTATATTTGTTTTCTAGTCTCATTCCATACTCATACACAGACCCATATAACACTAACCTTTAATGAAAACTTTAGTGAAACGCTCCACATTTTACATATCTGCCCTGGAAGGAGGGAGGTAGAGAAAGGATACAGAGCATGAGAAGAAAAAAAAGCCATGACAGATGTTAGTTATGTTGCCAGAAGGCACTCAGATACTGTGATGCTGAGCACAGTCTGAAACCTGCACTGCATATCATATAACTGAGTTGGACCTTCAAAATCATGAGCTTTTATTAAAAATCAAAAGACTGTAAAAATAACTATTTGGGGGGTTGCTTTTGCTTGTCTTCTTGTTGTGGTCTTTTGGGATTGCATTCTTTACCACTGAAATGATGCAAAGTCAGGTGGTTTTCCCAGCGCCTGGAAAGGGAGCTGTATGTAAGTGGGTGCCCTGTAAGGACTATGGGGCACACACAGCTGCCCTGTCCAGCTCTGAGGTAGGGCCCGATTATTGAGGAAAATTTGTTTGGGCTGCCACCAGCAAGTATCAAATCCATCCAGGGGAGTGCCAGCTGATGCACGGAGCATCCGATCCCTGCAAGAGCTGCCAGGAACATGCTCTGGCTGGGAATTTGGATGGGGAGGGTGTCTCCCCTCCTTGGTTCCTGGAGCTCCAGTGTGGAGCTGCTGGGAGGAGGGAGGTTTCACCAGGACATCTGTAAGGCACAAGAAAGTGAGCTGTAGTGGTTGCTGTGCTGAGCTGCATCTCTAAAGGTTGTGGGGGAACAAGTGATGAGTTGTCTTGAGGAAAGGACTTGCAGAGTTTCCAGGTTGGATTTTGAGGGCTTGGAGGCTCTAGGATGGAACTGTCAAATGAAGCATCCCCTGTGCACTTTGCTCTTGCCTGCTCTGGCATGTGTGCTGCAAACACCCGTAGGCTGGATGCAGGCCAGGGCCAGGTGGAGGAGCACACCCACAAACAGCGGCAGGGGAGGAATAGCTGCAGTGGCGTGCAAAACTGCGTGAGCGGAGGGAGGGCACGGACTCAGCCTCTAACTTTTCTTGGCTCTTGTATTGTGCATTTCTTGTACACATCTTCTGAACAAAAAGGGAAAGCTACAGGTTACTCAGGCCTGCTCAGGTACACATGCATCTAATGTGAGAAAGTGGTTCATCTGATTAGAAACAAAAGAATAGGAGGTGCAGACAGCTGCTTCTAACTGGGTGCAGAAGGTTAGGTATGTAATCCCTAGGTTGCTGAAAACTTCTTTTAATTACTTGAGCAGAACTGTAGTTCAGCATCTTTGACGATAGGGCTGGAGTTATTTGTGAAGTAATGTTGCAGTTTCCATTGTTTCCTAATGCAAAATCGTGTTATAATGATACTTGAAAAGAATGTGAACATTACTTTGACAGCTAATGCAGAAAGCAGATATAACAATTTTTGGTGGGATAATTTAATATATCTTATCTTTTTTTTTTTCCTGCATGCAGAAGTGATTTAATGATGTGTGAAGTCTGACAAGTAAATCTCCTTAATGGTTCTCACCACAGTGAACATTGAAAATAGCTCTTTTTCATACAATACGATATGTATTAGATAAGAGCTGGTAACTGATAATATGGAAGAGATCAATTCTGCAAGCTGCAGAGCACCTGTAATTTCTCACTGACTTTGATAAAAGTTGGAAGTACTCAGTGCTTCAGAAGATGTTTCCAGTACCCTCCAGGATTGAGTTTACCAAGGAATTTGTTTCTTGAACTGTAATTTAGTTATTGTTATGCTAACACCTCAATCTTTTGATGCAAAGTAGCTGCAGAAGGAGTGAAGATCGCTCTGCCAGTGATTAAAATACTTTATGGCATCACTGTGAGTACTGTATGAAAAAGAATATATTGCATCAATAAATTAAAATAGTACATCAGATATACATGTTGCAGCAGTAATGTTCTTAAACCTAACATAAAGAAGTTTCTTTAAAAAATTTTTATAGTATGAGAAAATTCAGGCCACTAAAGCCACTTACGGTTATTGCTTCTAGTAGTAAAGTATAGCCTATTTTGCTGATAGATTGTGCAATGAAAATATTTATGATCACTAATATAAGTAGTTGTAGAAATCTTGACATATGGTATGTGTATGAAAGAAAGTCTCAAACCTCAGATCCAGTATGGTTTTATATACTGGAAAGCAAATATTAAGCTAGAGAGAAGGAAAGAGACAGGAGAAACAGGGATAAAATTTAAAAGATCAGAACATGAGGCTGTACACAGAAACAAGTATCTGCCTTGAGACACAGCTAGTTATATTTAAAGTAGGAGATATTATTTCTATACTAGGGTTGCTTAGGAAGAGGAAAACTGATGTCAGGAATTATGAGGTACAGACAAGTTTCTTCCACTCCTGTGACTGCCCGAGGTCCTGGGTCATTACACTTCAGGGCACACCTTTGGGGTTGTCCCAGCTCAGCCGCCTCGGGGAGGCAATGAAAACTGCAATATGTGTTTAACAGCTTTGTTAGTAGTTTTATTATGGTTGCAGGTTGGAATAAAATTATTCTTGCTACCTAAACATGTCAATAAACTTTGCAAGCTTCTCTGGTGCCGCCTTTCGCAAGCTGTTGAAATGAGAGTAAACTGAGGAACAGAAAACTAAAGGGCTAGGGAAGTGACTGGATGGGTGGTTACGTCCACTTTGGACAGCTGTGGAAGGTGGGAGGGTAGCACTGGCCACCTGGGCCCCCGCGCCTGCCCGGCCATGGCAATCTCATGCTGGAAAAAGAAGGAAGAAGGCCAGGGGAGACTGCACCCACACTGTGGCTATAGGTCCAACTTGGGAGCGTAAGCATATGCTCTTTTATTAGGCTTTGCTATCCCCATTCTGCAGAGCTGCTTACTGCCGGTTTGCTGCAGCCCTGGTGTCTTAAATTAACCCCAGCTGAGTTCTTCGGGCCCTAAAAGTAGAGAAGAGCTTATAATGAATCTTGCTTTGGTATGTGTCAAAACAAGGGGCCTCCACTAGCTCTTCTCCTTGGCTGGGTAAGAGCATCTGCCCTATACTGTGACTGCAAGCTTACGTCGTGCCGTGCCATGTTGTCAGTCCCTCAGATGGCTCAGAGAGAGACAAACTGCTCTTCTTCAAGAGGGATGAGAAGAACACACTTCAGCTTGGTGGGAAAATAGACAAAAATTAATATCCTTCATGTGTGGCTGGTGTCAGAAGTCCATGCGCCGTCACCCAGGGAAAGCACCCTATCGCTGCTGGGTATGCCGCATCTTTTGTTTTCTTTTGGGTGCTGCATGAGTGAAAAGGAGTAGGGGGAGGCTTCTGGGTTTTAGAAACCTGCCTGTGGGTGCTTTGGAAGGAAAATCACATGGACAGGCTCCTGTCTCCCTGTTTCTTGGAGTGTACCCAGCTGAAGAGTAGAACGTTGATTTACCTGTGGGAGAGGAGTGTCGGTTTAAAGTACCTCTAGGAGATCTTGAATATTAACCCCTGAATATTTGGCTTTTTTTTTTTTTTTTTATTCTCTAATAGAAAAATATAAGTGGTGGAGAAAATAGAAATATTCTTTATTCTGTTTGAATAAGCTCTCAGTCCATCTTACTTCTACTCATTACAGAATCTCAAATTCCTTACAGCTAGTACAGGCATGGTTTTAACACATGTTAATAGCTTCAAAACAAAACCCCTAACCATGTATTCTTTTCCTCTTTAGGAAATGTCCCACAGTCTGTAGACAGAGTGAGATAATACTTTGCAACACTTGAAAGTGACCGATGCTGTATACTCAGTTGCTCCTTGTTACTGCATATTCTTCTATCTCCTTATTCTCCATCACAGGAATCATTGTTTGCCTGCTTAATCCTTCCTTCTGCCTCAAAGCATGTTTGAGATGCTTTCAGTTTGAACCAATTTTACTACGTGTTGCTCAGATTCCTTTTGGTCCTTACTTTCAGTAAGTGGGGCTGGAGGGCTACTGCAACTTCTTTCCTGGTGGCAGATGACCTGCCAGGACAGTACTTACAGCTGTGAGCTCTCTAGGAGCAGTGGCCTTCAGCTACGCCCTCATTTCTTGTATCAAAAAACCGAACTTAACTGGCACGTTTTGCCAACTCTGGCATGCCTGTGTGTTGAGGCAGCATTGCCACCTCTTTTTGATGGTAAAGGTATTGCAGTATGAGGAGGTTCTGCTGAACTGAGCCATTTATACCCATAAATATGTGCAAACACACATGCTTATTTCTTCATCCTGTATGGCATGGTACAGAGGAGTTAGTGATTTATTCAGATTAGTGAATTAGTGATTCTCTTCAGATAACTTTCTGCCAGGCATTGGTTTGCTAATGGAATAAAACCATATGAGTTAAAACTTTCCTTCATTTTCTGACTTCTTAATTCTTGTGTGTGTTTTGTCAACCCCCCTATTTTTGTCTTGGCTCCTACATGCTGACACAGCACCAGTTTTCTTGTCTAATTTTATAAACTGTTCAGCCATGCCGTTATTCGCTGTTTTCTTTTAATTATGTATTCTTGTTAACCTCTTTATCCTTTCAAAGTTGCAGATTGTGATTGACATGTGGTATTAATTAAAGGCATATAATTTATGACATTGGAGCTTGAAATTAATAAGTGACAATACAATTACATGGTTTGCCTAATTGTCCTTCAGTAATATAAAGATTGACACTTACTGCAGCATTCAAAGTTAAAAGCTCTCAGATAGTACAGCTGAATGTAATCACCAGTGAATCTAAAGTAAACAGATCCATTGTAAGAGACAGGCTGTTGGGAAAATGCTTCTGCTGTGGCCTTGTTTTATTAAATAAATGAATCTATGTGTACAGGTCAATCTCAGAATTAAATTAAAAGTATAATTTTTCCATGATTTTTAATTACAAATAACTTACTTTTCTGCCATGTACATTGATATTTTCCTTTCAAATCTCTACTCCCACCTGGCAAAGTGCCAGTATTTCCAACAGTAACGTTTGTTCTTGTTGATCTTATCCACATTACTGCAATTTTCTTTACGTCTCTGTATAGTCATCTAAAGATCGGCAACTTGTTATATTATAGGAACGCCAAACCACTATTTGTTAATAGCATAGATTATGGTCCCATAATTGCTGAAGAATATGAGAAGTAGTATTTGGGTGAGCATTGTTAGCAGATTTGGGACTTTGAAACTTAATTTCAAATGGCATCCTTGTTTTTAACCACAAACTTTCTCTTGAGTTCAAAACCCTTCTAATCTGGTCTCCTGACTCTGCGCTAATGCCCATAAAATTTTGACTAATTTTGTCAAAATAAAAATATAAACACGTTATATGTAGACAAGACATTCATCTTATTCTATTTGAAATACACGTGGCTTTGTTTAAAGGAAATCTCTAGCTTTGTGTTATTTCAAAGAAACTGGAGACCTGCAGTAAGTGCTTCCATTTTAGACTTTAAAAAGTTAATTATTAGAGATAAGAACATCAAGAATATAAAGACATATTGCCTATTTCAATCAGAATGTTCTGACAGAATTATTCATGTTAAACAAAATGTTATTAATGGAATTTTAGTTTACTGCCAAATGTCAGGAAAAGTAGTGCAAAGGATGAAAAAAATAAAGTGACTTCCCAGAGTTTTTTATTTAGGTGAACTATTAACACATCTTGAAATAGAGTGCTTGGAGCAGCTTGCTCCAAGATCCATCAAGATCTAATATCTTGATGAATCTGGACTTGAAAATCCTGAAAAAAAATCGTAAACTGAAAATTTTACTCTGTATATCTGCTTATTCTGCCATAATCTTCCACTGTAGAGTGGAAGTAGCACAAAATATAAATATCTCACATATTAATCTCTGCAAATCCTGGGGCAGCAAGCTAGTGAGTGAAAGAAAGTGGTGGTGATGGGCTGAGCTGTGCTTCCCACACTTTTAGCTGTAGCTGGTTAATAAGAGGGGACAAAGTTGTAGCTGATTCCATGTCCTTGTAATTGCCGGGCTGCAGCACTGAGATCATGGGTTTGGCACTTCACAGGCTTGTACCACCACAGCTCTGGTTTCCACATCCCATTACTGGGCTAGCAATCTTCTTGCCAAGCAGAATATTGGGTCAGTAGTGCCCCAGCCCCTCAAAAATTGTGCCATGCCCCTAAATCCATGATTCTCTGAAATAAGTTGCAAGTGTGGAAAGGCTTGTTTGTCCACTAGTTTTGGATCTTTGGAATTTACCTTTTAGATCTACTCCTTGCAGATAAGCAAATGAAAAATACCTCCTTAATACAAGCTGAAAGTCTTCCTCAATCACACACTTAGCACCTTGATATCTAAGGAAAACACTAAACATTATGTTTGATTTGAAAACCAGTAATATCCATGAGATGTTACGAAACAAGAATATGAAACAGAAGAATATCGTTCCCTGTGGTGGTATTCTTCTATTTTATTTCCTATTATACTTTCAAATGAATTTTAAGAACTTGATTTTCAGAAGCTCTTTTTACTTTTTTATATGTTAGTGATTTGAAACAGCACTCGATGAGAGGTCTGGCTAATGGCATGATTTGGAAAATCAAAGTCTAAATTACCAGGTGAAAACGGTATGGAGTTAGCAGGGTTTATTGTTAAATTTACTGAATCTCTCTTCCTAATAATAGTTCAGTACACATGATATAATGCATTATAGGTGCCTGCTAACTTCTTCCAAAGCTCTGGCATGTGGGGCATCAAATTATCTATCATATGAATTGACTACTATGTTTCAAAAACCTCAAATATTCTTATAGTTTAAAAAATCATATATGGACTTATGGGTAGGGTTTTATGTTTTTGTCAGCATATTTTTAACAATGCTGATATTTGTTCTTGAAGTCCAGCAGTGGCAACCAAAGGTTAAATGGGAGTAAATTGCCAAACAAGTCATTGCACAGCAACCATTCTAAAAACGTAGAAGTCAGAAATAAAAACTGACATAACTTAAACCAAATCTCTTAATGATTTTTCTTGTTCTTTTCTTGGGGTGGGGGTGGAATGTCAGAAAAGTGAGACAAGTTTAAGTTGCAAAAGAATTTTTAAAGAATTCGCTGTGCCCTTATCTTTATTCATTGTATCATTCTGCTGCGGGCCGACAGCCCCGCAGAAGGTAATTGGAGTGTTCAGAGTTCGGACTGGAGACAGGGCACAGTTGAGCTGCCTGTGAATAACACTGCACATCTCAATAAATAATTCTTGATTTCATTGTCATTTCATTGCAGTGGTTAAGGAAGGGTGACTTGGTTAAAACAAATGCAGATCGATTTGTCAAGCAACATGCTTCAACCTTGGGTGCCTATGCATTATGATCAATAATGTTTACAGTCTTTCTCCGTCCCCTCAAAGAGAATGTGCCTCCAGTTGAAGGGAATGCAATTCTCTTCTCCTGGTGACATGTTATAACTGTGGAAGCCCATTTCTGGGAAGGCTTTTTGTTTGATGTCGGCACAGGAATAAAAATCATCAGACATGCAAGATGTGAATAGTCATGTGCATAGACTCCTTTTTTTTTTTTTATAATAGAAAACACAGAGATCGATAAAGCCCAGAAGAAGAAGGTAACAGCTGTAAGCAGCCTTGTACTGGGGCTGTAATCCTGATGAATAATGTTGCTGTCATAACAGCAGGGATAATTTAATGCTGACACTTAGCAGCATGATAAATAGCTTGTCAGACATAGGCAGTGACAGAGTCAAGTGAAACTGCCCATGACAAGTTCTGAAATATTAATCTTCTACTAGACTGTCACTGTGTTGAAGGGGCAGCAGCATACAGAAGACTGGGAGGGGAGACACTTTGTAATATAAACAAATGTACTTTAGAACAAAATGCTTTTATTGTGTAGAGATATTTCCCTTTACAAGGGCTACTATTTCTACTATTTCTGTACAGTACTCAGAACATCTATGCTTTGCAGCAGTATATTGTAATTTTCTGGCATATACACTGACGTAATTTCTGTGACATATTTCCCTTTTTACTGGTAAAAGGCTTTTTGGATTTAGGGAGTTCTTTTGGGGAGGAGCATTAAATGAAAATTAATTTCTTCTCTTTTATTTTCCAGCCCATCTACCCTTCTCCAAAGGATTTTTCCAATTTACCTAGGATCTTTATTGTGAATGTCACATAAACAACATGGCAGGGTTCCCTATGGCAAACACCCATTGATTTATGAACTGCTTCTCCATTAGAGATGATCTATGGTGATGGTGGATGTAACAGGCACTAGATATTCAAACCAGACTATTTGTTTAGGTGTAATTTGCTTAATAAACTACTATGCTATTTTGATCTTCAGGAAGTTGGAGTGGTCCGTGCACTACTCTAAGGATTACGTATCAGAGACTCTTGCATCCCTTTTGAATATTATTTTGATTACTAAGACTCCTTGTGACAGGCAAATGTTTTGCCTTCATTCAAGATCAGGGCTGAAATCAATAAAATCTGAGCAGGCTATGATGGACATGCACTTAATGAAGATAATGGCAGGATACTGCAAGCCAAGTAATAAGGTTTGAGATGTTGTGCATCAACTTAGAGAGGTGCATGTGACTCTGGTGCCACATCAATACTAGCAACGGTCTGGTAGTAGCAGTGGTGAGAAATCTCTTCTAAAAGTTTACCAGTTTGCCATAATAGTAATCATATGCCCATGATGACAGCCTAAAAGGTGATTGATCCCATTAGAAAGATACAGGGCTTAATTGTTGCAAATGTGCACTGTCATCTTTAAGTTAATAGTACTCTAACTTCTGTCTTGAAGAGAATGTAAATTGAGTTGTCAATGAAGCATTGGCTCAAGGTCTTATTTATTCATCGATACAGTGTGGATGGAGTGAGACTGTACTATGTTTGGCTCCACAGCCAGCACAGTACCTAAGAGTCTCTGTATCTACCCTGACAACTTACTGCCTCATCAGCATTGAAGAAAGGTGTCTGAACAAGGTCTGAGGTGGCTGAAGGAAAGCTGATGTATTCAGGGGTTTCATTCTCCAACATGTGCATTGGTCAAAGTGCCAAGTTATGCTGTGCTGAAATCACAAAGGAAACGAATACAGTTACATGAAAGACCACTGGTAGTTGTTCGTTAAAAGGCAAGGTGAAGTCTGCAAAGAGTTAGAATTATAGTTCTTAGTATAAGAACAGTTTCTTCGAGTTCAAGGAAGTACCATGAATACAGATTACACCGAAACGGATTTCAGAATGAGACAGATGAAATGGGATTCTACCTTGGAGCAGAAGGGCCCAGGCCACTTCGCCCCTCTTTGGGAAAGGAAGAGATTATGTTCTGGTTCTAAAAGCAGCACAGTATGCTCTCTTCAACAGCATTAAGATTTCAATATATTTCATTTATTAATGGTTTTAATACAGAAATCACTAAACTTGTTGCTGAAGCTCTAAATGTAAGCATCAGTAGGTTAACATAAGATTCCAATACTGAAAGTGAAATCTTATTATCAGGAATTGTCTTCTAAAGTGAATCAATCTGTTGTTTCTAAAGTGGCATGCACAACAGACCGGCCAGGCCTGAAATATAGTAGGTTAGAAAAAACAGAATTGTTTGACCCATTTTCTATGGGAAGTGGCTTCTAACTTTCAGAGTTTGAGAAATATAGCTCTCTTGGTACCTATATTTTTTGAACACAGTGTATATATTATATATGTATAATATCCTAATCATTTTGTGCTTTAGAGTCTGACTTCGCCTGTTGGCGTTGATAGGTAGTTAACTTATCTAGGTGAAATTTATTCTGAAACTTTCACAGCAGGATACTTGTGCTTGCCTTTTATACAACTGCTGTTGTCTCCAGTGGTGAAAAGGTGGACTCTTTTGCGGTTAGCTCCAGTATTAAGAGGAATTTATTTAAACTCAGCAATCACTGTTATAAACACAGTGTGATGTGACTTACTTCTTGTTCTTGATTTTTAAATATAATGTTTTTTCTGTTTAAATGCACACAAACTTACAAAATTCATTTAATGATATCAAGAGAAGCTTAAAATTTTACTAAAAAGCAAAAAAAGATAGATTTAGGTTTTTACTCTTATGAGGTATCAGGTTTTCTATATGTAATACATATGTACCATAGTCATTCAATGAATGTTTTCCCTCACCTTTTTATATAAAACTTTAATCTAAACCTTTCTGTGTTGAGTTTTGGGATTTCTACTCATTCTCCATGTATTTTTGTTTTAGTGTTAGTTTTGCTGTTAGTGTTGCAGGAATACTTGAAGAGGGTACATCAAAAAAGATGTTCGGCAAAAAAATTTTGAGCTAGAAAAAAGTGAGAATTTTCAGATAGATCCAGAAATCTTATTTTTTGGCCAGGTGTAGAAGACAACATCAGCTGACTTTACACCGAGTTTTTAATGTTGTGTCTTAGACAGTCATAAGCTGCAGAAGACAAAATGCTGGCAGAAGATATTCAGCTAAGCTTGAAGCTAATGAAATTGAGAATTGATAATGTTTGACTGTAGTTCGATAATTTCTCTGTACATCTGACTTATTCCTTTCATGGCAATAAGGATTTAACATAATCATAGATAAGACTGATATCCAATCTGCTGTCTTTTTAAATATTAAATGTATTTAAAGTAAAAAAAAAATTCCAACTGGTTTAATTTTTCCAGAGTAGAAAACCAGCTGGTTTTAAGAATCCTTTTTCAGTTTGTTAAAATATAGTAGTAACACTTTGAAATCAGGTGTAACAGAAACAATTATTTTTTTTCTGAAAGGAAAGGAGGGGAAGATTAGCAGAGTAACTAGAGTAAGTTCCTGAGTGACAACATCCTTATGAATCTTCATATACCAAACCTAGGACAATCTTTTATGTTGTGTTACCATAGTAGAAGGATTTACTTGTTATCTCAGACCCAGCCAGCCACTGAAATCCCTCTGCTCTCCTCCTCCAAGTGGTAACAGATACAAAATTGTGGAAAAATGAACGAGAACTTTCAATCTTTTCTATCTCTATTTTGGGGAGCACATTTCCCATTCACGTTATAAAGTAAGCCTGGTAGGAGTAAAAAGAATTGTTTTGCCAGAAACACAGAAGTGTTTTTATTCTGTACTAAAAAAAAGGATGGGGACCCAAAAGGCCACAGATTAGAATATTCATGTAGGATGTGAGGCACTGAAATTTGAATTTCTTCTTTGTTCTAATTATCAGAGTATAGGGAATAGTTGTCTCTTTTTGACCAATAATGGACCAATAATTTGTGTTTCCTTTTGACCAATAATTCCATCTTCAACACAAGAAACCTCTCAGGTGGAAGTTTTTTAAAACAAGCATGTTTCTGTGAAGGGGTCTGGCTTTGAGGAGGAGAGTTCCTCACTAGCTCAATTAAACAGGAAATAAGTAATTACATGTTATGCATATTTAATAAAGCAAATTTTCAGCTTCTTTTTGTCTACCAAGCTCTTCCTATTATGAAGTTAAAAACTGATTTGTTGAAACTTACTGGAACTAAAGGGAAGAGAAATTAATATAATGTAATTATAATTTTAATGATGCATGACAAATTCATAACAGGGATGGCATTTCAAAAGGTACAAAAAGTAAACTCTCTTCAAACCTAGAAAATATACCAGTAATTGGATCCATGTTAGGGGTGTATACTGTTTCAGCTGAAGTCTGTGTAGTTTGATATAGCTGCCTATAGGACAGAAATTGTGCGTAGACAAAAACCTCTGGAACATTACATCTGCACAATATTTCCCTCTTGATTTCTTAGAGACTTCTTAGATTCACAAAATAATTGGTGTTGTAGAGTACTAGCTCTTACTGGGAAATCTGCCCAGTCCCTGAGGGATCCCAGCATCCTGGGGTTCTTGTTAAAGGAATTCTCACTATTAATTCGGGACTATAATTTCTCATTGTTTTATCAAACTTATTCACCTACTGGTTATAGGATGGTGCTACTGAGACTAAGCTCATTATTCATGCTTGCTAGTGTATAGTGACAAAGGACGAGGAAAAGGCTCAGGTACTTAATGCCTTCTTTGCCTCAGTCTTTAATAGTAAGACCAGTTGTTCTTGGGGTACCCAGCCCCCTGAGCTGCAAGACAGTCACAGGGAACAGAATGAAGCCCCCATAATCCAAGGGGAAGTGGTTAGTGACCTGCTACACCACTTAGACACACACAATTCTATGGGGCTGGATGGGATCCACCCAAGGGTACTGAGGGAGCTGGCAGAGGAGCTTGCCAAGCCGCTCTCCATCATCTATCAGAGTCCTGGGTAAC
>NW_008824869.1:98600-98928 GCF_000699105.1 Pygoscelis adeliae
AGCAGATCAGCTTGAGTGCCATCACACGATGCATACAGGACAACCAGGTGATCAGGCCCAGTCAGCATGGGTTTATGAAAGGCAGGTCCTGCTTGACTAACCTGATCTCCTTCTGTGACAAGGTCACCTGCTTAGTGGAGGAGGGAAAGGCTTTGCATGTTGTCTACCTAGACTTTAGTAAAGGCTTTGACACCGTTTACCACAGCATTCTCCTGGAGAAACTGGCTGCTCATGGCTTGGACAGGCGTACTCTTCATTGGGTAAAAAATTGGTTGGACGGCCGGGCCCAGAGAGTTGTGGTGAATGGAGTTCAATCCAGTTGGCAGCC
>NW_008824869.1:99270-101872 GCF_000699105.1 Pygoscelis adeliae
GGCCAAGAAGGCCAATGGCATCCTGGCCTGTATCAGAAATAGTGTGGCCAGCAGGAGTAGGGAAGTGATTGTCCCTTTGTACTCTGCACTGGTGAGGCCGCACCTCGAATACTGTGTTCAGTTTTGGGCCCTTCACTACAAGAAGGACGTTGAGGTGTTGGAGCGTGTCCAGAGAAGGGCAACAAAGCTGGTGAAGGGTCTAGAGCACAAGTCTTATGAGGAGCAGCTGAGGGAACTGGGGTTGTTTAGCCTGGAGAAAAGGAGGCTCAGGGGAGACTTCATCGCTCTCTACAACTGCCTGAAAGAAGGTTGTAGAGAAGTGAGTGTCAGTCTTTTTTCCCAAGTAACAAGTGATAGGATGAGAGGAAACGGCCTCAAGTTATGCCAGGGGAGGTTTAGATTGGACATGAGGAAAAATTTCTTTACTGAAAGGTTTATCAAGCATTGGACCAGGCTGCCCAGGGAAGTGGGTGAGTCCCCATACCTGGAAGTATTTAAAAGACATGTAGACATGGCGCTTAGGGCCATGGTTTAGTGGTGGACTTGGCAGTGTTAGGTTTATGGTTGGACTTGATGATCTTAAAGGTCTTTTCCAACCTAAATGATTCTATGATTCTATGATAATTTGCATACCTGTTTGACACTGTTGTGTGCACAGGCTGCCCACAGTATCACAGGCATCACTTTCTTCTCACGTTGTCTCTCAGTTGCTCCACCACTGCTCTCTGAGCACTCCTGCTTTGTTGCAGGTTAAGGTAGAGCCAGAGAGTCATCAGAAATAGAGCTAGAGTCAACTGAAGATGTTTATCCCTGTGCTCAAAAGTAGGATTTATGAAAGTCATATAATTGGTTCATAATGACAGCCAAAGATGGAGACCCCTCAGGACCTCAGGTAATCTATACCAATAGTTCAGTAATCTATACCAAGGTTCCTGTTAGCATGGTTTTCTCCTCCTTCTCTTTTTAAGGATGAGGAAGAAACATATATTTCTCTAAGGAAAGAAACCAGTGTAATTGCATGTAGTAATTGGCTCTGACTACGTTGAATGTAAATAACTATACTTGCAGTTGCGGGGAGATATGCATTTGCAGTACAACAGCTGTTTACAGAGCAAAAGTTGATACATGAGGTCAGACTGGTAGCAGCAAACATTTTTTAATTTGTTTTGAAACTTCCTCACATGTCGCCTTATTGCATTAGGTGTAAAGGAGACTCTGTTGTTAAATATACAAATTAAGCATTTGGACCTAAAGATTTCTTGATTTAATAATAGCATACTATTCCATCTGAGGTAGGTACTTAGAGGAAGAAGCTGTCAAACACATTGTGTTTATCTGTGTGATGACTCCATAGCTTATCTGATAGTTGTCCCACAAAGACTAGTGGAAGTAGCAATAGAGTGTCTTTAAACAAAACAAAACAAAAGATTATTTTTATATCCATTCTGTCTAGTATTGATTCTGTCGGAAAGTTATCAAAAATTGTAAGTCATTTATCTTATCAGAAATATTAAAAAAAATCAACAAATTTTGAATTAGAAGTACTACATGAAGGAGCTATTTATTAATACAGAAAAATTGCCATGTTTTATGTTTAAACATTGTGAAAATCCTTTTCCATGAATGCTGGGATCAGTGTCATCTGGTCTCTTGGATCATCCCAGCTGAAAATAATGTGTGCTTCTTGCCATCAGTCAAAACTTCACATTCATTAACTAATTTAAAAAAAAAAAAAAAAAGCCCATTTTGCCAAACTGTGGTGTTTTCCAGTGACTGAAAGCCAGCAGTGTATCCCTTTTAGCATTACTTTATGGCTCTTCTAACGATAGTGGTAGTTTTGCTTAGTGGAGCTCATTTATCTTTCTGTACTGTGGTACGTTATGGGGAATAGATGTGTAATATTCTGGAACTATACAGCTGTCAACTTCCTGGGCTTTTCTTTGTAAACAACTTGATTAAATGAAATGTCATTCGGAACACTTTTGCTGGGCTTTTGCTTTCTTGTAAGAGTTGATATGTTTGTTGGCAATTTCTCTTCTGGGCCTCCCTCCCCAAATGATAGCTTCAGAAAAATATGTACTATGGCATTTTGTATAACAGGAAATAAATAATAAAATTGAGAAGAGCTATTTAATTAGGGTGAGCCACACCTGTTACCTATCTGCATCTCCTCAGCTTTGCATTAAAATGTTAATTGAGCACAGCTGCAGGATGGGCCCAATCCTCTTGGTTTGGAGTATCCTTGACACTAATATGAATTACTACAGTTCACCTAGGAGGCAGAACTGACGTTCTTGCCTACACACCCTTCTTTTTCCACCACTGATGGGGTAGCAGGACTTTTATCATAATGCCAGTTGTATAATTTTTAGAAATTTAGTTTTATTTATTTTAATCTCTGTGTACAGTTTTAATTTTTGCCATTACATAAGCATGATAAAACCATAAACTGCAGATTTCAGGGTTTAAAAAAGGAGCATAAATATACTGAGGTTGAGCAGGAATTGAGCTAACACAAGGGAAAGCGTGCACCTGAGCAGCTTCCTCCCACATACTCCATACCTACTGCTTCCCTACTTTTCTTCCCTTTCTCCATACTGCT
>NW_008824869.1:101949-104449 GCF_000699105.1 Pygoscelis adeliae
GAGCCCCACAGCAGTTGCTCAGATGGCTAGACCCTTTCATGCTGCCTGGAGCCTCCTCTTCATCTCAGCTGAAGTCTGCTCCTTCTCCAACAAGAAGTCCCTTGTGTCGCTTACTGCTTGCTCCCCTCCACCCACTTGCCCTAGCTGCTGAACAATCTGCTGTCCCAGCAGCTACCCCTGGGGAGGGAGTCACACAGCAACAGCCTATTCAACATTTGTGTTGAAAGAACTGTACTTTTATAAAGCAACATGGAAAAAAAATCAGTAATAAGGATGCTAAGACATAGCACATAAAGTACACAAATCTAACTTCATTTAATTTTTCTACATATGCTTTTTGCTGTTTAAATATAAGACTAAATAACATTTGTGATAGACCAACTTATAAAAGAGTAGCTATGTGTGTCCATTTGTTTCTCCCTCCCACCCCCCTTTTCTAAGTAAAATTGCAGCTTGTGTGGACATCACCTCAGTGTAGTCTTCAAAGAATACTGGGAAAAGACATAGATGGTCTTTATAAGATAATAAATTTTCAGTTGGTTCACGTTGAAATTATTTGACAAGGACAGCATGTTTGTCCCTGGTTAGAAAGATTGGAACCTGTGTATAGAAACCGAAATTGATTTGATTTCCAACTCCCTTATCTTAAAATGTTTAGAAATAGGAAAGTTTTTATGATTTATTACTTGAAAGCCATCAAGTCTCCTGCTGGCAAAATGAAGTAGCAGTACATACCTGTTAACCCCATGTTCTGTCAACCTGTAAATACAATCATTATAGAATTTTACATGTGGGAAGTTAATTTTAGCCATGTCCTAAACTAGTGCCTGTTTTCTAGCGTTGTGTATACTTTGATATTTAAGTGAGAAGAATAAAAATAAATTTAAGCAAAGGACCAATTTATTGCCTCATGCTCCTCGGTGCATGGTTTTCTAATGCCAGCAGATTTACAAGTTCATATGGCCTTTCACAGAAAGTCCTAGCAAGAGGCTTTCAGGAGATTTTGACTTTCTCAGAGATGTCTTTTGAGAATACCACAAAAGTTTATCTAACGTACGGCAAACCCTCACAAGGTGGGGGTTTCAATCAATGAAAGCCCTGAAAGCCACAGGTGAGATGCAAGGAAGACTAGCAGAGATGATGTTTATCAGCTGGTGCAAGGGCTGTTTGAGAACGAGTGCTGGCCTGGGACCATATTCACCTGGTGGTGAGCCTGATGAAGTCTGTGTGAAGAGGAATGACTTGGCCCTTCTCCCTCAGCTCTTTATCACTGGACAAAGAAGGTATGCAGTTTGAAAGTTATGTCTATTCTTTGCTGTCTTCTATGCTGCGAAGTACTGTATGGTTTTTGCAATACTAGGGAAATGAGGAAGATCTCTGTTACGCTATAGCTATCTTGGAAAAAATGATCTGTTACAGGGGGCTGATTGTATCCTGGGGCTGCTCTGACCAGTAGTAACGTTCTATGGGCAGAAAGTGATCATCAGCAGGGTACAGTATACAGACATATTTTGTGACTGTTTTACTGTATGACTGTCATTTATAAATGTAGTGGGGGGAATGTGTCTCTGCAGCAAGATGTGTGGATGAATTTGTGTTTCTGTAATGTGTTGTTACTTAATGTGTGTTTATCAAAGGTGTGGCCAGTTGCCTTCTTTGAAGCTGGTGAATTGAGGGAGGATGTATTAGGACAGTTATTTAAAAACCTGGGATCCAGCATCTTTGGTTTCTGGTCCAGTAGGTTTTCTGTTACAACAATTATGTTTTCTTATTTCTAGTTGGCAGGGAATAGTGTACACTGGTCTGATTTGCTGTTTGAATTTTTTTTGTGTGTGTGTATCTTAGCTTTTTTCTTCCTTGTTTTTACATTTCTTAACTGCAAAAGCAGCATGCCATTTTTAGCACTGGGTAGCCATATTGCAGTTATCCTAATTATAGTTGTATAGCAGCACAGAGTTGAGAATTGCTCTAGGAGAGTGGAGGCTGTGCTGGCGTTCCTATTGAAAATGCTGGGCTAGGCTTGTCCTATTCCAGTACAGTGTTCTCAGACAGGTATGTGTGTGTGCTGTCTGGTATAAGCATGGGAAGAGAGGAGCATGCTAGTTGGTTTGCTGAGAATGCAACTGCGTATATGGTCTGTGCATATGCAGTAAAACCAAAGATCAGAGTTTCTGAGCCTGTGCTTGTTGCACAGCCTAGTGGTAGGTCCATCTGGTTGCTGGAAATCTCAAACATACTCCCCAGGCACAGGATGACTGTACAGTGCATGCACAGATAATCCAGCAGCTCTCAGGCATGCTGGGTTTACGGCACACATCCTGTGTACTTGATCTGCAGGTGTATTGTAAAATATGTGGGGTTTCAAGACCCAGAGCAGGCTTGCCAGGGCTTACTGCATAGTAGTATATCCTGGCTGCCAGATGACTAAGAAATCCCAGACTGATGAAAAATTATAGAAGTCTGCTTAGCAAAATTTTTGTGCGGGGGAGAGAAGAAATTC
>NW_008824869.1:106949-111217 GCF_000699105.1 Pygoscelis adeliae
ATGCCTTGATTCCAGTAAAATCTAGGTTCTCCTTGAACATTGTTTTTAGAAGTTGCTAGATATATTGGACTGTCCAGGTGTGGTTCAAGTAGTTTAAGATTTAAAGTCCTAGAGGGAATTGAATTCTTCAGCTTTTAAAAAACACTCAGCTCGGAAGGGAAAAAAGAAAATAAAATATAGCATGTTTTCAGATTAATAATTTGAATAAGATGTATGGTGGTATACACATAATAGACTTTTAATACATCTTTTAAATGCTTATTACATGCCGATACAAATGTTAAAGCCATAAGTTCAGCTTACCCTTCTTCCCTGTTAGCACTTAAACAACATAACTTAGACCACCATCAAAATGTTGTTACTGGAATATGGCTTTAAAGATCGGTTTAGTGTAAAGCTGGTGATTGACTCTCAGTGTAATCTTAAAGAAAAGCTTGGGCACATTTCTCACTTTTTGTGATAAATGAATACTGGACTCGTCAAAACTCATTTATAAAATGTCATTAGAAAACTGGAGAAAAATTTGAATAGGAGAATGTGCTTACCTGGCACTGTTGTCAGTGCTAATGATTTTTTAATGCTAGTCATATGATACTTGAGGATTTTCTTAAAGCACTCTCTCTTCTGGATTCATATGAATAGTTATTCATGACACCTTTCCTTTTAAAAGTAAATTCTAGCAGAATAATAGAGAGAAAAGCAGATTAAAATTGTAATCAAAACTTTAAGCATTTTAAATAAATCTTATACTTCCATCATAGATAATGAAGTAGGCTGTTGTGTGGTGGTGTTTTTAGTGGGTTTGGGTTTTGGGGTTTTTTTCCCCTTAAATTTTCAGAGTTGTCTTACCACCAGTGAAGTGGCAAGTTCCCTTTTTTGAGTGATGAAAGAAAAAGTCTGAACCTTTTAATATGGAAAGCTTTAGGGACCAGTAATAGAATGCATCACAAAGAAGTTATTTTATACTTGTTATCCTGTGTGGATAAGTTAGGAAGTTTTTAATTTGATTCCACTTTTTTCCTAGTTAAATTTTTGTAGTACAGTGTTTAGCCAAATTATCTTGGTTGTACTCAGCTGCATATGAGTTTCATGTGTATTTTACATCCTTCTGAAGCTGACAAAATCCCTTCTGCGTTGAAGTATCCCAAAGACAATGATTTACTTTTTGCGTGGGGTGTTCCCCACTACTCCTCCCCAATCCTGCCCAATGACTGCTCATCTTGGTGGCTGGATGAGAACATCCTTGTCCATCCATATGGGGTTAGATAGGGCTAAGCTATTCTGCTTAGTTATTCTGCTATATCAGCTTCTTACTGATGCTGGTACAGTGACACTGGCAAATTAACATAGGAGGTCAGTTCAAATAGGTTCGTTCTTGTTTTTTTCTTTTACAGAGATGAGTAGGAACTGTGAGAAACATACTTTGGATGTTATAAAAATGAGCAGTTTAGAACAGTGTTAGTAAAGATATATTCTGAACTGGGAGAGTTTTTCGTGTAACTAAACAGTGCCATTGTGGATGAAATTAAGTTCCTCCAGTAAACCACTTCTAGTAAATGAACCATCCCATATACATGCAGTCCTTGGAAGACTTGGGCGATGCACCACACTTAACAAGTGGCTGTGACATTCTGCACAGCAATGTCTGTAGAGCTCAATGCGACATACACTGTGAAAATATGTATGGCTTGCAACTACTAATTTTTATGGTGTGTCAAAAGGCAAATTTATTTTATATATACTTTTTTTTTAATAGAGAGATGGAGTAAAAGGAATGTTCATCTATTTATAGTCCTTTATTTGGAAAGGTCTTCTGTGTCTTTTCTAAACAACATTACCAAGAAAAAAACATTAATATTGGGCTTCATGACTATATTAGAGGCTACAGATCTACCTATTTCAAAGAAGTTGTCATGGTTTTTCTTGAAAAGTTCTTATATTAGGACATATAAGATGTGGAGTATTACCTCTCCTGCAGGGCAGTTATCTGCTCTTAACTAATTGGCAATATATTTTAAAAAAAGTTGAAAGGTTTTTTTTATATCTTTTAATTTCATGTCTTTATTTCCATATCTTGGTCAATACTGAAGGAATATCTTTCTTCTTATAGAAGAAAGAAAAATTCCTGTTAATACAAAGCTTAGAGTCAAGTGTTCAGAGTGATTCCCTGTTTTAAAAGGAGAAATAATCTTTGTGATAATAATTCTGGAAAGGACTGATACTGCTGCACTCATCTCTGCTAATCTTCTCTCCTATTTACCTTCCTGATATTCATTTTGCATGCTTTACTAGCATGATAACTGGAGAAAAGTTGTCTTAAATATCTTTAACTTCTGTAACTTTGCTTGCCCCGTGTCTGTGCTCCTCTTATAATACCTCCTTTTTGATATTATGCACACAGACACAATGTGGAAAAAGCAGTGGCTTTTAAGACCTGTATTTTTCAGCTAAGCCATACCATATCATGACCAAAATTGTGACAAAATGAATAGAAGTCTAAAGCTTTTGGTTTGGTGGTTTTTTGTTTGTTTGTTTGCCTGGTTCCCTTTTTTTTTTTTTTTTTTAATCCCTTGTTTCTATAATCTTTATTGAGATCTTCTCTGAGCTGTAGCATTGTTTCTTTTTAATGTAAACTCTTCAGAAATTTTTATGTCTCCTAATTATGGTTTGTAATAGCTAAAGAATATAAGAATAGAAATCTTAGTTGATTTTACAGCTCTCTCCTTCTGTATATGCCTGGTACAGAGACAACTTCTTTGGGGTTGATATCAAGATCTTAATTCTTAAATCTGTCCCTTGGATGGAGGTTCACGAAAATGGCTAGCTGAATGGGCTTGATGATGCGAAGTTGTGATGCTTATTGAACAGTGCTTTCTTCCCAAACAGCTGCCTCCACCTCCAAGCCAGATAACTACAATTTAGTGAAAGCCTCATACAGAAGCCTGCAGACAAAGTATTGGTCTAGGGGTGCTAATGTGACCATTAATACAATTGCTGTAATATATGCAAAAAATTCTAAGAAGGTGGTGATGTTCTTCACCACATACATTCACTTCCTCTCTGGAGATAACTTTGCTGCTCTTATCCCCTACAGTTGTCGCATAGTCCCTTGGGCTGGCTCCTGGGAGTCTGTCTAGCTCAAGTAAAAATTGTGTTGAAAGCACAAGGTGGCTAGGATGGTTGGATGTGTTCTTGATGGGCTAACTCTACATTGTGCTTATGTTGAAGACTTTCATCCTGCATTTCCCATGCACTCCTGATGAAGAAAACTCCTTTTCTTGACTATGAAGAGTCACAGTGAAGAGTTTCTCTGAATTGCCATGGACTTGCTGTGTGCAAGGGGAATGCTTTGTCTGTTACTGAAACAAGGATTACCATACTTGGGAGTCTTTGGGAATACTTGGTTAATTGTAGTGAGGTGATCTGGAAACCTTGCCAGTCAGTGCCCTGTAAAGTCGATATGCAGGTGCGTAGGAGGTAGGGTCATTTAAGATTCCTGAAGGGACTCCTATCTGATATTCTACCAGCAGATCTCTTATGTACATCCCCTCTTTACAGCTACCTTGGACAAACATTATTTTCGTGAAGTCCCATTGACTTCAGTGGCATTTTGCACTGGAGGAAAGCTCTGCGTTGCTGCTGAGGTGTGCAGTTATGACTGAAAGATGAATACTGGGATGCGATAGAAAAGGCTGAGGCTATGAGGAAGCCACACACAGAGAAGTCTACTAGAACTTATAAGAAAGTGAATTTGCACTTCTCTGATGAATCATAGAATCATTAAGGTTGGAAGAGACCTCCAAGATCATAGAGTCCAACCATCAACCCAACACCACCATGCCCACTAAACCATGTCCCTAAGCGCCTCATCTACACGTCTTTTAAATACCTCCAGGGATGGGGATGCAACCACTTCCCTGGGCAGCCTGTTCCAACGTTTAACCACTCCTTCAGTAAAGACATTTCTCCTCATGTCCAATCTAAACCTCCCCTGGCGCAACTTGAGGCCATTTCCTCTCGTCCTATCGCCAGTTACTTGGGAGAAGAGACCGACACCCACCTCGCTACAGCCTCCTTTCAGGTAGTTGTAGAGAGCGATGAGGTCTCCCCTCAGCCTCCTTTTCTCCAGGCTAAACAACCCCAGTTCCCTCAGCCGCTCCTCATAAGACTTGTGCTCTAGACCCCTCACCAGCCTCGTTGCCCTTCTCTGGACACGTTCCAACATCTCAACATCCTTCTTGTAGTGAGGGGCCCAAAACTGAACACAG
>NW_008824869.1:111650-131010 GCF_000699105.1 Pygoscelis adeliae
CCAACTGGATTGAACTCCGTTCACCACAACTCTCTGGGCCCGGCCGTCCAACCAGTTTTTGACCCAGCGCAGAGTCCACCTGTCTAAGCCGTGAGCCGCCAGCTTCTTTAGGAGAATGCTGTGGGAGACGGTGTCAAAGGCCTTACTGAAGTCCAGGCAGACCACATCCACAGCCTTTCCCTCATCCACTAGGCGGGTCACCTGGTCATAGAAGGAGATCAGGTTGGTCAAGCAGGACCTGCCTTTCATGAACCCTCCAAGAAATTGACTCTTCTTGGAGGCCACTATTGATTGTAGTGGTAATGCAATGAAAGGTTAATTTCTGGAAAAAGAAATACATATTAGTGTGTATTATGACATCTGTTGTAAGTTGTGTGCTATAGAATCAAGTCTTCTATAGTCGGCTATTTTGAACTATCTATTTCTTCTGCAGTAATCCTCATGGATTTCCTTGGGACTTCAGAATTGATGGCATGGTACAGTGTATGCATGGTAAAAGAAAGGTGGCAAATATGTATAAAATATCCTTTTTTATTTTAAAAACTTGAATTTCACAAAAATAACATTTTTTTCCTGCCATCTTACACAATTCCTGAGGATCAGTCAAAGCCTGACAGAAAGAAAACCTAATAGTCTAATCTACATATGCTTTATGCTATCCATCCAGTTACTCTGGGTGGGGTTCTCTATATGTGTATGTTCTGAAGAGTCCTAAAACAAACTACCATGTGATATTGTTTCAGACACGATAATTTTGTACCATTGAAGCAAAGCAAATTTTAAATTACAAAATAAAGAATAAAACCATAATTACTGCTTTCACTTATTCATACTATATTAATGCAATATAATTATCTGGCAGGCAGGATTTTATGAATACTCAACAGAAAGCCACCAAATGGTTATTCTAATAAACACATAAAACCCAACACTTTAAAGCAGTTAATCACATTTTTGGTACTTTTAAAGTGACAAATGCCTTTGAACATTATAATTGGAAATAGTGTATTTTGGTACCCTGCAAAAGGCTCTTCAGAGTATTAATGTTTGGAAATATTTCAAAATGGACAGAAGTGCCAATGGGATGCCATAGGAACTATTATGGAGATTTTTGTAATGCGCATGTGTTGGTCAATATCTTTTGTCATGTGCATTCTGGCCTTTTAAAAAATTCTTAAGGAATCAGAACCCTAAATAAGGCTTCAGGCTTGGATTATATACAAATCATAAAAGATGGAGCTGTTCAGATGCACAGTGAAACAAAAAAAATCAACATATTTTGAGAAGTGATCCAAGACTAAAAAAAAATTTTTGTCCTGTTCTTAGACATTTTATATCTCTTATTGAAAAGGATCAAAGTTTTTTTCATGTTGTGTGTTTAGTCTTGTTTACATTATGTTATAATCTTTCACATGACTTTAACTGTTGGAAGGGGGGGAGAGAGTAGCCACAAGGGTTGGATTCACTCTGGACATTTCATCAAGGAGAGAAGGCATAAAGGGTTGGTTCCCTATTTAAAACAAACAAACAAACCTCCCCAAACCCCTAAACACCAGCGCCCTCCCAATATTTTACTTATTGTTACCACCTTTACATAGCCCTAAAACACCTTTTAGAGTATGCAATATGAAATTAAGCTGTAACTCCAACTGACAGAGTTAATTTTAAAGAGCATACAGAATGAGGAAGAAAGCAATCAACACAAATAGGTGAAGTTTAAGGCATACATAACTTCCTTCTCCTTTCTTTTTTTTTTTTTTTTTTTCTTCTGTATTCTTTTTCTCTTCACTGGAAACACCTGCTATTTAACCTGTTTCTCCTCCAGAACTGATCCTTAGAAGACGGTTTATTGGGCTAAAGATTTTGGGATTTTTTTTTTATGTTCTTTCTCCTCATTATTTGGGGAAAGTTCTGCTTTCAAAACAGCCTCGATTCTGAAGTATTTCTGCATTGCATAGAGGCTTTCTGGGATAAGGAATGACATAAAAAAGATGCAATGTTTGCACACTGGGCTACTGGTGACTGGACTGTGACCTCCTGTACTGTGGCACTGTATGGATGTAGCATCAAAGCTAAAGATGGAGGGGAATCTGTTATGTTGAAGAAATTGTGTTCTAAAGCTATCTTCAAACATTTCTATATAAACTACAGGGGAAAAAAATATTGACAGGCAAACCTTAATTGACAGCAAAATATTGTGTGTTTTTCCTATAATCAAATATGCTAATGACTGTTAAACACTTAGCACTTTAGGGGGTATGATGGTATCTAATAGTCTTTAAATAAAATTCATATGCCAAAAGTGCACAAGATGCAAAACAATGCAGTTAACTGTCTCTGTAAAAGAAGAGAAATTATTTTCTGTAAAACAACTTTAATGTAAGCTAAAGCCATTTTCTGTTAGAGATCTGCCATGCACTAGAAGGGTCAGGAAGCTCATTTTCCTCAAGTCTCAGCCTATAACACTGGTGCAAGTGTAACACATCTAAATAAACATCCACAATAATTTTTGCATAAATGTAGAGTGACATGAGAATTGAGATGTAATTATTTACCATTTGCGGGGGAAGGAGATGGTTTATTTCATATATCAAGGACTGACTCCCTGAGAGAGAGAAACCACTCACTGAAATGTGTAAACTTTTAAAATATGTTCGTACGGCAGCAGCATTAAACAGGTAGTTATAGCCATCACGTGCAATTTTTGCCAAACTTTAAGCTATTTCTAATCAACATTTTTAGGAATGTTTGGGTTATGATTATAGCAAATGAAAATTCATAATTAGCAAAAAAAAAAAAATTAAGGGAATTGACTAGGCAGTGCTGTGGATTTAGTATGCCTAGAGTTAAGGAGTTAACCTGAAAATGTACTTTTACAAGGTCTAGGGTGTTAACCTTTATCAATAAAGTACTAGTGAGCAAGGGAAAAAAATATTGCGTTTTTTTTTTTTCTTAATATTAGCCTCTCTTGAGTCCTCCCTGCATTATGTTAAATGGTTTGTTCAAATGCTAGAAACTGCTGAAAAATGTTTAGCAATATGCAGTGGCTATTTGAACCAGGCCCTTCAAAACAACAAAGATTTGCTAGACAGAAGTCTTCATTCCCCAGGCCAGTCAATGACATTTGGATAAAGCTCTTATGCTTCAGGCTGTGGAGGTCAAAATAGATTTTTGCTCTATTACCAATAGATTTGTTTGAAACTATGTTTATATCTGTACTCCAAATCTGTCTATTTATCATTAATCAGAACTCCCCAGTGTCAGTTTAGTTGGAAGATGGCAGAATCCCAAGTCTGTGGAAGACAGGAATGAGGATATTGAACCAATAGTTGATATCTTCGACAGAGCTGTAACAGAGAGAGCGTGAGGGACCTGTGTGTGCTCCAGTGGTGCTGTGATGCATGTGCTGTGCCTTGCCTTATTTCAAGAGCAATGAGTGGGCAGGATCTTGCTCTTATTCCCAGGCACTCTGTTAACCTAAAAAGTGCACCTGGTTCACCACTGTGGTATTTAAATTTAAGCTCGTGTTCATTCGGTCCAGACCTGATTTGGGGCCTTTTCTAAGTGAGCATCACGTGCTGCTTTTGTGTTTAAAAACTGGGAATGTGGGGCGCTGTGGCAAGCAGAGGATGGGTAGGATGGGGCACAGTGCGGTTGTGGTTTGTCTTCTCTGCTTTCCCTGCTCCCTCTTGGCTGGAGACTTGGTGCGACTCGTTGTATTACTCACATCAGCATAAGAGGGAGCTCCCTCTTCCCAGAAGTGCTGGCTAGACTTTGCTATCTTGATCCTGGAGGATGTTCAAGTGAGATTAAAAAGGGCATTAGAATAAGAAAGAGCCTAAGCTCTTGTGTCAGTTCATGGCTGGAATAGAGACTTAGCAGTGTTAAAGCTCCCTAGCCCCTCCTAGGGCTGGTCCTTGGACCACTGGAGTAAGGCAGCGTGACTAGCTATGGTAGCAGACACTTCAGAAGGATGAGACCCCAATCCTGGAGTCCTTATCTATCAACTAGGGTTGTGCATCGTAAATTAGAATATAATAATTTAAAAGTAATAAACTAATATAACTGGCTTCTGTGAAACAGTAACAGTGCTCTTAGTTATTTTTTGTTTACACGAATACACCTTGCTGAAGAATACTAAGTGTGGCAACAGCGTGAGTATGTTTCCTTGCTTTGGTATTTTATTGCAACTTCCTTTCTTGCATCGTGAATTTGACCCCTTTTCTAGAAGTTCATATTTCTCTATATTCAGTAATAAGGAACCAACAAAGCCCTACCTGATTTATGTGTATTTGAAATTTGTATGTACCTATGTGGAGTCCCTATCATACGTGAACTTTTTTGGGGAATTTTTTTGTTATTGTTTTTTATTTTAATGCTGATGAGCCACTAATCACTTTACAATGGGTGTGTGGTTGGAAGCTCTGAGAAGAACATAAGTGTCTTCTGGAAGGCATGAAGCATAAGATCACTTAACAAAGCTTGTTAAACTCCTCCCCTGGTGCTTGCTTCTGTTCAGCCTAATGTCTTTCCAGTTCAAAATAGTTTCTCCTTGGGACAGCTGCTTTCATCTGGAGACAGTTTCATTCATCTGGACACAGTTTTTGATGCTATAACTAATTTGCACTCTGTTACAGCATCTCTTTTTGAAATTCACTTTCTGTTCTTGCAGTTTGTCAAAACCTAATTTGCTTCACAATCTGACAAATTTATTAAGTAACACAACAAAAGATATTTGTTTCTGTATCATCAAAACTTTGTCTTCCAGCTGTATCTTTATGGATGTATTTTGGTTTGTATTTCTGCACAATTTGTGCTGAGAACAGCAGTCTTGAAAAATGCTTGGTATTATGGCAAGCATGACAAAACGCTTGTTTTGCTGGGAACTCTTGCATTTCTTCTGTAATAAACTTGAAGGAGATCCATTTACTCTCTGCTATATTTACCCTTGGTTTTTGACTTACAGTTGGGAATATGTTTTATTTTGACACACTTTAGTAGTTTATTGTCTCTAGTTTTTACCAGCTCTGGACATATCTACTATTCCATCCAAAGAGCTATATGTTTCTTATTGTACTGTTTTGAATAAATTTACAGTTGCAGTGAAAAATACTTCAGTCTTTCACAGAAATCATTCAGAAAATTTCACAGAAATTTTTCTCACCTTCTATATTTCTTAACCATGTTTGCAATACAACTTCTGATCATCTCACCTGACAGTTGGTAAAGGAATAGTGATTATCCTAAATTTAGTTTTTTCTGTGGATTGCACTGTTCTTGACAATGCAGAATGACATTGTTCAGCAGTTTGAAGTCTTCGTTTATCCTTTCTTTAAGATAGGTCTAAGACATTCCAGATTTTGTTAAGCCTAGTTTATCTGTAGGGTTCCTGCTAGATGATGGGTTTCATGAGATTCAGGTTTGTTGGTGGGGTGGGTGTTGTGGTTGTTTGTTTGGTTTTTTTGGTTTGTTGTTTTTTAATTTGGCACCCTTACACACAACACTGGCAAATAAACTGACCTGGGTTAGGTGTCTAGTGATAACCACAAGGATACTTCTATCTTTTCCTGCAGTGTTCCCTGTGCTCTTTAATAATACATGAAACAAACACTTATCTTCTTGTACTGTCTGCCTCTTCAATATCCGATTATTCTTTCTGCATTTTCATTAATAACCTTGCTCTTATACTTGTGGCACTTCAACTGTGAGCAGATCAAAAGTGAATAACTAAAGCAGAAAAAGAATAGTTGTGGTAAAGGCAGGTTGAATTGCCTATCCTGAACAACCTAGAGCCAGTGTGAGATGAAGGGATTCAGCCCATTCAGAAGATAGAATCTCTAGTATGTATTGTGGTCATACGTGGTCCCTGAGCCAGTACAGCTTTGCTTGGGAGCACAGAGCATAGTTGCCCAAAGGGAATCATGACCCTTTAAATAAGGTCTACTGGCTATAGATGCCTTTAACTTCCTGCTCCTACAAAGTAAATCCATTTCACAGGCTAAGTGGCTGTTCCATGCCTGTCCCAAAACCAGCTGCCCACTGGTGACTGTAAAGAGGGTGGGAGCTGCAAGCCGGAGGGCTGTTGGAAGGAAGGAAGGATCCACATCCTCACGGGTTTCTACTCTGCTGGCCTATCTATGGCAGCTCCTGCCAGAAAGGGAAACAGTGCTCGGGGTGATGCACTGAGGTGGCAAATCTTCCCTTTGCAGTACCAGCAGATGTTGGCATTTTCTGATGCTAGGCTGGCTTTATTCTCAAGTTTCAGTTCTTGTTCCTGATTTATATTTGGGAATCATAAGGTGAAAAAGATGGTTTCGTGGCAAGTAGATTGTTGAACGTTTCTGTCAGAATATAACTTTGAAGGCAGTAAGTCTACATGTGATGCTATAATGGAAGGTGCCTTTCTTGCTTCCAGAGGAAATTGCATAGATTTGAAATATTACATGGGCTTGGGTGGTGGTTGTGTTTTTTTGTCTCCCATCCATGCTATTTTTATTTCTCGATCTTTCTCAGAACTTTGTCTTTCTCTTGTCTGTGACTTTATAAGGACTACACTGGGCTGAAATGTTGTTGCACTGTCTGAGTGCACTTCCTTCCTAATCTCGCTGCTTTATCCTAGATTTAAAGGTTTAGGTTTTCTTCCTCCTTCATCTGCTGAAACCAGAAGTTTCTCAATTAATTGGTAGCTAAGAAACAACTCTTACTGCATTGACTGATGGTATAACAACTGTATCAGTCTTATGTAGGTTTGGGGTTTTTTAATTGAAATTAAATACTTCACCATTTTGTTTTTAATTCTGAATTAGAAAGTTGAAATTTTTCACAGGCTTCACGTTGTCAGAAGCGCTCACAGAACAGAACTGATTTTTAATTGGCTCAAGAGCTGAGGCATGATGTTAGGAAAGAATAAAACTTTATTTCTAACACTAAAAAGTTAATGTTCTTAAAAATCTCTTTACTACAAAACTTTAAACTAAAAGTTCTTCTACTGATTAAGATGATTATATTGAGTGGGGAAAAAAATTGATCAAATCATATTTAACTTTTTTTTAATAAAGGTCATATTGACAACTCCTTCTTAATTGTCTGATTTACATACCACCTACCCCACCCCTGCTTTATTCCCTCTTTAATTCTCTGTGGAATGACATTTGTAGCCACAGATGAAGTGTGAAAACTAAACTTTAGTTAATGCCTTTTTCTTCTTGGAAACATGTTACCACAGTTCACTAACTTGTAAGCTATAATAATATATATATTCTGTATTTCTGTTTCTATTGGTATGTTTCTTGCTCATGGATCGACACCCTCTTTCTCGTGGGATTAAGTCTGTCATTACTGCATTCAACTTGGCTAAGCAGGTTATGGAATAAAGTCCCTTAAGCCAAACTGTATTTCTGTGATCAAGTAAAATGTTAATAAAAACTATTCATAAATCTTGTAAAATTTTGTGGGCTTTATTTCTGTAAAAACTGACAGAGTTGACCAAAATCAGGTGTTTTGGAATTGTTATTCAGGTTAATTTAGAGGACAAATATTGAATATTTTCAGAATAAAAAGCAATCTTTAAAAACAAATGTGGAATTGTCATGAATATTGCAGAATGTAACTGTATTTCCCTGATAAATCTGATGAACAAATACCTTCTTATAATCATACTATATACTTAGGACTGGCCTTTATAGGCTTATCTATAGTCATTTACCCATTTGGTGGTAGGCAAGTGAAGTGAAGGAGGGGAATTATATTTCCCCTAAATTAAGGATAATCGGGAACTCCAGATCTAAATACTACACTCTTACATATTGCAGTGTTGCCACACCAATCCAAACCTATTGAGGTTTTTGGACGGGCTGAGATGTTATAATTCTGTGTTTTGTTCTAGTCAGACCCACTTCTCTGACTGAACAGCTGAAAGTTTGGAGCTGAAGCCCAAGATAAGCACTAGCACTAGATGCCTTACACTGTACACAAATCTGGTGCTTTTGACTCTTTCTGAAAAATGAGGAATCCTGTCACTCAGGATATCATGGAAGCTGGTTTCTAACCACCTGAACGAATCTCTGACTTGCTCATAACCTCCGTGCTCACTCTCCTTTTCATCAGTTTTATAACTCGCATCTCAGAATTTTCTTCAAGCAAACTGTTTTGCAAGTTTATCACTGTGGAGACCACCTGAACCTCATATTCCAGAGGAACAAATATTAGCTTTAAAAAAAAAAATAAACACCAAGTTCTAGTTTGCACCTGTTCCATGGCCACATGGAAGTTCTTATAATTTATTGACCTGTGAAACCTGCTTCAGCCATTTAGTTTAAGTACCTTCAATAGAACATTATGTGCTTGCCTTGTCCAGTTATTCAAGTTGGTATGCTATAGAAACATCTTGTTCTGAGTATGGTTTTTCTGTATATTATCCTCTTCCTTCAGGGAAGTAGTAGTAGTAGCAGTGACTACCTTGATTATACAGAAGAGTTTTTCTGCCTAGTCTGTCATTCCCCTCCTCTTGTGTCATGTTGCTTATGGCAATGCATAGGAAAACTGGCAATACAGAATGTATCAGCTTCCCGATCCCTCCTGCTGTACAGGTGGGAAGGATTGGGATGATGTACCATCATCTCTTAAAATGTTTTCCCATGTACTAATTGCTTATCCAAACACTTGTACAAATGTTTATTTCTTGACTCCATTCATGTGCTCTTAGATTTTTTTTTTTTCATAGCTTCACTGATTCTGTAGCCTGAAGAGGTGAATGGGTTGAAGCGGGAAGTAAATAGTGTTTGCTTGGCTGCACAGTACCACGAATTCCAGTGTGTGCATGGAACTGGAAGACAATAATGTGCATATTAAAGGAAGGCACCATTAATTAGGCAGCTATTGTACTGTCAGGAGTTGATAATTCTAGGTTTCAATGGCCTTGTATCATTATAAGGGTTATGTTTTCCAATGTATTAACTTTTTTTCTGCCAATTTTGAGTGTGTTAGACACAAGCAAGCAGCTGAAGCTGACAGAATTAACCACATAAATCTTATTGCTTTGTCTATTTTTCTATCTGTTCTTATACATATGCTTATCATTCCCTTTGCTTGGAGCCTGCTGCTGTTGCTTAAAGTTTTGTCTCTTTCTTGCTCTCATTGTGGACTAGTAAATGATAGCATTCGGGATTCTGTTCTGTTACAGGTTTCAATGGTGTAAAAGGCCGGATGTTAGAAATGGCAACATCAGTAAAAATAAAATACTGAGGAAGTTCTCGAACTCATATATATATATATAAGAACGTACTTTATGCATTTTTATAGGAGAATATCTTGCATTCTGGTTTGTTGGTTTTTTTTGGGGGGAGGGTGTTGAGAAAACAATTTCTTTCTTCAGTGAATATTATTTATTTACTTATTATTTTGTATTGATCAAGAAGGGAGGTCTTGTGTGCTTATTTGAAATCTACTTCTGGGGTGGGCTCTGAGCAGTACTCCCTCCTTTCTGCAGTAGATCTGGAAGACCGATAGCGTAGGCATCGTGCCCACCTTGGCCAAGAGAGCAGGCAGGGTCGAGGAAGAGAGGAGAACTGCCGGAGTCGAAACAGTTCCCAATTCTATCCGCACGTCGATACATTTCTGACTGACAACGCTCCCGCTGTCACTAGATGGCAGTCTGTCCTCCGAGATACAAAGGGCCGTCAAACGTGCATCCGAAGTTGAGGATTAATATGATTTGGATCAGTTCAGTCAGTACTAAATCACTTATATTGTTGATGAAACAAAAATTTACATCAGAGATGAATTGCGTTTTTCGTGCTCAGGCATGAGTTCTGCCGCCGTGAAGCACTCAGCGTTCAACTGTGCTGCTGGTTTTCGCTTCTCCCCTGCCCTCAACCTAAGTTTTCAGTTTATTTGAGGTTTGGGGTTTTTTTTTGTAGGGGGAGTAACAGAGGGAAAGGAGAGGAGAGGGAAAGGAAGTTAAAGAGAAAGTTGCAAATAAATAGAAATTTTATTTGGGTCTTCATAGATTACTAAACCAAAGACAATAGGGTATGCAGTTTACTGCCACAAATGTTGCTCTTCTCTTGTAATGATAATTTCCAGGAAAACTTCTAAGCATTCTGCTTCAATACTTATGTATCACTTCATTTATTTTTTTTTATGGAATAATAATAATTTAAAAATGCAAAATCTCTTTGCAAAAAAAAAATGCATTTACAGTTTTGCATGTACTATTCTCTTAATAGCCTTCAGATTGCAGTGCCTGTGCTATTAATTTACTTCATAAAATGACTTTTCAAAAAACCCCCTTAATTCTGAATTTCTTTCTCTTTTGAAAAAAACGGTTTCAAAAACTATTAAAATACCGTACTCATTTAATACTATTCTTTTAGCAGCATGCTACCCAAAAGATCTTAAGATGTTTTTTTAATTATATACGTAATGTTTTCAGAACAAACACAAAAAGGTACGTATACTGCTTGAAGAGTATTACAGTGTAGAATATTTAGAATAGCATGTTGCATGCTTTTTTTTTTTATTACTTTGAAAATGCTCTAGAGTAATTTTTAGAAACTTTACAATCAAGCAGATATCTGATGTATCCTACCTCATTTAACCATTCACTGCATGCTGGATTTTTTCTCAACAGCATGTCAATATTACATCAATATCATCATTAGGAATTTTAACAATCAAACAGATTTGCAGTGTATGCTTATCATTATTAGCAAGCGTGTGCTGCATATTTCTATTAACAGCACATCAATATCTTCATTAGAAAATCAGCAAATAGATCTGTAGAGCAAGCATATGCTGAGCATCATAATATTTAGAATCCAAAAAGGCTTTGTTTAGCATAAGTTTATTTCTGCTTCAGTTTATTTCTGCTTCTTATCAGAACAGCTATCTTGATACCATCTTTTACTGTAAAACCTTTAAAATAGTGTTTCTGTAAACACAGTATGTTATAAAACTTTACCAGAAACTCCAGTAATAGTGCATTAGGATTCACAAAGGTATCATAAAAGTGTTTATGAAAGACCTATAGTATACTATGCCTTTAACTTTGCAACAAAAGCTTTGATTTTTGATGGTAACGTGTTTACTGCATATATGCAGCTATTTATCGCTTGTTCCTGCTTCCCTTTAACTGTGTAAGAGACTTAAAAATGCTTTCTCTCTACATGTTATTAACTTGTGGTTTACAGTCGTCTATTTAGGAGAAAAAAACCCTCCACAGTTTACCAAGACCTGAATCTCATTTCTCATGTATTTTATTAGATTTATATAAAGAGTGCAACATAGTATTAACAGTCTAACATGATGAAAATGTAGTAGCAATAGGCTCTAATTTTGTGCCATATGCTGGAGAATTAATGGCATGCCCCTATCACTGTAAGATAGCAAGCAATTAACTGTTCTCCCACATGCATGTACGTATTCCCTATTTTGATGCCGATCAAGTGCAGTGATTCATTGATATAGGAAAAACATTATAATTAGTAAATTAAGTTTTGGATGTCCAAGGTGTGTAGGAAATTTTGTCTGAGAACTAATTTCTGAACTAATTATCTTCAGAAAGAATATTTTTTTATATTGGTTTCCAAAAATGTTAATTGTAAACTTAATGGAGAGACATTATGGTGCAAGTTGTTTCGTGACTTTTGTAAATAAGAATTATTGCGGAGCAGAATTTTGGCCTTCCATCTTTATTACCTGTGAAACACCCATTTATTTTTTAGACTTGCTTTAAACACAGTAATACAATAAGGAATGGCAAAGTCCTACTTTAAAGAACCATTTGTTTGGGCAGTAAAAATATAGCCTCTCAACATTCGTAACCAATTATCCATCTTTGTTTATGCTGTTTATGGCTTGTGGGGTAATAGCCTCAGCAGAGCTAATAGTCGGCACCAGTCTGGACATCATTGCGGGAGAAAGATTCACTCTCCACGGAGATGACTACTGCAGCCTCCCTGGTCTGCGTGAGGTCTCTGCTAGGGTCATTCTCCTGACACCTTGCAATAGGTGAGGACGAGGACATAGCATATACCGTTTTTAAGACAGGTAGTTCGACCTTGCCTAACACTTCACCTTGGCTACTGTTGTTTTTCATAGCTCCCTTTTCAGAGCTGATATAGTAGCTTTATGGGTGTGGAAGCGTGATTTTTATCTTGGCATTGGTTTGAGGATAATCGGGTTATCTGTAGAAAGCAGCCTGAACTCTGACTCTCCTCATTTAAAACAAATGATCTCCCCAACCTATCTGCCTCGACTGTGTACTCCAGCAATCTGATGATGTTGATTTATATGAAAATGAGTATTATACTTTTTTATTTATTTCTTATCCAATGTTTGCTGTATTAAATAAGTTACTCTGCTGTAGTCATGGTAATTGTACGTTCTGGACTTGCTTCAGATGCATCTGTACCTCATGGGAGCCAGTCACATGGCAGCTACACAGAGATTTTTTTTTTTTTTTTTAATGTCATCAAATTTTGTCCTCTGTTCCTATATCTGATGCAGGGGTCATGAACTTCAGGTTCAGTAATAGCAGAAAATAGGGCTAGATGAAGAAAAAGCCTTCTGGAGGCTTACATGGATAGTACAAGCACAAACAGAAACTGCTGACAGCTAAGCTTTCCTAACTGTCAGGTACTTATGCTCAGCTGATGCAATAATAATTTGCACAGAACAATAAGCTGTATTGCTGTATATAATATTCTTTTTTCTAATGACTCATTATCTAGGATGATGAGGAGATGAGTGGAATATAAGCGTATTAAAAACATAATTGCTTTTCTATTCAAACAAAAGCATGCAGCGTACACATTGTGACAAATGCCTAATGAATAGGAGTGGAGCTTTTTTGTTCTGTTTCAGTTTATAGCAATGCCTGCCATAACTGCCTATTTAAAATCTTAATTGCTTTTAATTTTAACAGTTACCTGATAGTTGCTTTTGGTTGGAGAATCATACACAAGAATATGCCTCTTCACTGCAAATGTGGGCTGTTTACAAACCAAGAATGTCAACTTCTATGATTCAAATTGAACAATTATAAGAAGACTAATTTTGTACAGCTATTGCTATTGTACCATAAATAATTGTATAAATATTGTACCAATGTGTTATTTTCAATCTGTTGTAGAAAAAATGCACTAAAACCCTTTGAAAATATTCTTAGAAAAAAATGTTACTTTTGAAGATATCTGCATATAAACAATTTACCTTCCATAGATGTATTATCACCTGACTTGAATTAAATCTGTGAGTGTTAAAGCCAGCCTTATGCAAGCATCTACGTTTGGTTCTCCTACTCATTGGTAAAACGCTAAACTTATGTTGCTCGAGCTAATTATTCTCTTCAGATGACACTGGTGCTGGGTAGTCACTTCCATAAATACATTTGAATGTGAAAGATACCAAGGCAAAATTTCCTTCCACCTACAGATTCACAGTGTACTTTTTCTGTTGATGATCAACACTACCGGGCTGTAATTTTGGACTCTTCATTATCATCATCTCAGCCAGAACCACCATAGTATGTGGTACCTTTAATTATTTAAACTTTGTCTCTATCTTTAGCTTATTACCCAAACCACTGGAGTCCTTTCCAAACACCTCGGGGCAATGGTTACAGAAAGAGTGCCTATGCATTATAGCAACTGGTGAACTACCTATTAAGTATGAACCATCCCCTGTATTTTTATTTTTTTTACAGGGGAAGTTCTGTCTTTGTTAGCTATGTCTCATTACTAATTTTGTTGGGGCCATCATCATGGCATCCTTGGCAGAGATGGTAGTTATACTGTCTTGAGAGCTAAGTTAAGAGAATTCATCTTTTAACTTCTCTCAGGAGACCTGAAGACCATACTAAAGGCAGAAGGACAAATAGGTACATAATCAACTGCACCAAGATGGGATGCTGTGCAGGCATCGGGCAGTGGGTGATTGTGCCCCAGCATCCCCTGTAGTGTGGGGGGCTTCTATGCTCGCAAGGCTCAGACCAAGCACGCCATCTCTGACAAAGTGTTAGCATGAGATATTGAAGTATACTTTCTGCTTAAACCCTGTAGAAAATAAGATTTGCCTTATTAAAAATAAATGCAATGACATATGACTTGTGTAGAGCAGTCAAAAACTGGAACTTTATTTTTTAATGTTGCTTTAAATGTTTGCAAAAGTTCTGTGCTTTACTGCTTAATTAAAGCTTTACTTTATGCAAACCATGATATACTTTCTGAGGACAGTGACATGCTCTTTCCAAACAGTACCTGTTTACCAGCCTCCCTGCAAATAGATGGGTGAACAGATACTTAATGTATGTGGTGGCCAAGTACACTGCTTGGCATATTGTGGTTCTGCAAGATGGAGGTACAAGCTGTACAAGAGCAATGCATATTGTCCTTCAGTCTGGCTCCTCTGAAACAGTGCACAGACTTCTACTTTCTTCTCTTTGCTTGTCGTCTTTATATCAAGCTGACATCTGGGAAAAAAAAAAAAAATTGTTCAGAGATTCATCCTGGTTATATCCATGAGGTATCTGTAAAACACTTTCAATCCTTTAAGCCAAAGTTTTTGGTGCCTGTCCCAAAAGCAGGTGAATTTTTCCTTGATGTTGTTTAGGTTCCTGGCGTACTATTTACCAGGGGCGCAAGGAGTGGTTGAATTCCCCCAGAACTCTGGTTTTCATTGCACCTCCATCAGTATGGTTGTATCAGGACAAGAAAAATGTCTTCAGGACAGGCTTTCTCAGAGATATCGTTCCTTGTCTCCTATCATCCTTCTACCTGAGAATGAGCCTGGGAGAGGTTTAAAGCACAAGTGCAGTCTCATCCCAGGTTTCTTCCAGTTCCTTGGAATCCATGTTCCATCTCTCCCATATCCTGTTTTTTCAGTATCAGACTGAATTCCTCCTGGGTAGCGTAATCTAGGGTTGCGTTATTACAGTTTGCACATCATTCCAATGCCTCTTCACCCACTGGATGATATGCTCCCGGCATGCAGTTCCAGCTCACTGGTTTTCTGCTTTCACACGTTCTCCGGTCAAGAGCTACAGGGTAGTCTCAGAAGATGTGCTTTGTGGTTACAGAAGTGCTACTGTTCTGCATACGCTTGGCTTGAGATTTTTCATGTCGTGATTCCTCTGACTCCTCTTGTGCATCCCTGCCATGGTGGTAACCTAGAGGTTACACAAATGCGGGGGAACCTCACCTACCAGACAGCTGAGAGATCTCCGCTGTCCAGTTCAGCATCCATTCCTGAGCTAGCAGAGAGGTTGAAAAGCAATACCAGAAAGGTACTGTTGGGTCTAAAATGGAGCCACGGTGAGAAACTAAGATTATCAGATGGAACAAAAGGGCACGTTCAAGCTTGAACCAAAGGTCATACAATTACCGGAGCCTCTTACAGAGATCTTCCTGTGCATTAAAGTGGTAACACAGAGCGTGCCAATTGAAAAACTTGTTTCCTGCTATTAAACAACAGGATTCCCTCTAAATGCCTGGTGATCTGAAATCTGTTCTTGGGACTTCTGCATCTTCATAACTGAGATGAAGTAGTATTAAAGTATTGTTATTTAAGCTTTGATTTTTTTTTTTTTTTTTTGCGGGGGAGGTTGGTTTTGTTGGGGTTTTAGTTGGTGCGTGTGTTTTGGTTTGTGAGTTTTGGTTGGTTTTTTTTTTCCTCTGATAGTGTTACAATTTTTTTCCTTCAGGGAATTTGTTCTTAAATTTTGCATTCATCAGAAAATTTGGGCTAACAGTATGTCTACAGTATAGACACAGCACTGATTGATATTAGCTTACTGAGCTAGGAGTAAATTAGTCAGATAGTTTCTGGATAAACTATGACCAATAATAATACATAGGGCTTTATGCAAGCCAAGGCCTCATATTGTTAGGGCAGGTTCTGCAAGTTGCACTCTATTTTCTGGTAGCAAGCTAACTATAATAGAGCTTGCCCATATCTTGCTACACTGTATGACTGACTGCACTATGGACAAATGCACACTTGTGGCTGGAAAATGAACTATATTTAAATGCGTGACTTGGAACTGTGTTTGAAGAACACATTAAATAACATAACACGAGGAAATCTCTTACGCAGTGTGAGATTGGGCAGAAATAATGTCTGGGTTTTTTTAACCAGTGAGGTAAATAGTAACAAACAGTATATGTATCATGATACTTTTGTAGCTGTCAAAATTTGAAGAGGTTACCTAATTTTTTTAATGTGTTCATTGTATGTAATAAAATATTTTTGATCCTGTATACATTGCCAAGGGTTTTGGTAAAATTTGACCCAGATACTTAGATTTTATATTTATTATTAACATTGTTTTGTGGTGTGTTTTGGTTTGCATGATTTTTATATAGAATATTGGTTTTGCAATAAGTTCTCATATGCCACAACAACAAAGTATTAGAGTTGTCTTCCTCCCCCCCAAATGGATTGGTAACTATGCCAACAAAAAAAAAAAAAAAACAAAAAAAAAACAACTGTTGAAATAGATTCTATTTCATGGCTACACTTCTATGTAATATCCAGGGACGAAATTCCCCCAGAATGATGCGTTTACCCCCTACCAGTCTTAAAAAAAATGTGGGGCACTTTTCCTTTTAATCAATGCCTACTTTACTACTACCAGAAGATACCTACTTTAGTACCAAAGTGCTCTCTAAGGCTAGCAAATATATTGCAGTCTGAGATTACAGACTACCCTAGCTGAAGAAAATAGTTTTCTAGAAAATCTGAATGTAGCTGCATTAATTTTTTCCCCTTGCTATATCCCACTTCCATATTGATAGTTATTTAAAAGAAGTATTCTTCATGTGTGGAGAGCACGGGAAGAAGGAAAACAAACACCCATAATAATTTGAACTAATACGTAGCTTGTAGTCTTCTATTCCCCCTTCTCCTTTATAGAGATTTTGCTTAGATTGTTTGTTGCACATGCAGAAGAGGAATGGGATGCGAACAGATATTATCAAAAGATCAGCTGAACTGGCAGTAGAGAATGGGTTGCGATTAGGTAGTGATGTGTTCCTATTTTTTATGCATAGTTCTGTTTGTAACCTTTGTTTTCACATCTGTCTGTACATTTGGAGAAGGTTCTGTTCTTTTACCATTTATATTTATTCTGTGGGATTTTTTTCTTTTTTTTTTCTTTTCTATCATTGCAGACTTTTCCTTTTTAGTTATTGCTCTAAATCAGTCAGTGGGAGGAGTGAACTTTATGTTGTTCAATAGGTTATTAGGATAGTATTTGGGACTTTTAAAACTCAATATTTCAGGCTACAAGGCCCTTTTTTTCAATGGTTATGGGTACATTTAATTTCTAGCTTGCGTCTTAGATTTGGGTTCCATTGAAACATTCCCCACTTGTGGACTTTTTTTTTCTTCTTTCAGATTCATTTTCACACTTGCGTGTTACATTCCTCAAAAGCAAAGCAAGTTGTCTGCTTATTTTGTTCACAGTTTTTCTACAGATTTACAAGTGTTGCATATTATAGGATTTCCACCTCACCTCTCCTCCATATAAATGGCTAAACACTGCTTATATCTGGAAAGTGGATTCAGTGAAACCACAGTAAATAATAGTCCAACCTATACCAAGTAGATCTCAAATCTACAGCTGCTGACCTATTTGTGTCCTGTCTTCCCCATGGATGTTTGTTCAGTTGTGACTCACAAGCACGGGTTCTGCTTTCTTGCTGGGTGGTATCACTTCATAAATATTTCTGTGTCTTCCCTATGGTCCCGGCACACTGGATTTCCAATATTTTGAAAGTGCTTGCTGAGAAGTCATTTGGCATATTATCAAATGACCACAGCCTAGCAATAAGCTATAGGTGGAATTTTTAATATGAAGTTGGCAGGTCTCACGGCTCGAACTGGGCATTTATTTTTTCCCTAGATAGTTTATTTGTTTAAAAGAAAAAAAAAACAAACAAGAAAGTACTTGGAGAATTGAATTAGTAATTTCATATTGAAGAAAAATGATTGTTGTTTTTGAAATTCTGAAACAGACAGGTCTGTACAGATTTTTTTCCACTTTAGTTTTCAGGTTAAACTTAATAGGGAAATTAGATACTGTTCACAATATGGCTGATTTAGAGAGGCTGCCATTGCCCTTTTAGCCTAGAAGTGAAAACATTCACTTTCTACGAGGCAGACAATACTGCTTTCCTCTTCTCGTGTCCTGATTGAAAACAAGGCCTTGGGCCGAAGAATTCCCCTTCCCAGGAGCGGACTTCACCTTCCCCAGCCAAGGCTTCATCTGGTCCTACTCATCCCAGTACTGTAAAGATACGCTGAGATAATGACCTCTCATCCTTCCCATCTGAAGCTCTTATTTTCCTGTAAATGCCCCCATAACCTTTGGCAAAGGATTGTAAGAGTAACCGAGTAAGGGTGATTTTGAAGCTTGGTGGTGAGGGTGCTCACCTGTGAGGAAAGTCACCTTGTTTCTAGTCCTGTCTCTAGATAAGACTTAGTTTATTTAGACTAGCAACATGTTAGCGCTGCTCACTGTGCCTAGTTGCATAGTTACGTTATTCATATCAGGCCCCAAAATGCTTTTACAAGCTGAAGTAATACGAAAACAATTTTCAAAATGAAAGGCTGCCTAAAATGTATACCTTCTGTAGCCAGACAGTGTGCTAGCAGCGTTTGTTTCCTGCTGTCTGGGAGGTCATCCTCATTAACAGCATGAATATAGTTTTCAAACATATGAAACTAATTTATGACAGACATTAAGAGCTTACCAAGGCAAGACAGAAATACAGGAAGAGGCAAAGTAGAAAATGTAGTCATCTTTGTCACTAAATAGTATATAATAAAGAAAGACAGTAGTACGCTGCATGTAAGTAAGTGTTTGTCTTCCAAGAAATGTGAAACGTAGCCTGTTAAGAATACAAGAGGCTATGTACCCAAATCGGCTGTAGCTGATTCCCAACCCAATTAACATCAAATGGGTGTTTGTAAAGTGTTTTATTATTTTCTGAAAGTGAATGTGTAACCTCTGGTATACTGCAAAATGTACTGAACTTTTCTACCTGTTTCCTACTCACATATGGACACACGAATCATGCAACATTGTTGAGTCCATTGTTCCAGAATAAGGCAACAAATCTAGCTGATGTAATGAGAGTACTTGGCAAATACTGACCCTTCGTTTGCTCCTGCCCAGTATTTGGATTGCATTTGGAGTCCTCACATTGCAAATTCAGCTTCTCTCTGTTTGTAACTGCAGAGAAGGAAGTTGAAGAGCACCTAGCTTACATACTGCCACCGTGGGTTTTTTTTCCTGTATATGTCAAAATGCATGTGAGCATTTTAGTTGAGACAACCATGTGCTACTAAAATTAGCTCT
>NW_008824869.1:131039-134846 GCF_000699105.1 Pygoscelis adeliae
TTGTTAGCTTGACCACCTGTTAATTGTTTTTGAAGAATTTTGAATCTGAATTGGTTTTACTGCGTGAAGCTTGGGAAGTTTTTTTTGGGGAAGAGCAGTGAGAGAAGCTGTTTAATACTGTTTACAGAATTGGAAGAAAAAAAATCGCCTTAGCTATTAGATTGAGGGTAGGATGGCAAGGCCACTTGATGTGGAGAAAAGTAATTTTGGGGGGCCACAGAATAGCTGAGGTGGGAAGGGACCTCTGGAGACTGTCTAGTGCAACATCCCCTGCTTGAAAGTAGGGCCAACTACAGCAGATTGCTCAAGGCTGTGTCTGTCTGGCTTTTGAATAGCTCCAAGGGCAGAGACTCCACAGCTTCTCTGGGAGACCTGTTCTAGTGTTTGATCACTTTCACAGTAAGAACATTGTGGGTGTTCTTCCTTATGTTTAAGTAAGGAAACCAATCTCTTGGTTTTATGGCTGTGCCCATTGCCCCTTGTGCATTCACTGGATATCACTGACAAAAGTCTGTTTTCATCTTTGCTTTCTCCCACTGGGCACTAGGATTAGCAGAGCTGAAGATGTTTCTTGTATATCTACTGAACTAACTGGCATGCAGAAAATATTTTGGACTGAGTTTAGTAGGGAATCTAGTAAAACTTGGTTTTAGTCAGCTCAAGAGTGGTTATGAGAATCAAGGCTTTATCTGTCTTTGCTGATGCTGGTCTTCAAGGTGTAATGATATTGTATTAAAGTCATGATGAGGTTAACGAGCTCTGAACATTACTGATTTCTGAGTGTATTGGTGCTGTTAGGAAGATTTGCAAAACAGTGAGAAGGCAGGTTTTTGCTCAGTGAAGATGGCTGAAAAGTAAAATTCCCAGCAGGGTTGGCAGTGAGGGATTTCTTAAACGAATTGCTATAAGGAATTGCGTAAAATTCCAGTTGTCGTTGCTTCTTTTTTTTTAAATTTATTTTCAGTACTGCACTTTTCAGTTTTGTTTCAAATGCTTACCATCTTGTATTTTACATGGAGACTATTGAAACTATCATCCCTCATGCAGAGTCAGAACACATTTCAGGTAACTCAGGTTTAAGTAAGGCTGTCCGTATTTTTTTTTTTTTTTGTCATTATCTCTCTGACTTTCAAAGTCTGTCGGAGTTTCTATTTCATTTCTATGTTGTTGACACTTGAAGGCATGCTTGATCTCTTTGTCTAGGGCTTCTAAATATTTTTTTATTAAAATCAACATGTTATGTCATAGCAGCTACTGGCATAAGGTCATTGTGGAAAAATGATGGAAACCAATGGTAAGCTTCACTCTCTCCTGTCTTTCCTACATGAAAGCATAACAAACTGAACCAAAGCACACAGGTCTTTGGACTATTTGTAGGCTGGCTTTACAGAACGCAGACAGATGTAGTGGTGTATAGACAGTATTAGACAGAGAGTATTGGACATTATTGCAAAAATCTCCAAAATGTTTAACATCTTCTATGTAAGATGCAACACCGTTTACTTCTGGTTAGGCCAAGCCAAGCAGGTGCAGAAATAGAGCTGGAAAAGTGTGAAATGGTAGAAATGGGGCAATGGGAGGATGAATGAATGTATGTGGGAGGGAATTTTGCTCTCCAATTAAGAGAAAACTGATACTTCCATAGAAGCCTCTGTTTTGCAGAAGCTACTTTGTATGTGTCTGCAAACGTAAGTTGCTGTTGTCTTGCATGCTTTTCTCTTCCCCTTCTTCCTGCTATTCCCTTCTCCCACCCTCCAACAAAGAGATGTAGACAATGCAAATAAATTGCCTGTCTGAAATAGAGGGAGCTGTGGGCTTTGGTTGACATTAGTGTATTGTGGAGGGATCCAGATGCACGATACTCATCAAATTTCTATCAATACTAATTTACTAATATCAATAATAATCTGTTTCCCAGTGGATCAGCTTTCTCGAGCAGGGTCTGTGCACTACTTACAGCTCTCTGAGCCCTTCAGCTAAGGTGTCAATAAAGCTGACCGCTGTTCTGGGGCTATTGACAGTTATTAAAAATGACCTTGATGTAATTTCATGCCTATCAAAACAAAGGCCATATGTTAAGGATTATGAAAAGCTACAGTGAAGGAAAGCAATGACAGGCTTCTGCTGGGTTAGGGTAGAGGGAGGTCAGCATATGTGAAGATTATTGGCTCCCCTCCTCTGCTTCTTTTCCTAAGGCACTGAGCGGTGCCCCTTGGTAGGCAACTGTTATGCTAAAGGCATAATTGGAACAATTTAGAGCTCAGGGGTACACTTTTTTAAAGATCTGTCATAGCATATCATCTCAACAGTTAATGTGGCGTAAAATATCATAAACACTGCTGAGGACCCTGGAGTCTCTATGGCAAGGACCAATCGATAAGACCCAGTGGATGATCTGTCTTCACTCGCAAATAGAGGGCAACGCGAGGAACACTCTCACTTGCTTTCTTATTCTGCCACTTTATAGGCATACTGGGCTTTTACCTGGATGGCTGTCACGCACAGGCAAGGAACAATAGTTTGGTTGTACGTCAGACATAGTGATCAATAAGGAGATCTCACAAAACTGTGTGGAGATTGAGTCCAAAACACAAAATAAATTCCTGTTAACAATCAAAATGTACCTTGTTATAATATGCATAAATGAGACCACAGTTAGAAATCTAGAAAGGTTACAGGCAGCATAGCATATTATGCCCTTTTTCCTTTGCTCTTAAAAATGAGTTGGCAAGAATTTTCCTAATTTTTTTTTTTAACAGTTATTTATTTTTCCTCTCTTTGGAGTATGAAAATGCCTTCCCAACTCAGTAAGTGTGCATGCAGTCCTCAGGCTAGCTATCTGCGTGTGGAGCTGGTGCTCTGGTTCTGTAACCCTAACCCTTAGCCCCAGCACTGACACCTGGGTCACTTAGTGTAATGGCAAAAAATGTAAATGGTTTACGGCTTCCTCATGCTCTCACCAGTCATAGCCCAAACTGCCTCTGGACTGCTTTTAAAAGTGGCAAATAGATGTTATCTCTGGAGTCCCTTCAGTGAAATCCTCCTCTTGTGATGCTGGAGGACCAAGGAGGGGGAGGTACTGGATATCCCCCGTCACAACCTCGTGTCTGGGGACAGGAGCAGGGTGGCACTGCTCTGATAGCTACCCACTAAATCAATGGCAAGACCTTCGTGGGAGCCTCATCAGCATGAGAAGATAGACTTTAAATTACAATTCTCTAGGCAGCAGGGAAATTTTAAGTTTAACTGGCTTGAAATAAATCATTTTAGGTCACATCAAACTAAAACAACTTTTTTCCTGTCAAGAAAATTAAATAAAAATAGTTCTAGAAAATCTACAATTTTATACAGGAAATTAGCACATAGATTTTTCTACAACAAATCAGAAATTTCCCTTGGCTACTTCAGTTAGGATTTTATTTCCATTTTCTTTGGTGTATGGCACAGGGCAAGCAGCCTAATGTCTACATCATTGTGGACACAGTGCTGGTCTTTCAGGATTGTTGTGAATTAAAAAGTTTAATATTAATTCTTTTTGTATCTATGAAGTCTGCTGACCATGTTGGGTTAACTGAAAAGGGATATAAACATCATTTTTTAAAAAAATGCTAGAGAAGATACTAGTGATCTGGCTTGAATATAATATGGCACATTACAACTTTCTTCCCTTTTTTTTTTTTTTAAGAGTCCTTGTAGCATGAGTCTGTGACAAACCATAATCTAAAACCACAGTTGGACATGTGCTCTCTGACAGGTATTGTCTCCTGCCAGTTGTCCTCATGTCAACACTACCTGTCTTCTGTGTTC
>NW_008824869.1:134859-142359 GCF_000699105.1 Pygoscelis adeliae
GATTGGGCAGTGGACTGATGCACTTGAAAACTAACTTAGGGGCAAAAAAGAGTGCAGAAAACGGGAATATTTCTTAGCCACATGAGTCTCTTCATCCAGTTTGCCGTGAGATCACACACTTTTTTTTTTTTTCCTGACGCAGTACTGTGAGCAATGTGCAAAGATGGAAAGAAGGCACCAGAGAAGTGAGCAGATCAGGGGTGGCTGTATTTTCCATATACTTAAACACATCATGTAGAGCCTGAGACTGCTGGATTGAATTATTGGCATAATGGGGTGATTAACATTAATGGCCATTACTCTCCTTCCAAAGGTTTTCATTGATGTCTAAGAAAGATGCACATGGAAACTTAGGTGTGGAAGCCTGTCTAGGAACAATCTTCTTGTTTTGTTTCCAAGACTATTTTGTTGAAACAGAAAACATGACATATGGTTTAGTTTATTGAGCAAACTTCTTCTGCTCTAAATGACTGTTTAGAGTATGCGCACTGATGGTAACTAACCTTTGTAATCAAACATTACCTAGAAATTGCTACAGATGTACAAACATGCTTTTCTAGATGAAGTTTTGAACTTGAAAGCCTTGAAAATTCAATTAAAACAATCTTAAGATGTTATGCATATGCTTATGGTTCCTATGAAATTCTGAAGCTCTCAGTTTTCCTTTTTTATTTTTCTGATAAATTTCACTGGGAAGGTTGAACCAGTATGTACATTCCCTATATAATAACACTTATATGTCTTACCATCTGTAATGTGCCTACTCTTGCAACATCTGATAAGGGAAAGAAGTATTATCATAATTAAATTTACAAATAACCTAGGAAATATCCATAATAAAAATGTTCATGTAAGCAACTGTTGAAATTTTGGGGGGCCATTAAATAAATGTTTGTGCAAAGAAGGGTAATTTATTCTTTTTTTTTTTCAGGGAGATAAATCTGAACAGTCTACTGTGAAATCTTTGAAAAGGTTTAAAAAAAAAAAAAGTGAAAAACTTGTTACTTGAAGGGAGGAACTATCCCCACCCATGTCACAGCTTTACACTAGGACTAATTTTTTGTACTGTCACTTATGTGGAGAAGTAACTTTTTTTTTTTTTTTTGTCTCTTTTGGCAAGTAGAATTTTCTTTAGTGCTTTTCCTTTGGGAGTATTCACAGGATATATTTTAGTGTAATTACACAAGCAAATCTATCTGAGTGTTGACAAGGTCTAAGCCTTCATGTTATAAGTTATTTTTTTTACTAATACCACTACCTAGTACTATAATTACCCTTTAAAAAAAAAAAGGAAAAAAAAAAGCGTCATATATAACTTAGTGCAAAACTGCTTAGACAGGGCTTCAGTTATCTGTCTGGTAATTATAATGCAGTTGACTTCCATGAGTAATGAAAATCATTACAACAAAGCGAAGTATAGACTAAATTAAAAAAAAAAAGGCAAAGTATAGTAAAAAACAATCACAAAGAAAGTTAAACCTAACATTATGAAGATCAGACTGAAGACATGATAAGAAGGGCAAATATAAGATGACAAAAGCTGTTTGTTGGACTTCTTCCACAGTCTTTATTTTTAACCTAACCTTTTTAAAACTAAAAGGATTTTATATTTCTGTAATTTATTAGGTGGAATTATCTTTGGCTGGCATGGTAAAGTTTGCATTTTTTTTCAGAGGAAAAAAACAGCAGCATTTAAGTTTATATTCTGGAGTTTTATAATGTGTCAAATGTGTCATTGTTATATTACCAGATCAAAGAGTTCTAAATGACACTTTCTAATCAAGACTGTCAAGAGGTTTCATTAGTAAACAGAAGCTGGAAACACTTGGGATAATGGTTCAATACATATTTTACGGTTCTGAAGAAAGGATAAATCAGATGTTTTTCTTTTTTTTTTTTAAGTAGCAAGTCACTTTAAAGCTGTAAAAGTGAATATTTAGTAACACGCTAAGACAGCATTTAAAATTAAAAGTGCAGTCATTTAGCTGAATAGTGTATTTTATCAGACCTCTGCCCCATTGTTAAACGTGTTTAGGATGAAACTCTTTACAAAAATGACTTAAAGGTAATCACTTGCACCCAGTACTTCAGATAATAGAAGAATCCTCCCACCCAGAGCTGGCTGCCAGAAAAGTAATTTTAACATCACATTTAGTCTTCTTTAACGTCTTAGTGCTTGTGAGAGATTCCTTGCTGACAGTTGAGAGAACTGAATCTCTGAGGTAAGAGAGAGTAAAACACAGGCCCGCAGCATCCTAACAGCCTGCAGAGCTTTTCCTATCCTACTTTTGAGAAATATCTCAAGGGGCTGAAGACTACAGAAGTACATATGTCTATATGTTATTGTTGCACTCCTTTCTGGCACTACCATCTGGCTCTTGAGACATACTGCAAGACAGTTTTCAACCTCTTTGAGAGACAGAGGGTGGCACTTGGAAGTACCTGTATGAACCGGCCATGGTACATGACATTTGTTATCTGTTTGGGATGAATTTGAATCCATGGATCTCCTGTGTTTTGGATTCTTTGAATAGGTGGTTTTGAGATGGGGTTAACAGAGGTCTGTGCTTGCCAAGCATAGATGGTATGTAAAACAGGCTTTATGTCCTTTTTCTTCTGCTCAGACTTTGGCTGTCTGTCCATCATTTCTGGATGTTTGACAACCCGGGTAGAGCATGAACTCCACATGGGCTTGTAGATGTCTGACAGAGCTATTGTTACGTTACTTTATGCAGTTCATGCAAGTTTTAAATGAGAATAGGCATATCTAAACTGAAAACTGAATTTGGCCTCTTGGTCTTCTGTTTTGAGGTAACAATCTATTAGGCAAATTGTCCTTAAAAAAAAAAAAAAATCTAAGGATAGACACAGATGTTGTGAAAAAGACTTCCATCAAAATTACCTTTAACATAAACTTCCCTTAACAGTTTCCTGAGGGCGTGAAAAGGTTACAACTGGGAAGAACTATATTAGTACAAAAACTGTACAATAGATATTCTAAAAGGAAAGATTATAGTAAGTCACACTGACTGAGAACAATTCTTATTTAGGAAGGAAAAGTAAGTTTTTTTTCAATTAATGAGAAGAAAAAATATCTAGCAGTTACTAGAGAGATTCCTCAGGGATAAGTCACTGGACTAAGATTAGTTCATATTTTTATTAATATTCAGGATAAAAAGTAAGTAGGTGCTAAAAACATATGTTGACTGCACAAATCTTGAAGGCATCGTAATGTAAAGGTTTGGAAAGGTCTGCAGGAAAAACTGGATTATTTTAAAAACTCTGCAGGGAAATCAAGTCCTCTGTGGGCTTAGCTTTGTCTCCTTATTCAGGCACATCTATTATAGGATTCAATCAGGCATATTTTATATTGGTTTCTGTGTCTTTAAGCATTTCTGCAAATTACTTGGGATTCTGAACAAGGAATGGCCCAGCATCAGTGTTGATGGGAGGTGCATCTGGAATATATTTTAAATCTTTTTCTCTCCCATTTTGGAAGACTTCCATTTTGTGCATATTGAGTGTCTGTATAAAATTCTATTAGGAGTACCTATATTTCTTCAAAATTTGCCTTAAATTAAAGAGGGGGGGGGGGAAGACTAACTTCCTTAATATGTTTGTTTTTTTTTTTTAAAAGATATGCCGGTTACAATGGTCTTGCATGGGCCAGCTCCAGTGTCATTAACTTGTGTTGGCTTCTTTTTCCAAAACTGAGTCTTTAATTGCCCTTTAATTGCCTCACATGCAATGAAGAGAATAGTCCTTTATCTTTAGGCACATGCGCTCCTCTTACTTTTAGATTAGTTGTTATCCAAATCAGTATCTTAATTGATTAAAATGCTTTATGATCCAGAGCTCTGTCTCTCTCTCTCTCTCTCTCTGGCCTCTTTCATCTGTAAAATATATTTGCAGATCTGTTTTCTAAAGCTGCCATGGAAGTGCATTTTTAACATCCTCAGATCATCTGACCTGTTTCACTGCCCTTAGCTTAGAGTTTGATCTTGCTGAATCATCTGAAATATTTATATGATTCTGGCCTGATAACTGCGTCATTCTGTACTAATTTTCTGCGCAAAAGTTCCTGTCACTTTTTTTATTTTATACTTTAAATTCTGACACTTAAAATCCAGGATAAAATCGCTATTTCCTTATTCTTGCATTAGTATTGTCACTTGTCTATTCTGCTTGGATCAAAAAGCATGTTGACCCAGCATTTCTAAATTAAGTATCTCACTTTTTGATTTGGCCCCATTTACTTTCTTTTCATGTTATTGCTTACACTGCAAATGTTCCGAGTTCAGCTGTGTTTTTTTACAAGTTTGGGACACTTTATAGGAAGATCCAGTAGACTGAATGACCTGATGATTATATGGCAATGCCAATCTAGTCTTAGTCCACAGTTTTGAGAGATCTCTGAGGAAGATCTGTTCATCAATAGCTATGACAGCTGACAGAACACCCCAGTCCTAGATGTCAGTGTACCAAGTGGTCCTTTGTAATTAGTGTAACGCCATCATACCAGATGTAGATTAATACAATGGTCTGCATGCTTTAATGATCTCTGCTATCAAGAAGTTCCCTTAAACGTTATATCACAATATTATTTACAGTGTTAATTTCCCAGATGTTGGCTGACATCATTAGGAACATGGCAATCAGGTTTTGGCCTCCTGTTATCATAAATATCTTACAAAGGGGGCTAAAGATTGATGTGATGCCAACAAACATGAGGACAATAATATGAAGAGGTTCTTAGCTGTGTGCAGTTACCTATAGTTTCCATACAATACACTGCCTTGTGTTCCAAGAAAGCATGTTGTACGCTATATATAAAGTCATGAAAAACAACTTTCCCTGATAAACACTAAATCTGTCAATTTTGTATTAAGGGGAAAATAAGCTTAAGACTGTGATCTCTGCCAGCAGGGAACAAGAATTACTCCTACATACCACTGGCTATTGTGTTTAACAGCTCACTGCTTTCAGAAGAAATAATGCACCAATTATAATGCACCAATTCAACCACATCATCATAAACCAAACTCTTAACTTCTTAATTTTAGCCCCCAGGTGCTTGCTCTTAATATTATAATGATGGGATTACAATATAATGATTTAAAAAGTACAATGGGTATCAAAGTGTAAAATTTACCCCATTAAGCGCAGTCAGTTAGATCTTGCTCACAACCTAACCCTTTTCTTCCACTGTGCTTTGTTTCTGTACTTAAATCTGTGAAAGCCATTGAGTAACCCTACGGGTTTTTCAGTTCCGTGGAATGAAGCTCTTCACAAAAAGCAGCTGGCCAGTTGGTCTACCAGTCATGGAGACTGGATATTTAAACCTAGCCTTAATGAAATTTCCTAATCAGGAACTAATTTGTCGTGCATGATGTTATGTCAGACTTGTTCTGTTCTAGACCCAGAGACATTTATGTTTCAGTGGTGCAAGCAATGACTGCTTTAGCAATGAAACTGCAGTTATAATTTGGAAATCGTAGTATCTGCTGGTAGTTTATAGTTGTTCCCTGAAAGATAAAAGGTGTTCTGTTCAGGTAAAAGTAAAAAGGAACAGTTTGTATTGAAAGAGTCAGAACTCTTTTCTTTGGAGTAGTAGTAGTTTATGACAGAATGGTTATAACTCTTGTTTTAGCCTATTATGAAATGTGCTATTTGTTATGCTCTTTTGCAAATGTAAGTACTAATCACGGTAACAGTAACAATACATATAACAGTATTCATCAATATTTTAGGTCCCTTGAGATGTTTATTAAGGATGAAAGTTACCCAAATAGCAGGCAGTTTCATCCTTAACAAAGATCTCGTATATTAATTTATAAAGTAGAAGCTACCTAGTGCATTTGGCATGTGTTATTATTGATGGTTAATATATTGAATGGGGATGTTAATTTCTGGGGATATTTGGGACTGAACTGCCAGTGGCAGCAAGTTCCCTACAAAGCTCAGAACTGAACTGAGTTCAGACTTTATTTCTGGGTCAGAGGAATGTATATTTTAAAATAATTTTAAGTGGCTTTATGTTCTGTACTTGTCTGCCATACTTTTCAGTTTACAGTTACTCTTTTCTCAGGATTAAGACTTCCTAAAATGTTTTTACTTATTCTTTGATCTATCATGATGTGTCCTGGTCTTATTCTTTAGCTCCATTACCTTCAGTTGTCAAAAACCTGAGTGACTCTCCAGCACATTTCCCAGTCATGGGGAGGACCTACAGAAAGAAGTTTTAGATATAATTTGTGTTTGAATGGTCTTATTGACTTAACTGAAGTTAGTAGCAGAATCCAAGCTTATTCTGATGTTGAGGTGGGGGACTGTAGTGGTAAATGAGCCCTTCTCATTCTGTTCAGAAATCCCTAAAACATGCTATATGACCACATTTTTTTTTTTCCCTATCACCCATCTTCCAGTTGGCAGCTCTGAAGCTGCCATAAACCTATTGTAACTCCCTTGGCTTAGCTGCCTGCGTTGGAAAATACATCCCTTCACATAGTTATAGTATGTAGTTACTGTACATGTATGTACTGTAAAAGTGTGCCGTTTTCACCTGTATCTTTCCTTCTTCAGAAAACTCTCTAATATATTTCAAGGCTATTCACTTTACTATGAGGGTTCTGTATTGCATGGTGTATCTGTACAGTATAAGAAAGAGGGCTTGGTGGGTTATATTTTGAAGATCTCTCACAATTTTTTCTGCCTGTGAGTTTAAGAGGAGATCAGTGGTTCCTGTCTCTAAAGACTGCTGAGAGAAGGACCTTGTTTGGTGCTTGTCTTGGACTTGTATAATAGCATGGCAGCAAAAGATAGGAAGAGAAATTAATGTTAACAGAATCAAAAACTCATGGGGAAAAAAAAAAAGTCAGATATGTCTGTCAAGAATAAATTCCCAGTAATGCCACTTTCAAAGGCTTGGCCTACAGCCAGCTGAATGTTGGGGCACTCCAGGTGGGCTGACTCCTCAGTTTTGAACAAGGGGGTTCTCTCTATGCCCTTGTGCAAAAGCACACAAATTCACCTGCACACGTTGTGCATGAAGATGGGCTGCACATGCCAAAACTTGCATGTGGATTCTTGCTAGAAAGCAAAATTGGAGTGTAAGGGAAACCAGGGTTTGCTACCATTTTACTGCTCATGTGGCCACTATTGTTTCTGATAATCGTTCACCTGCAGCATGCACGCAGTGTGCCCGAAAACATGTTATGGGCATGTGCACAAGATACCTTCCCTAGCTGTACATTTATCTGGATATGTCTTCAGGATTTTTTTTCTGAGCTAGATGCAGTGCATTACACTTTAATTCCCTGGTAAAATAGCAGATAAATTTTGTCTAATGCCAGCATTAGTCATTTCTGTATTAATAGAACCTTCAATCTAATATTTGTGCTCTCCTAGATATTCATGGTTTGGCTTCACTTCAGCCTTCATGCTGAGGACCTTTCTGGACTACAGCCAAGCTACCGAGTATGAAGGATTAAATTTGCCCTT
>NW_008824869.1:147359-151999 GCF_000699105.1 Pygoscelis adeliae
ATAGTCTTAATGAGATGATGCACAGGCTTGAAGTTAACTTCTAAGGTGTCACTCTTGTGCTTATAATTATTGCTCGTTTAAGCACTGTAGAATTTGCTGAATTATAATGTCCTCACCAAATTTTCAGAAGAGCTAATCATATGGATCACAGTTAGATTAAAGATTTAGCCAAATTTGCTTTTAATAGTTTGCTTTCTTACACAAAAGTCCGCTAAGGCAGTTGAATGGTAAAGCAACCTCAATTCAGGGACATTATTTTAGGGTCTAAACTGCTGTGTGGACCTCATACAGTGCAGGTGTACATACATAAAGAAAGTGTAATTGTTTTACATTGACATTAGGTGGGACTCAAAGATCTCATTGTTTGTACTGAGGACATTGAGTTGTTATGAAGGGCGATGAACATTAAAAAAAATTCTGTTGTGAATGTGGTTATGTGTACATTTTCTTGGAAGATTTAGGGCAAACTTTTTAGTCTAATATTGGTTTGCCTGTGATTTGCTTTGACTGAGCAAGAAAGTGTTGAAGCATGCTCTGACATAGCATCAACAATACTGAAATTGTCATTTTCAGTGTGATAAAGCTTTGCAAGCTTTCCCCAGCTCACTTAAAAATTATTAACAGTTTCCAAATGCAGGCCTCTGGTCTAGGAGTCTTACACCTGGAAAAATAAAATTCAAGACTGACCTGTTAGTTTTGCAGCCCTGTCTCTATTTCACATGGGAAGGTACCTGACTTGGTGACTGATGCAATGGTCCCTGGGCAGGAGAGAAGACCTCTTCCACAGTTAGAATGTCTTGGTGATAGAGCAGGTGTGCATGTACCATTTCCATTTATATGTGCTTGCATGCACAGTTTCCCTAAGGTAACATTTCCTATTATTTTTTGGGATCATAAAACTTCTTCACATAAGTAAGTTTATTTATTTCAATCTATAAATAAAGCTAAGAGTGCTGGCCAAAGCTCCAATTGCTCTTTAGAATATATAACCGTCACAAAAGTAAAATAATAATAAAGTAAATGAAATTGTTTCATGATTTATTTCCATCAACTATAATTTCTAGGAATCCACATTTATGACTATAAATTTGATCTGACAGAGCCTTTGTAGATTAAATAAGGCTCAAGAGTTGCATAAAACTACTCCTATTAATTTGTCAGCTTTCATGCCTGAAGTTGCATAGAGTCCTACCACCCAGTCTTCTTGAAAGTTTACTCCACTGCTCTGCCTTCTTCATCCTCACCCCACTTTTTTTATTTGACTTTTCTTTCTCTTCTGTCTCCAGGCTTCAAAATTGCCATCCTATTTTCAGACCCAAATCTGTCATTCTTTTAATGTGTACTGTTAATCTGTAGCTCTGAAAGTGTAGGTAAGCTCAGGACAGAAACCATTGAGGGAGTTGAGTCTATTTATTTGGCTGCAAGAACATGACAAGAAGGAACCAGCTAGGGCTATGAGACATTTGCCCTTTTCAGCCTCAGGGTAACCACAAAAGGATGGATATCCCAGAGCACTGGAGAATGGTTTTGCAGCAGTGTGGCTTTAAGCAAGTTAGATACCATGAATGTGTATTATGTAATGTATACAAGTAAGGCGCCGTTTCAGAGCACTTAAGTTCAGGAAGACTGCATTCTCTGTACAATGACTAGAAAGAGGTTGTTGCCTGGGGGAAAGGATAGAGGAAGTACATGTACTGGGGCAAATGTTTAAGATGCTGTAAATTACCCTCTTCCTATCTATCTTGACAGCTTTATGACTTCAAGGAAATTATTGTTCTAGGTTTCTCAGTTCTCTGTTCTTCCAAAGACCAGATCTTCATGATTCATAAAGATGTATTTCACTGAATGAGTGTGTTTTCTTATGGAAATAGTAATGTGTGATACTTGATAACTCTAGGAAGTTTCTTCTACCTTGTCTCTCTTTTATATGTACAGTGATGTAGGAACCTGCCTCTCACCAACTTAATACATGTGAGATCCCAAAGTTGATATCAAAATAATTTTGTGCAAAGAATGATGTGATCTTTCAGTTATTAGTGTCATGTATTGTACTACTGATAGGACCATCCTATTCAATAAATCTAATTTGTCTAATCTAAACTGTCCAGCCCTGTAATTCTGATCAATTTTTACCATTTGGCAAGACTGTGAACATGTATTTTCTTTAGCATTGTCTTACACCTGCACATAAGGTGTACACACCTTAAATACACACATTTAGTGGTTAAACATTGGAACAGGCTGCCCAGGGAAGTGGTTGAGTCACCATCCCTGGAAGTATTTAAAAGACGGGTAGATGACGCGCTTAGGGACATGGTTTAGTGGGCATGGTGTTGTTGGGTTGACGGTTGGACTCGATGATCTTGGAGGTCTCTTCCAACCTTAATGATTCTATGATTCTATGATAACTGAGTGAATGTTAGGGCTATTCATAGTCCTTAGAGTTAAACATGCAGATGTAGGAAGGTTATAAACCCTGAATACTTGCTATTGTTATCTTAACTCTCTGCAGAGAATCTAAGTTTAGCACTTTCTGAATTTCTTGATATAAAATCAGTTTATTTTTCCCACTGAATTAAACCATTTGTGATAGACTGGATTATTTTGCCTGACAAACATTAGCAAATGCTCATGTATCTTGATCCATCAAACAAACTTTATTCAAGTGGGAGCTGTTCAGGAACTGTCACATCCTCAGCTGAGGAATAGCACTGCCATGAGTACACCTGACCTGCTAATCTTTGTCAACTGAAACTAAAACAGATTAACTTAAAACACCTTCAAGTAAAAGAAGACTTGCTGCTGGAACCACTCCACCCCAGCTATGCAGTTTCCAGCCTTGAGGTACTTCATATCTAGTCAGTTTGGAATGTAAGGTGGTTTTGCTACTTTCTGCTTACCGTAGTCATGACCCAAAGTGTGAGTCCCATCATTAGTCACTGGAAGACCACTATCTATATACCATGTTGAAAGTTTCTCAGAATGAGTCTTCTATCTACCGTAAGGAAAATTTAATATTTGTGCAGTATCTTAAGGAGGACAGCGTGGCCAGGACTTGGAAGGAAAACTGGGCTCTGTTCTTCACTCCACGGCTTTGAGTAGCATTATACAAGGTGTTTCATATCTCTGTCAGATGTAATGGTACAACTTGCAATTATCTTTTGGGATCTCTTGATGAGAAGAAATGAAAATTAAGAAGTACCATTATTACTTATGATCACATACAACAAACAGCAGCTGTTTTTTGTTTCTTTGCTTCCTGCCCTCTCCCTTGACAACCTCTACACTGCCTGCTTCCTTCATTTTCTCTCACCCTCTCCTTATGCACATATATCTATATGTTTACAGATGGAAGCAGTTTATTCCCTGGTTGAGTTCCTGCATGGCTACATGCGAGCTAGAATGAACTTTCTCTGCCTAATTTTAACTAACGTGAAAACAGTAGTCCTTAATGGGAGTGCTGACACAACCTTAACTAAAGCAGTGTGAACACGTTGCTATAATTTATAATGTCAGTCTATATTCCAAACGGTTTCTCTATATACTGCGTGCTCCACTCAAACAGGAAAAGAAGGTACTGCAGTGAATTATTGTGTAATTAATCATTTGACCATGAGGGACTCATTTACTAATTAAAAATGCAAAAAAAGTAAATTGAAGTAACCAGTGACTACTAAATCACTTCTTTTGACGTGTCAGCAGCATTGTAATATATCATAATGTATCAGTCAGAGACATACAGATCCTACATATTCTGTTACCTTTTACTTTGGAGGTGCCAAAATCATTCATTATACTTCCAATGCAGTTTCTAGTACTATTCATACAACTACCATAGCGTGCTAAATTGAGATATGAGATACCACTCAGGCTGATGTATGTACATAGTAATAGGCAGAAATGTACGATTCTCTGCTCTGCTGACTGTGCTCACCGTCTCTGAGCATATCATAGGGGGACAACTGCTATAACAGGATGATCTCTGGGAAATAAAACAGTGACTTAGAAGTCTAGATTTCAGGTCTGTCTAGATATTCCTGCCTCTGTAGCATTTGTGGCAGATACATCAGGTCTATGCCTTTAGCTACAGCTGTTCATGATTTGCTCTACTGGCACAGACCCACCTTCACTGGAAGGTTAAGGTAGCCTTAAGGTGTCTGTGAGACTGTGAGTTGAAGGATTTGACATATTGCACAGCTACAGTGTTGAGGACCATCATCTGTAGGGTGGGGTCGGAGAGCTGGTAGGACACCTGAGCCAGAGACATCTCAAACCATCACAAATTACTCTGCATTCCTGAGTTAGACTATCAAGGCCCAGGTCTGCACAGACTTCACATGTTGTGCATTTTTATCCACCATGGCCTTTGGAAAGCATTCAGTTTAGAGGTTTTTAAGCAGCGGTGGGAATTTCTGTGCCATTTTTTTTTTTCACAGTGGGGGTGAGGTAGAAGAGGATATAAATTTCCTGTTATTGATGTTAACTGAAAACTTCTGCATTGTTAACCTTGTACACCAAAGCTGCATTTACTCTGTGTGGGTAAAAGATGGAGACGCATCTATGGCTCCAAAAAAGCTGGGAGAGATGTGAGAAGTATGGTTCTAATTTGAAAAACAGCTTCACAAGGTTGCAACTTTTAT
>NW_008824869.1:152029-161721 GCF_000699105.1 Pygoscelis adeliae
TTATCTACATCTCATATTGGTAGAAATAAGATGTATTAATACGATTTTATGTAAAATCATCATGGGGAATAGAGTTGGAGTCTCTCTTCTCTTAAAAATAACATTGAATTTATTTACTTAGCTCCAATTAGAATGAATCAATTATTGCATTCACATGCTGATTCATTGAAGAAAATGGATAGTGCTTATTAAGTAGTGTGGCTTGCAAGTCCTTTATTAATATTGGAATGCAAACGAAAAAGGTAATATACCAGTTTAGCTGTTGTGTCCGAAGTTGAGCTTCGAAGCTTGTAGCAGGGATTTTTGTTTTTATTTTCTTAATTGGAGAGACAGATCCACTTCTGGAAGCTGTTGCGTGATAATAAATGTGTAGCTACCTTATGATGTTTTCATCAAAACAGTTTACTTCAGTATGTCAAGTAGTCTGGGGGTTCTGTAATATTAAAGATTGCTGGTACTAAAGTTTTCATGCAAAACCTGCTGATTCATATGGAAAGTCAGGCTTTTTGCTTTCTAGAATGGTAAAAATTATTTTCTTTTTATACCTTTAATTCATCAATTTATACTAATCGTGAAAGTAGAAGGAAAAGAAATTACATTTTTGCAGCAGGAAACTAGGAAACAGGTAGTGGTTTCTCTTTGATTAGATAACTGTTTTGGACTTCTCCCTGAAGAGAAAACCAAAATATAGAAAAACATCAGTTATTTGCTAGTCTTTAAAGTTATGGGGGAAAATATATATGTCAGGGGGAGGGAGGAAGTTGTATCTGTTTCACAACTGTGGCATGATAAATAGTACTCTTTAGAAGAATCTACCAATATAACAAAAGTACAGATTGACAATGTAATATTAGTTGGTTGTTTTTTGTGTTTTGTGTTTTTGTTTTTGTTTTGGTTTGTTTGTTTTTTTTTTTAAGGTAAACTGAATATTTCTAGGAAAACTGCTGTGCGGTTTAACTTTTAATTCCTAAGGTCACATGTTCAGAGTCTGTAACAACGGTTTAGGTTAGCAAGTATGTTAATAGTTATCTGTTCTCTCCACTTGTCTTCAAATATTGTGATTTAGATAGAACCCTAATGCACAAGAGCAACTTGTCCCCAGAGCATTATTCAGAATATAAATTAAGTGATATTATAACAGAGCCCTCACTTAGCTCAGCATAATGAATATGAAACATCATGTACTAGTGACCAAGGTCATGGTATGAGAATGAATTACTCTATTAACTTCTCTTTTAAGTAGCATTAGAGATAATAAATGAAGAGATTTAATGGGATTCTGATAATATTATTCATGCAAAAGTAGCATACTTTATCTTGCTAAAACAATTAAGATCTGTTTTGAAGTTACTTTACACTTTAGAAATATGATGCTTAGAAGTGTTTATTGCATGTTGCAGAATGCATCAGCATTAGCCAGTAATGCAGATAATCTGATAAAAATCGAAAAGCTGATTTGTATACTATGCTAATTCAGGATCATCTCTTTGGACCTAGGTACTGTCCAAATGCTCCATAAGATTACGGCAAGCTTTAGTAGTGATATTAGATTAAATTCAGTTCTTTTGCTTATAACTTTTTTTTTCAAAAAGAAAATTACATCCATCATTCTTCTCTATAAACCCTCTTTAGCTGCCTGCTAAGTAGTATACAATATCGTATTTTAAGCCTGCCATATTACTTTTTTTATCCAGACATATTTAAGCCTCCTCTCTCAGTTATGCAGTGTATTATTTCAGGGATAGAAAGTTTTGTTATTATTGTGAGACCTCTATATCTGAACCATAAAGAGACTTAGTGATTTCCTATGTGTTCCATAGCTCATTCACATGTGTTTAGAGGAAATGTAAGAGCAGTTGGTAAGAGATTACTCTTCAGTTTGCGAGTGACTACAGTGCATGGAAACTTAATGCTGTACTTGACGTTTGGTTGGTTGGTTTGTTTTTTTCTTTAATTTCACAAATATTTTTCATTAATTGATTGTATTGCTATTTTTAAAAGAATTATGTGAAAAGAAAACAAAGACTTAAAATTCTGAATTGTTGTTTGGGGTGAAATCTGCTCATAGCATAGCAAAAAGCAGAAGGGAATCTTGCTACAGCACGAATTTGGATGAAGGTAGCATACCACGGACAGTGTACCTCTGCTGTTAATCCTAAGTGTCCTCAGGATTTTTACTGGGAAACATGGGGGTTTTTTAGGGAAGAATGTAGTGCAGAGTTCAGTGTTCCACAGGCTTTTATTAAGCTGTCTGTGAGCACACACTCTTGGACAGTACAGTAACTAATACCAAACCTGATCCGGCTTCCAGAGAAATTTAGTGTATTAAGTCAAGACCCTCTTTTCTTGTTTGTGGGAGAAACGTTGAGGCTGAAATCCTCTGCTCTGTTTGTTCCTTTCAGTAATATCTCTGTCTGTACAATGACAGCATTCTAACTGAACTTCCTGTAAACTCTGTAAACTTCCTCTGAAGTCAGGAGAAATGCTACAATCTAGCTTTTTTTTTTTTTTTTTGCAACAGAATTAAGAGGAAATTTCTTGTCCACTGTGATTCAGTAGGAAACAGCATGTGTAAGCAATCCAGATTCAGAAAACTCTTTAATGTACTGCATGTACTTGCTAACTAACGTATTTGGAAAACAAAGGTTTTAATGTATATGCTCTCTATAGCTCACAACAATGGTTAAATGCCCTTACCTGTAAAATATATGAAGTATGCGCTTTTTTATCTTGGGTCATGATTTTTTGTGACCTAATGCAGATTATATAACAGCTTTCTGAATTTTTCTACTCTGAATTTTGCTGAGGTAACGTAAGAACAGGTTCATCCATGTGCGCTGTCATAAATACTCGCTGTCCAGTCAGCTGTTTCACTCAACACATCACTTCCACTGGTGAAGAGTAGCAGGATGGTCATTATAGCAATAAAGTTTCAAGATATAGTTTGGTGCATTTCTTGCATTTCAAATTGCAGAAAAATCCTGTCCTCTCAGACTCTTGTCAAAAGCAGAGGGCCCTGGGGGAGAAATGAGCCATTGTAATTAAGACTGTAACATTATCTCATCAAAGCACAAAGTAGAGTCAGGTAAATGAACGTCCTTGTGCTATTTATACCAGCTTCTTAATTATGCTTAACGTGACCGATTCAACTTGGTCCCACATCAGTTTTGCAAGTGAAAATAGATCTAAAGTTTCAAGGGTAAGATCACGTTGCACCTTAACTTACAAATTGTGTATGTACGTGAATGAAGCAGATTTAAATATATTTAATGAGCCAAGGGACATGTGTCCATAGGATTGGTGGAAAAAGAATTAAAGTATTAGTTTTTCATATTTTATGATTAATGTTTTTCTTTACATAAGACCTGAAAGTCTAGCTAAGATCATGAAAGGCATGTTGGGTTAAATCTTTTTGTTGTATAGTCATTATATCTCAGCTAACTCTAACAAAATCCCTAATATCTATGCATGCCTGGAGCCAAAATAGGTCAGCTCATGGGCTATTGCATTATATATTTTTTTTTTATTTAAACTTTAAGTGATTAGTTTAGCACTTAAAAGCTTTGGAAAGAATTAGGTTACTGTTCTTCTCTTTATCCATAAGCAAACTGACACACAGATGGACACTGAGCAGACTTGTTCTATGCTTTCTCTCAAGGCTTTCTTCAAAAGTTAAGTGCTGTCATTTTTTCCCTAGTTATTAATTTCAGCATTAGAGTTTTATGGCAACATGTTGAAAATACACCTGTGATGAGGGCATCCTTTTTGATTTTGAAGACAAGGCCAGATTTTGCCTGCAGCCTCAGAATAGACTTGAAAAACACATGTTAAGTAAAGGGGAGGAAAAAAGCTGCTACTTATGCCTAGATCTGGATTTAGGTAACAGAAACCAAAAGGAAATAACCTGATCCCAGCAAAGTCAAGAGGATTTTATTCATCGGGGAGGGTTCTTTTTCCTGCATGTACAAGGAACACTTCAGAAATAAATGGATATGATTTAATTAATTACAAGCTCTGCTACTTTCTGAGTTTGTTTATTCATGCTCATAAAACACAGAAAATGTTGTATTTGAATTATATGCTGTGTTATGTAGTTAGAGTATTGTTAGGAAGGTCTATTCTGAAGTTGATTTTCTTAGGGTTCCACTGAGGTTTGTATTCCTTTAATTTATTAGATTTTCTTGCACAGCTTCATTTTGATTTATGCATCGTGATGAATGTGACTAAATTATCTGATAAATGTTTACAGGGTTTTTAACACACATCTCACTGGGTTAAGTTCATAGCTGAACTTTACGCCTGGTACTGCACTGATGGCAGAGTTGAATGTTACAGAACCTTTATTCACTGTACCATGTTAGAAGTCAGGAACCTGATGTGTGCTGTCAACACTAGTGAGGAAAAATATAGAGGTACAGGGCTTTTTATTTTAGAAATTATTAGAGTATTTATAGCCTTTGAAAAGTAACTTATTAGTAGTTTAATTCTCTTTTCCTCAAACATAGTGCTTGCTTTTTATTCATCAACCTGTGTCTTCTGTGTTGCAGAAATAAATTGTGGAACTATGTGTAAAAGTTGCTGGAGTTCTGAAAACCCTCTGAACTGAAACAAGTATGTTCAAGGCACTTTAACAGAAAATAGGCACAAAATGAAATGCTCAGGAAGAACAGAATGGGTGTGGTGACAGCGCGTTGACCTAACAGAAGTACTTGGGGACTGCATCTACAGTGTATTTTATTATACACAACAGGATCACACCAGCCCTTTTAATAAAATAGGAAGCGAGTGCCTGTTTTGCCTCAGTCTCTGCTGGGAGTTGAATCAGTGGCTTAAACCCATGTGAGCACTCTGATTTGGACAGAGATGTGCAGAAAAAAAATCATTTCAGAAAAAAAAGTCATTTTCAGCTGTACAAGGGAACTGACCAAAGTCATCTCAGAATTAACAGGATTCAGTACTTCTTCTCTTCACATTTTCATGCCGTTATGATGCTTAATTTTAATAGCGGAATGTTCAACTTTTAAAAAGATCAACACAGACAATAGGAGAATGTTGCTTTTATTTATTGTTTTACTTATATCATGCATAGAGAGTATAGAGAGCATCTCAAAGGTGGTTTTTTTCCTATTATGTTGTTATATTTACATTAGGAATACCAAAATTTTCTTAAATTCTTACTGTATTCCTGTTGTAATTTCTCCAGTTATCAATATATGAACAGTAATTTTTTCTGGTCATCTATCTTAAACTTCTCTATTCCTTCCTCAGATGTAAAAAGGATATTATTTAAAAAATAATAATGTTCTATTTAGTTATGAGTCGTGAGGGAATAAACAAGGAATGAACAACTTCTACCTTTATTTTGAGATATACATTTCTGAAACCCATTTCCTATTCTGTATAAAAGACAGTCTTATCTGAACAGTTATTACTTGATAAATATGTGTAAAATTATTGTTTGAAAATACTTTTTCTAATCATGAGGGAATGTGAAAATATACATTTTTATTTTTTTTTATATCTTAGTTAGAAACATTTTTGGTTGATAACTAAACCCAGATAATGCTGGTAACTTCTAGCTAGACTTGATCTATAGCTCTCATTGAGTCAAGTCTAAAGAAAAATGGTTCAATACTTTAAAAGTAATTAAGACCTTTATCTGAAAAACAGTTATATATGTGCTTAATTTAATGCATGTAAATAATCCAATTGACTTAAATGGGAATATTCATAAGCATTAAATTAGGCACAATTTGCAGGATCAGGAAGTAAAATTGTCCATTTTGTGCAAAGTGTTGTATAAATTTTCTGTGAGTTTCCCATGTGTTTTGGGGACATAGAATAGGTTTTCTCTATACTAGGAGCATCTGAAATCCAGGCTATCCAATTTGGCATCTGCCACTTCTCTGAGTATGCTGAACTCAAGCATGTGAAATGAGTGTTTCAGCATCAAGATTCTCTCATTTCCAGGCCATTCTAAATCCTTGTTTTGATATGGGAAAACATAAGCTCAGGACAGTGGCAAACCAGCAACACATTTGGACCCTATTAAATCTATAGAAGTTTTGCTATTGACTGCATTGCTTTAATTTCTCTCCGGGTTTCCCGCTTCCTATCAACTGTGTAACTTTCCTTCCTTGTTATGTAGGTAGAATATGAGAAGATACTTAAGTCTGTAATCCTTAGTTTCTACACATAAATCACGTATGAATGCTGAGTTTCAAACTCTTAACTGTATGTTGATTTTTTTCTTTTTCTGAAAATGGTCTAAAATATAATAGCTTGCATGTATTATTTCCATAAGAGAGGAAAAGATTAAAAAATACAAGCCTTCTAGAGCATTCGGTGATAGGAAAGATTCCTTATGTCTTTTCTAAATTTGTTATAAACTTGCAAAATTAATTAAATTGTCTTGTTTGTTTCATGCATAATTGACGTGGTGACAATTAACTACATGGTATGTTGTCCTTTGCCTCAGGTATATAACAATAAATTTGTGTGCTGAGAAAATAAAAGGAATGAAATGGTGTGTCACAACTTAAAAAGTCAAAACCAACAAAAAATGAATTATTTTGGCTTCAGCTGTTCCATTTGTATCTGTTCCTACCTGCTAGCCTAGGCATCTGTGTTCAGTATAGTTAATATACTTGATTTCTGCCTAGTATGTTGTAAAAGAGTCTTCATATTGAGCAGTAAATAAATAACAAACCTTTGTAAGGTTTAGAAAACAGGTCATAGAAATGGCTGAAAAAACAGGAAAACAGATTTTGCAAAGTTGAGTTTGAATGAAAAGTGTTTTCTTCCTTCTGTGTAGTTTAGGTACTTCATTTGGATGACCATACTGGCAGTCCAAAGCAGCAGCACACTATTATCCCTTTCTACACCTAAATTACAAACAACTGTCTCACTTTATATAAATGAGTGAATTGTCGCAAAGAAATTGAGTCTTGGGGAAAAATCGTTAAAAATGAAAGTAAAAATCTCCTCATTGAAGTCTGCATCAAAATTTGTACATTAGAAGTATTTATGTGAAAACCTATAATATCCGTATTCGGACTGCAAAATTTCCATTGCCTGGTAAAGAAGCAGATATACAACATGCACCACAGATGACCAAATTATGAAAACAGAGAAACAGAAAGGGGAATATTCTTAAATGTTTTTTTATTTAGAATTAAGTTGTAATTAGGTAATCAAAAATATTACATAAAATGTGTGATCCCAGGAGAATCCACAAGGCCCTGGTGTCTATCATCATTGATTTGAATGTTGAGATGTGTCAAGGAAAGACAAGGTCATGCAGCAAATGCAATGAGGCAACATGCATAGTTATAGATTTAGAGCATGATTGACTGTTATGTTCTTGATATTTCTATTAAGAATGGCAAGCACATCACTGTCTACTGTATTGCTGCCTGAGTCACAGTATTCCTTACATTCTTCCCTTATCCATAATACATTTTTCTTACAGGAAATAAAACCAGAAATATTTTCTTTAGGAATGCAAAATAATGCACTATGAAGATTACTTCTTCATTGTACTATCTCCAGAATAGCAAAGGATTAAAATTAAAAATTTGTATTATCAAATGAAATTTTGTGTGCTTAGATCATTAAGTTTTGGGCTATGCTTATTTGAGTTGATACTAGTTTTGTCTTCAATTCTAGTTTACATGATAAGACTATGTTCCTTGCAGTAGAGTTGCTGGGAAAACTGATGTATACACCTTTTTTCCCAAGGAAAGCTAAAGAGATTAGGATGTTTGGCTATACAAATATATTGTTGGAAGTAGAAAAAATAGTGCTCCTCTTTCTTTAGAGAATAAACATGTTGTGTGTGAAAATTACATTGATTGTGTAGTTAATACAAACATTTTGTCTCTACCCCCAGAAATTCCAGGGCTGGAGATGTAACTGAAACTTGTAGGGTGAAGGTTTTTTAAAGCATTTTCCATGTGTCCTCATTTGTGGTACTGGCTTGTCTGCAGAGTACAGATTTAAGAAAAGCTCCTTCTGTGGTGTTGCTTCCTCTGGCAAGGCAAGCACAAAGGGCAAGGCATGTCTGCTGTTGCCTCCACTTCTTTGAGCAGAATACAAACACGTCCATGGTGCCGAGTCCATCTCGGCATCATCTTATAGCTGAATATCATCTTCAGCTACATCTTATAGCTGAATATCCACAGGAGCCTTTGGTGAGGGAAACGAATTCTCTGAGCTCTGTCTTTCAGCCCTCCCTGGACCTATACAGTGGCAACCATAATTTCATCCACAATATTTTACCTGGAAACAAATGAAGCATTTTAAGTTTTGTTATCTTGGAATAACAAATGAAGCTTTTAATTTTTTTTTTTTATTCTTTTTTTTGAAATGTCATTCTTTCATGCACCAGTTGTATCGTTACAATTAGTCTAACGTGTAAGTTAGTTATAATAGTTCCCTGGCCCAATATGCTGATGGAGACAAACAACTGTACTAAAGGATGTATCTATTTCAGGTAGTGAGTGGGTACTTTCACTGAAAGGCAACTTCAAGGAATACTTCAGGCGAAACCTAGAACTTTTCTAAACACTTCTATCATTTATTAATGAATTGTTACCTTTCCTTTTTCCTCCTTCATATAAAAACTTAATTCCACAGTGATGAGAATAAAAGAGAATAAATTCTCCATCTCCTCCTCCAAGTGGAAAAGCAGTATACTTTAATTTAGATGAATAAAACGGTGGTTCTTCTCCAAGCCTTCAGGTTGTAGAACAACAACGGAAGAGATTGTGTTAGCGGAAGATCACCCTCAATTGTCTAATTTATCATGGAAGGAGATGTATTTTTTTCTATTAATATTTTGAAAAATAGTAATTTTCCTAAATACATTTAAAAATTTCTGTTAGGCTGATGTTTTTCTGAAAGAATAGTGTTCCATTGGAAAACACTGACTCAGCTGTCAATAGAAATTGTACTATTTGCTTTGGTTGTGTTTAAATGTTTTATTTTTATTTATTTTTTTCATGTTGAATTTAAATATAAAAACCTCCATGATACCTTTGACTTCATTAGTTTAAACAATCTCCAAATTTTGAGTTCTTGTCACCATTTTATGTACAAACGAAATTTTGAAACATTCTTCTCCTTCCAAAAGACAGCAGTTGTATATTTAAATAGAGCTCTGTATTATTCTAATTCTTTCTGAGAATGACACTAAAAAAATCTTTTAAAATGTAAAGATAATTTGGCTTCCATTTTTGGAGCTGAAGGTGAGTTAAGTTACATACAGAAACAGAAAGCTCCAGTGAAAAATAAAATACTGATTCTGAGGGCAAGTTGATCTTTCCCATAGTATTCCAAAAACTGCAGCCTGGTATTTAAAAAAAATAATAAAATCTTCATAGTTTTCATCTAATAACATTGTTAAAGGTAGACCAATGGAGAATTCAGGTCGTTTGCAGCTTGTCAACTACAACACTTTTTGGTAAAAATAATTTTTATACCCTTTATTTTCAGTTAAATAACAACAATATGAAACAGCTGACCTCCCCTGACTCTTGATTATTTTTTGCCCCATTCCTTTTTTGAAGATGTAGAGGTTCCATTTTCAGTGAATAGAAAATAAACTTGTATTGTTATCCGTCATTAACTATTAGCTTACTGGAAATTGCAATAGGAAGTGCTTTATTTTTACTTGCTTGATCTCTAAAGTA
>NW_008824869.1:161750-164306 GCF_000699105.1 Pygoscelis adeliae
ACATGAAAATGCTTTTATAGGTTATCCTCTTTTGTTGTGTACATATCTCCATATTTTCCTGATGTTTGTTTATTTTCAAATGGAGCTGATATAATATTTTCATCCCCAACCTTGTAAAAGATAAGGTAGCACGTTCTGGAAAGCAGGGAACATAAAAACACTCTTGCCTGAAATAGGGAAAAAAAAAACAGTTAACTTCAATCCTGATGACAGTTTCTCAGTGAACAATAGTCCCCCAGAATTGACATGGAGAAGTAATGAATGAATGAAAGGAGAACTGAGTCACAGCTGCACTTTGCAATCACTTTAGAACATCTACACTCTTCCAGCCAAAATACTATTAATACGTGTGTCAGCACAGTGAGTGAATCTCATAGTGTGAACGCATTGGAACAGTTCAGGAAAGAAAATGAAGAATATCCTCAGGGACAGACTTTTCTTTTTCTCTGAGAGACTCTTCATTATTCAGGCATTGTGATACTTTTCCTTTATTTGTGTAAAGATTAAATTGCACATGATTTCTAATGTTTCTGCTACTCCAACTGTCATAGGTCAATGACCTTCATGGAAGTGAGATAATAGATACATCGTCTGTTGTTCGGGCAAGTGCTGTTCTTCCACAGCCCAGTACTTTTCTATTGTTATAAGTCGAAAGCAATTAAATAAAAATACAAGAGAAAGTTTCTAGGGTATCTTTAGTATTTCATATATGTCCTTATGTGACTGTCATTTAACATTTATATAAGATATTATCTAATGCTATAATGGCCTAGAAGCATGAGACAACAAATTAGTGAGATGTTCGTCTGTATTCAGTAAGGCAGTTTTTGGGAAGGAGCCCTCTATTGTTCAAAATCTGTAATCCAAAGACTTGTAATTGATGTGTTTGTCCTCATGTGTGTTACTATGACTGCTAAACTCCTGTCCAAATAATTTCTTTTCATATTGCTTGGCAATATGAAAAGGAATATTCACATCCTAATTGGGAAAATAAGGTCCTTATCTCTGCATTGCAGTTATGTTATATAAAAACTTTGTACTATATAAATTTTAAAATTATTTTCATATAAAATAGAAACTATCATTTTACTTAAGAAAAATAACCATTACTTATTAGTCATTTTCAGTTTATCTATCTACAATAATTTTTTAACAAATTTTCATCCCTTAGCAATTTGAGCAACCTTCATTTTTGGTTAACATCTTTCAAGTGGTCTAAGTGGACATATCAAGATTGTAGAGGTATTTCCATGAATGTGAAGGATGGTTGACATGACACTGATGCTGTACAGAATACTATTGAATCTTGCAAAGGGCAAAGCTCCTATACAAGAAAGTGCATTCTATAGTTTGTGTATCTCTTTATTCAGATTTTTTATTCAATTCCACCTGTCAATCATGTCCCCTGATTGCTCCCATCATGAACAATACATTCTTCCAATTATTTTGGAAAAATCTTTAAAATATGGGTTTTTTTAAAATATTAACTCTGTAGAATGAACTTTTGGCCTCTAAAGATTTTATAAATACCGAAACTGAAGGAGTGGATAGTTTTATTTCAAATTTTCCATAATCAACTTCGTGGATAGCACTCTGCAAGTGATGTATTGCTTTTGTTACGGATATTGAAGAAAGGTTAACTTAAAACAGGATAAAAAAATGGTTGGAAATGAATGTATGGATACCCTAAAATTGGCTGTGAAAAAGGTAGCGAGATAAGGAAAATAATCATCCACATTTGTGATCCTGGCAAGAGCTTACAACAGGGGCTTTACACTGTCATTTCACTACTATTTCATAGCCAAACATCCTATCCACAAAGCCCTGGCTCTTTTCAAATATTTGCGATCTTGTAAAGCATGTTACAGCAGGAGAAGGTGCAACTAGTTTCCTTCTAATATTGGCTGTATGTAAACCAGCATACACCTTTGTGACAATTACCCACCATTTGTATCACGTTGGTCAAAAGATGTGGGTGTTGCTAAACTGTTCTGTTTAATATTACCTTTTTTTAAACCTATTTTTGCTTAAGTTAGTCTTTAACAACAAAAAAAGATAGCTCTTTGGATGCTGAAGAGAATGAATTTCAGTTCAGATAATAGTAGGAAAAGGAAAACTGTTAAGTTATGAAGTACTCAGCAAATTTATGTAGTTTATTCCTTTTTTAGCAACGATGCAATTACTATAGCAATTAATAATTCCAAATAAGTATTCTCCTGATTCCACATCCTGTTCATAGGAATACTAGATGCTGAAAGAATGTGTCCTTTAGCAACAGAAGGAATTACTTGAATATCATTTTGCTATATGTACAGTTAAAGTATTAGCTTAGCATTTTAGTATTTGAACTGGTGTGATATTTTCATTAGGTTTAGGCAACGTCACATTGCATATCTCTAAGTCTTGCTGTAGAGCAAGTCATTTTGATTTCACATAAGCATTTTGTTGATTGTAGGTATCCCACTCTGTATGCATTAGACAGTGCAAGAGAGAGCAGTGTTTTTGTTTCTCAAATGCATAATACAGTGTTGTATGTTGAATTGGTTGTCAGAACAG
>NW_008824869.1:164347-173332 GCF_000699105.1 Pygoscelis adeliae
TTGTTTGCATCTACCTTCAAAAGCCATTGTCAGCTCTCACCCCTTCACCACTTTCCTCCCATGCTTTGGAGTATTCCTCTCTTGAGTTTGTTTCCACTTCTAGGACCTGCGTAGGCTGGATCCTGTGTAGATTTACGCTGGATATGCATAAAACATTCTACTTCCTCCACCTGCATTTTTACTACTTATTTTCTTCCTAAAACAAAATATCTCCAGATGGATTAACCCTCCTTGGGCAGTGTGTGAATGAAACGTGGATTTTGCCTTAATTACTGTCTTGCTGATCACATATCTCCTGGTCTTGCTAACAGGTCTCCTTATTCTCTGTTACAGAATTGTACCAGTTTGTAGTCACTCCTAGAAGATCCCAGATGCGCACTGTGTTTTCATGGTTTTAAACCTGCTTTGCAGAATCCTAAATAGCTGTACCACATATAATGACCATTTTAATGTATGACAGTAATTTAAAGTGGAAACCTAGATTGAGCAAGATAGCCCCTGGCAAGCAGGATGATCTCTTGTTCTGCCAGCTCTACAATGCCTTGCCACCAAGGTCCAGCTGTGATTCTTCAGAGGGAACAGTGGGATGCCATATACAGTACTGTATATTCAGTACTGGTTTCTATAACTAATCTATTTTCCACTCTTTAACATTGGATCACTCTAAAATTACCACTATGCTTGCAAAGGTGATTCCTCTCCCCCGCCCCAATCTCCATATTTGGCCCTCCTAGCTCACAACTGCTCTTTTGTTTGAAGACTGGAGCTTAACACTTGAAATCATCAGTCGTACCCTACCCTTATTTCTTTTTTCTGTCATCTCTTCCTCCCTTCCTCATGAAATCAGTGGTACAAGGACTAACATATATTTCCTTTTTCTGAATGATTGTTGTATTTTAATTTCTTAGTGGCCTGCTCTTATCTTCCAACAATTCACCAAACCCGTTTTCTCAATGCGGTATTCTTCTCCTCTTTCTTGATAGTCAATTAAAAACAAAACACAGGGCCAGTACTTGTTAACTTTTTAAAATCATATTTCTAACCTCAGCTGGTTCTTGCCTTTTTCTTAATTATCTGCTTCTAATGATGCAACTTTGTCTTCTTGTCCTTCTATAAGCAAATTAAACTCTGCTGCTAACTCTACTCTACTAACTAAATTACTTTTACTTAAACTCTTGCTGCAAACCATTAAAACATGGCTTTCACTTAACAGATGGTAGTGTATTCCCTTTACAAAAGCCACACCTGTTTATCTACGTTATGGAGGACCTAATTTATTTTTCTTGATCATTCTGCTATCTCTGACAGAATAATTCTTTCTCTTGTGCAGATCTTTACCTTTTTCTCTTCCTTGTGTTGGTTTAATGTTAGGGCTTTGACAGTTCCCTCTTCTTTATGCTAAAAAAACTGTCTCTAGGCTTCTCTGTTTTCTCTTGAACTTCCAGCTTCCACATCTACCTGCTATGATGGATCCGTTAATGGTGAAATAATTTCCTGTCCTGTCTTTGTTTCTCTAAATATAAGTTTCAATATTGGTTTTAGGAAATGATATCATGGTGTTAGAAGAGACAATTCTATACGGCAATGTGAATGCTAGCCACATAGGATCTGTAACTTGAAAATAATAATTATGCACTATGATTATTTTTTTCATCAATGAATTTATCCATTAGCTCCACTAATGATGTATTAGAAAATAATTGTATGTGCTTCTGTTTTAGAAATAGCACCCTAAAGCATGAGCTGATGTTATCCTATTTATTATGCCAAAGATAAGTCTAAATTATTTTTTATATTGTTATGTTTGTTCATATAGGTCAATGGTATTTGAAAGGTCTATTTAAGCTAGCGATGAATTGCCCATTTGTCACATAACAAATGTTCTAAGAGCCCTGATGGGGTTACACCAAAGATGTACCTGTTCCAGTATATCTAGCTTGACTTTTTTAGCTGACCCTTCTTCGTGTCTTTCTTTCACAAACATTGCATTTTTTTACACCATGTTCAGATGTAATAGTTCAAAATATCAGTATGGTGTCATCACACTATAACCTCAAAATGTCCAAATCAGTTGCTTTTGGATTCTCAAATTTCATGCAAACCCCTTTTGTCTGAAGAAGCTTTAGCAAAAAACAAAGTTTTACTGTCTCATTTTAAAGCATCGCTACTGGAGTTGAAGCTTCAAGCATTTATATTCTTAAAGACCTATTTATATTAATCATTTAAATGTATAAGAATATTTCAATTTTGTTTTGAGTGTCTGTTGCTAATATCAGATTCAAAAACCACTTTATGCATCTGTGTCAGTTCTACAGAGATAGCTTCATTATCATTACAATACTAGCTGTCGACAGTACACCGTATGAGACCATCTTTATGTTGGCAAATTACTCCAGTCTTTTCACATAACTGGATGACAAATCCCAAATTATGGTGGGTTGATTTTATAATTTGTCCTTCTTTAGGCGTGTTATTGCCTACACGCGCTGTGGGAAAGAATCCTGCATTGGCAAGGAGGTGGAGCATTGAATTAATATCAGTCTTTATTTCCTGCACACATGTTGAGTTGCTACTGAAATGGGAAGAGGTTGTTCCTAGAAGAGGAAGTCCAAGCCTGACACCAAAGTTATATATGACTTAGAATTAAGTAATACTAGTGCAGGAGTAGTTTTCTGTATCTTCTTCATATGTTGTATGTTATTTTTCAAAATGTGTGGGGCTTGGGAAGGGGATGTTTTTATGTCGGTATGGTAGTTTTTCTTTTACGGTCTACTGCCAGCCTGCAAAGCCCATGCAATCAATAAGGGGCAATGGAAATTCTATAACTGTCATTAACTGGAGTGTTTATTAATTCTCAATTAGAGTGCTAATCAGTCTTACCTGTGCAAACTCACTGAAAGGAATGGGGTGATCCAGGTGTCATACGAGGTATGTGACTAATATGAGATCACTAACATTTGGGGGGGGAGTAATTTGGCAAGTATAGGTAATCCTGTGCAAGATTTAACCCATATTGACTTTAAGACCCAAGCGTAAGTCGACAGTTAAGGCTATGGATATTGCTGTAGTCATTTGGGTACAATTAGCTTGGTATTTTAGAGTCGTTATTCTGTATGGGAAGTTTTTTTTAAAGATACAAGATGCTTTGTGCTTGTAAGAACAAGTTGATGCACTCTCCAAGATCACATAGGAAAACACTCTTTTCCTTTGTATCTCTAAAAGAACAGAGAGGAAAATTAGTAGTTATCAATAGGCCATCAAAGTTTGCATATGTGAAAGTTGTTAGAGAATCAGGGCAACACACTTGACCCCACAAGGGCCACTGCACACTTTTTTATTGTGAAGAGATCTGTTTTTATTGCACAACATTACTTTGGTTACTGTTGCATGTTAATGGGTGACAGCTGTTCCATCTTTTACCGCTATCAGTGGAGAAAGCCTTTTTGTACAATTTAAACATACACATATATTAGTCTTCGAAACAATTAGAAGAAAGTAGTACTTCAAAGGAGGAACGCCATGACTTAAATTGTATTTCACACTAAGGAAAAATAATTTCTGTAGGTAGGGAAAAAAATAAAATCCTTTTACTGCTGATCACAAACAAACAAACAAAAAAGAGATAACTTTCTTTTCTTAGACAGAATTTTGCTTTGTCAAATACTTAATGTAAACATTAAGGTCTGAATTAAGAGATTTAAAATGCTACTGTATTCCTTCTTAGATTGTACTTACCTTCAGTTTGCATCAGCTTTATACCTCTGCTTTGTTGACACTAAAAACATTTAATGTGTGCTCTATAGCTTTGAAAGTCAAGTCACAGGCAAGGTTCTCAGCTGGTAAATATCACTTGTTGCACTTAAACATTGGAGTTAAGTCAAATCATACCATAGTGGGATGTTTTGTGTATTGGTTGGAAACAAACCAAAAACTTCACAAACCACAGAAGTAACCAGGAAAAGTTCTCTAGAAATTGTACCTCTTTCTTAAAGGATCTCTACATAATGCTGTGAAACTTGAAATTTCAGTTTTTCTTTTCCTCTTACCAAACATTAGAATTGTATCATGGGAATGCTTTCTTATTTTTTTTTAACATAATTTCGGATGGTGAAAAAACAAATAGAGCGCTGTTAATCGGTATTCTTCTAAGTCAAATAAGGCATTTAAAGGATGAACTTGAATCGCAAATTGTGCCTGCTAATCCCAGCCAAATTCTGTGCTTCTTGTGTACATGATAATACTGTGAAGCTGACAATGGGATCAGTAAAAGAGGGGTATAACTGATGTAGCAGACAATAATACAAGAAGCAGTGTTGATGTTATACATCATTAAGTATTCCAGCATTGTACCAGTTCCTGTTCTTTGCTCTCTCTTTTTCTTTGTTTGTTCCATGTCTTAAATTTTCTTCTCTGCCTTCTTTTTCCTTAAACCTTCTGCTTCAAATCCGTGTTACCTTATTTTTTTATTCTTGGAATCATCAGAAAGTATGTAGCTGGAGTAAATCTTTACAGTTTCACCAAATGCTTTCCTTATAAAATAACCACTCCCCTCTTTTATGCAGCTTCAATTGATATGCAAAATTTGAGCTTGTATAGCTCAACTAATAAATAAACTGATTTGTTTAGCCCCATCTGTGTGAAAATACAAATTCACACATACAACAAAAAAAAAAAATAGCTTGGCATCTTGGATGAATGCTACAGAGTCATTCACAATCCACTTAATCCGGATTTTCATTTGCCCCTGGATGGTAGCTTTCTTTTATTCTTAGGCTCTCAGTATTTTGCTTTCAGACTTTTAGTAGTCTTGTTTTTCTGTGTATGGAGTGCTTAGCTGTTCCTCTCTAAATTAGCTATATCTGATACTAGCTCCATGAGCTTACTTCATTATAGTTTATAATTTGATCCAAAGTCACCTGCTGAAAAGAACAGACCGAATTTGTGCGAGAATATACGCACACATCCAGTCATTTACTCTTTGGTGAATTACAATAAAAATGTACCTCTTTGTTGCTCTGATAAAAAGGGTGATGTGCTGTGAGAGATATTTTTTTGTAATCGGTAATATGAATCTGATGCTTTTGCTTGCTAGTGTTTGTTGCTGTTCTCTCCTCTATAAGCATGTTTATCGAGGTCTACCGAAAGCCCAGAAGCCCATAGGTCAGAGAACAGCATTTTGATGGATTATGGGATTGTAACTGTCCCTGCCAGCTGACAGCTTTTATTGGCTGGGAGGATGAGCCTGTAAACCTTTATATAATTATTGTATTAAAGCCACTGTGCCTCTGTGTTGCTGGCGCTTGTTCAGGGATCAATGTGAAGATAATTTCAAAAATGAATAGTAAGTATTGATCGTCCCTTGGTGGAGCCTTATCAGTGGCTGAAGCAGACTACTGTAGATTATAACTTCAATGTCATTTATGATGATATGATACGTATTGCAGAGTAGCAATTTAAACAAAGGGCTGATTTAATTCACAATGGATTTTTGTAGCGTGATGGGTAATAAATCACAATCTGTGTAATTTTTAGAAATGAACACATGTTGGCAGTAGTTCAGGGCAGTTCCTGGGAGATCTGAAAATGACCAGGGAGGGCAAATATCAGCAGTGAACCCCTTCTGAATGATTGGCCCTTACTTGGTTCTGACATTCAGATGACCTTGGGGCCTCTGCTGGCAGCTGCTGGTTAATTTTCTTCACTGAGGACACAGTTTAACTTTCTATCTGTCTGCCAATTACCTGACATTTTCAACTTATCACCTTCTATTTTTTAAATTATTGGAGGCACATCCACATTTTGACACTTTTTTAAGCAAGTATTCGTTTTTTGCCTGCTGCTGAGACATCTCACTGCCAAGCCGCTGTAATATCCCCTTTACTCAAGAAATTAATAGCTCGCCTAACTGTGAGGTGAAAAAGCACAGATGTTGTATGGAAGATTACAAAGCTTCCTTTCAGTTTAGCAAGAAAATGTGTGTGTATATAAAAAGCAAATGATACCTGAAAAATCCCCCAACCCAAGGTCATTATCTAAACTTGTGTATACAGCAACTGACAGGAAGTACTTTAAGCGTATGATATATTTTAGTTCTTCTTTTTCTTGCCAGAATTTTGGTTTTTTTTTTCAATAATCAAGAAATATCCCTTCTGAAGTAATGTGAAGAGATTGGTTTCAACTGTGCAAAAAACAGGTTGCCATGAAGCTCTCAGGTTGAACTGACTCTTATAGTCAGTAAATACTTCGTTAAGTGTTTCATGCAGGCCTTCGTAGTCTTGCAAATGACTCTAATCAAGATGTGTCCCTAATAAGATATGAAATTCTAAAGCAAGGTAGGTTAGTTTGTTTTGTCTGAGTTTCATGGCTTTTGTTTTAATTCAGAATGTAACGTTGCTTATATATTTTTGGTGAATTAAATGTTATATGTTTTATATTTTTTTCTTATAACTTTATGATTTCATTTCTGCTGAAGTCCTGAAAAAAAGATATTTATGAGTTGAAGAGAAAATAAACAATAGGCTTATGGGGATCAGTCATAACATATCAAAATACTCAGGACTAATAAAAGATAATGCTTAGATGTTAACTAAAAACTGAGAAAATTTGAAAAACAGTACAAGGAAATGATACATGTTGAACACTGAGTTTTGAACATTAGGGGAAGAATAAGGGACTAAAATGCCATCATTGTGATATGGAACCTTCTCTGGGAAAGCATTAAAGCACGTGTATTATGCATGTAATTAAGTGTCATTAATGTAAGTCAGCCATGAGAATCTGCTTAAGCGCTTTCCTAGAAAAACGTATTAAATCCAAGCCATAGTGATGCAGTTTAGAATCAGATCTGGGCTGTACTATGTTGTTTTGCAAAATTACTATAAATGTGTGTGACCAAATGGTGTGTGGATGTTTTTGGCACACCCCACTGTGTGCTTATCGATATTAGAAATGTTTGCTGGGCTTGCTTTTGGCACATAAAATTTCAACCTTAACATCACAGAGGGTCTAGCCTGCCTTGCACCAGACAAAGTATTACAACATTTCATTACCAGAGCACTTTATGTGGGACTATGGAGAACCCATGGTAAAGAAGATACCATTTCCTATAGAAACTGGCAGTAATTTTTTCAATTTCTTCCTTCACAAAAGCATCTCCTCTGTTCTCTGAAGACTAATTACTGACTGGAACAGGGGAGAGAGTCCATGTTTGGAGCATTTTACTGAATTATGGCTCTCCTGAATGATTCTTTACAGAATAGTGAATAGTTACACATCTCCTTTAAGTGACGTATTAAGCTGACCATTCAGATAAGAAAAATTGTAGGAACTTAAAAATCTGTGTAGAAACAGGAGAACAGCTATTATAGCCAGAGACATCATATGAGGCCCAAGTATGATATGTTTGGACAAAGGCAGTTTGGTCTACACACAGCTTCCAAAGCGGGGGAAGGGGAGGAAATTTGCAGTAGTTTCCAAGTCTTTAAAGCTGTCTCTACAGTAATCCATGCAAAAAGAAGTGGATCTGTGTATAGAAGGAAGCAACTGTCACTGAAGACCCAATATTCATACCTATTTTGATGAGTTAATTTTGGATTAGCTCTAATCTTGTCATGTGGACTGAATTCACAACAGCAGCTGGAGAGGACTAAATTTAGTTTACTTGAGTTGCATCAGAAAAGAATCTAGTCAGATGTTTCTTAACCGCCCCACAATGCAAACCAAAGCACAATAACTGAAGGCAGTCAAGAGATTAACTTCAAAAGTGCACTGCCAAACTAAAACTTTAATGTAGATCTACCCAATGTCCTCCTAATGTGTAATGAGGGATGGCTACATTCCGACACTCTCATGGGTTATGCTCATAACCGAATGCAGGATACAGGATTTCTGCTCCTTGAGAATAAATGTGACTTTCCTGTCAAACCAAAGAAGTTTCTTTAATTCTTTCTATATTTGAATGTAGTTCCTTTAGTGTAACCCTGAAATTCTCAGAATTTTTTTGTTATTTTACTCATTTAAAACCAGTCTCCTCGCTAGAACATTCACTGGTGTCCTGATTTTTCACTCCAATGGATTGTATTTGAGAAGAGAGATTCCTTAATGACCTGATGTGACACATTAGAGATTGAGAAGAGTCTGTCTATTGAGGTAAAACAGCAATTCCCTTCTTCCAGCCTCCCTAGCTGTTCATGACTCTTGCTTTGGGCACATCCACACTGGATGCTGTGACACTACTGCTGTCTCCCCGAGTAACTGGACACTGCAAGGTTCTGAGTGGCTGAGGGGAGGACCTGTATCAACAATTCAAGCACTAAGTATAACATCTATTGTAAACATATAACAATGTAAAAATATAAATATAAAATATATATAAACTATAATGCTATATAACAACATGCAAATGTGTTACATTCTAGACATCATTAAATCTGGTGGTTAAAATATTCTTTTCCAGAAGTAATGATTTGATTAAATTTAAGCATTTTATTGGACTGGATGGACTTGTCATCAATTTTTTTCATGGGTATTTTTTAAAAATAGATTGACTTTTTTTTCAAATTTTTCTTCTTCTGTCCTGGTTTCGGTAGGAATAGAGTTAACTTTCTTCCTAGGAGCTGGTACAGTGCTGTGTTTGGGATTTAGGGTGAGAACAATGTTGATAACGCACCGATGTTTTAGTTGTTGCTAGGTAATGCTTACGCTAGTCAAGGACTTTTCAGCTTCCCATGCTCTACCGACTGAGAAGGCTGGAGGTGCATGGGGGGCTGGGAGGGGCCACAGCCAAACTGGCCAAAGGGACATTCCATACCATGTGACGTCATGCTCAGTACATAAACTGGGGGAAGCTGGCTGGCGGGGGGGCCGTTGCTTGGGGACTGGCTGGGTATCGGTTGGCAGGTGGTGAGCAATTGTATTTCATTTGCATCACTTGTCTTTCTTGGGTTTTATTACTCTCTCTTTTTGCCGCTTTCCTTTTCATTACAA
>NW_008824869.1:173438-182561 GCF_000699105.1 Pygoscelis adeliae
ATAAATAAGAAAGAACCCCAACTTCTTTATGTTTTTTTTTGGTTTTTTATTATTTTTTTTTTTTTAAGATCTCACAACTTTAAGATCACCTCCTCTTAATTTTAAAGAAGCTTATTCAGGATAGCTGATCATTTACTTTAATAAACAGGAAATTATTTTCTCACTAAATCTAGCTCTTTTTCACTTTTCTCATTACTAAGAATTATTTGGTAGATGCAAATGCAAATATACAGATTCATGAAAGTTTTTTGATTATTCAGTCTTGATTCCAGGATGAAAATATTTGGACTACAGACCTGAGTTGAACAGTGCCTTCTTTGTCCTAGTCAAGATGAGTGTACATTATAATTATTATGTTTATCAGTATAAGAAACTAAGAAACAAATGTGTTTTTCACAGATTGGCATTACCCTCCGAAATGCACAGAGACAGTGTATATTTCTTTTATGGGGATGTACACTGTAAGGAGTATGCACTGTCAATGGGGACTTTTTATTCACTTTTGTATTTTCGAGAAGGGGGAGAGGAGAAGGAAATTTTAAATATATAATAATAATATCATGTTAAAACATTGATATGTAGACCCTGCATAAAAAAAACCCCAAAATTTGAAACAATAAGTAAAAACGAATTAATTTTGCCTTCAATTGAATCTTTATACAGTCACAGAAGAATTTAGCTTGGACGGGACCTCCAGAGGCCACCCAGTCCTGCCTCCTGCTCAGAGCAGGTCTAGTTGCAGCAGGTCGCTCAGGGCCACGTCTAGGCCAGTTCTGAGCACGTCTAAGGACAGGGATGTCAAATCTCCTCTGGGTACCTGTGCCGGTATCACCCACCCTCATGGTGAGAAAAACTGCCCATGCTCAGAGATTTGCCTCTTGTCTTTTGTCCTGTCATCACATGCCGCTGAGAAGAGTCTGGCTCCATCTTCTCTGGACTCTCCCATTTGAGAATAATAGACAGCAGTATGGTCTCCCTGACCCTTCTCTTCTCCACAAGCCCATATCCCTCAGCCTTTCACATACATCCTGTGCTCCGCCCCCCTGACTGCCTTGGTGGTCCTCCACTTGGCTTACTCCAGTATGACACTGTCTTTCATAAACTGTGGGTAATCCAGTCTGGACACAGCATCCCTGAAGTGTGGTCTCACAAGTGGCGTTTAGGAGGGAATATTAATCTTCTTTTCTTCATCAAGTTAGTTTATCTATGGTAAAGTAATGTTATTCTGAACAGCCAAAATGGTTGACATGGTTGCCTCAGTAACCACTGAGGTTCTGTCTGTCCTGTTCCTCTCTGGATTATCCTAAGAACCAAAGCATATCAGCCAGCTAAATTGCTTTTACTTCTCCTTTATTGCCAGAGCATTGCTAAAAAGCAAAGAGACAAATGAGAAACATGAATCCAGGTTTCTTCATTCAGCCTGCCCTTCACGTATCCACAGCATCTTGCTGCTCTGTTTTCCTTTGCTATCTCTTTTCTCTATAGATTTTTTTTTTCCTCTTGCAAAGCCCCCTGCCCCCATTCTCATTTCACCTAGCCAATGTCCCAAAAGATGAAATTTTCTTACAAAAGTAATGGGTAAAATGGTCAGTAATTTGAAAATCCTTGATATCCATGAATTTTGAAGCTTGTATTGTTTAGTGATTCCGGCCCTCTGAAGAAAAAGCGACTGCTGTATTTCTTAAAAGATCCATCTTTAATTAATTTTAACTTAAACTCATCAATTTACTTGTAAAATCTGAGGTAATTTGTTCTGAAATTTAAGTGTGCATCATTTCAGATAGAAATTTCTTATATAAAAATTCGTTTGAATCTCTACTTCAAGTGCAACACCCAAGTTAGCTGTAACTATGTAATGGAGAGTGGTGCTTCTTATAGAATGTTTTTTAAACATTTATGCTAAATGCCTGTTGACCTTTAACTACAGCATTGTGAATTCACCATGCAAGTTATTACATAAGTTAATGAGGCCTTAAATTGGGAGATTTTAGAAGATTCTACTGTTTTTGGTAATACAGTAGGAAGCTGTTAAATGTGTAATTCTCCTTTTCAGTGAATGATTTTTTTTTTAATTGGGCTTTTAAACAACTGACATAGCTACCTAAGATAGCTCCACTAGTTTGAAATTACTATCCTTTATTAGCTAATATTGACTTTATCCATTGAAAGGATCAAATCTGTGAAGTACTCGCTTTCATACTTTTTATAATATTGTTCCATCGGGAACAATATTAAAAAAAAATTTTACAATATTTGGATGAATAATTTAGTTCTTTGTATGTAATGGTTTTTTAGGCCTTTTTGTTTAAGCATTCTTTTTTTTAATTGGGCAAAATGGGAATATGGAAGTTGGTTTTAGAAATTCTAGCAAAAGGATAAGCTGGAAAGACAACAGACTTCTACCGCTTTGTCCTTTGTGCAGTCTCTATAGGCTTAGACAAACTCATAAATGGTTTCCATTTTGATTTGATCACCTTTGCTTTGTACTCATTTGTAAACTGAGTGTGTGCAGATTCTTGTATAGTAAATGAGCAGAAAAAGTGCAAGGCAACTCATATTTTTTTCTGGAAGTGGCAGGTGATAAGAAATTTATATTTGCCTAGACAGCATATGAATGTACTATATAATTTTTCATACTGTTTTTCCGTGAGCAGCAGCTATTTGCTCATGTTAGTCCTTCAAATTAACCGAATTAACTTCTAGATAGTGCCTCTAGCAAAACAATGCTCTCATCAAATTCAAGACATTTGAATAGAGTAACTCTGCAATGCTTTCTTCAGTCTTCTTTCTTTTGCACCTGTCTTTTTCGGAGAAATGAGACCTTAGCATCATTATCCAGGAAGACGAGCCATGCATTACAAACGAACAGTGGTGCAAGCTTGGAAGTGTAAAGGGAGATGTTTGCAACAGTTTAGATCTTGAGTGAAGATCTTACTGCGCTTCTTAGAACAATATATTCTGCTGCCAGAGCATGAATAAACTAATTGTAGTTTAAGTAGTGTGCTTTATAAAGAATTAGCCTTCTTTGTATAAATGGAGCTGTGATTTATTAATAATCTCAGTCATTATTTGCTGTGGAATAAGTTTAGCACCGCACTCGTAAGTCACCATCTCTATTGATAGCAACAGTGAAATTACAATGTAATCAGTGTAGGATGTGGAGCTTATGTGACTAAAACAAGTGTACTTAAAATAATCTATCAGGACTCAGTTCATGAAGCAATATAAGGTGCCCTTCTCTATGCAACGTACTTTCTCACTTGCACAATTGGTCCAGCAGAAGAGGAACCATAGAGCATTTTTGTATGTAGTTCTGTGATAGCTCTCCTGAAGCACTGAATTAAGTAGGATTTGGAATAATATTTATTTCTCCCTAATCTCACTACCTATAGAACGTAATGCACAGGTATTTCGGAAGATACAAGCTAGTTTGCTCAGTCATATCATCAAACTTCCCACCATTGAATGTGTACTCGTTATTTGCACTTATGCTTTTATTTTGGGACAGACTTTACAACACTCTGCCGTAGAAGTACCAGCCTAACCAATAAGGGGTAGTGAGGGTAACCAAACTTCCTAATTTCAGGAGATGCATTGCCAGATTTACATGTGAAAAATGGGGCAGTAACCACTCTCACATCTGTTCAGTCCCAAAAGCCAACCACCCAACCCTGCTCTTCTGTAGACTGAGATCTTATACCTATTCCGTACTTTATTTCATTGTCATAGTTTTCATCTCCTATGTATGTCACCTTCTTAATAGCATTTGTCAATGCTAAAGTAAATGTTGTGCATTCCTTTAAAATCTGTTCTAAATACAGAGGGAGAGCTATAGTTACTCCTTTTGCTGAGCTGTATAGTAGAGATTTTTGATGCCTATGTAAGTCCTGTGTTTAGTCCTGATGCTGACTACAGCAGGAAAAGCAAATTGGATGCATATACAGATCAAGATGAGATGAATATGAAAAAATTTAATGTTGAAAATGTATCTGGCATTTTTTAGCTTTATGGTCCTTTATGCCTGCAATCTTGAGTTCTGTCTGCAGTTCTTCTACACTAATACTGCTTGATAATTTTTTATATATTAGATCCACTGTATTTTAATGTAATTTTATTAATTGAGGGTAGAAAAATTCCCCTTGCTCAAAATCCAAGGAGAATGGAATTTTCCTAGGAAAGGGGCTAAATTGTTTTTGTCTGTTCTTGGAAGAATACGCTTAAGTGCACTCTGGAAATCTGCCCGGCGAAGCAAAAGAACTGATGTCATGGGCTTTCACCTCAGCCAAAAAGCAGTACCCATAGCTTTCCACTACTACAGAAACTGGATCACAGCTCAGGTCTGGGAATCAGCAGCCTCTGCTCACCGGAGAGATGGCACCTCACTGCACTGCTTCATAAACTACCTCCTCTGCTCTATTGGTGGCTGCACCAAAAATAGTGGAGTAGCTAACGTCTGAGAGGAGCTCCTGGGCAATTTCTAAGTGCCTGTCTCTGCAGGCACTTCACTGCTCTTTGACCACAGGGATCTGTCTCGTCTAATCTGATGTAACTACAGGCTTGCCCCCACACCACCCAGTTGTCCCTTGCTACTCTTTCCTTCCTCCTCAGAAGGTTTTTGGACAGATCAGTTGGTTGGTAGGTTTCACTGAGGCCAGAAAAACCACCACCGGCATGAGGGAAGTGGATGCACCAGGATTCACTTTGTCCATGACAAAACTTCCACCTTTTCTCTCCTGTGTTTAATACACCAGAGGTACACATCAGATTAGAAAGGGATGAGTAGTTTGTTGGCTGTTCAGTAAGCTTCGCTCAGAGTGCTCGTGACTACTGTTATACAACAATGAGCACAAACACTGTAAATCTTGTGAGCAGAAGCCGCTTTTCTATATTTCTTCAGTAAAGTTTATCTTCAAAGCACAGCACCCAAGCAGTGACAGAAAAAGAGAGACAGGATCTGAAACCGTTTGCATTTGTGAGAAAAAGAGGTTGTGTTATTTTCTGACAGGAGGTTAATGGAGAAATCTGTTCACAACGTGGTACCGAGTGTTTGGTAACAAACAATGATATGTGCATGTATATGCAAATATTATATAACCACTGGTGACAAAAATCATCATACAGGGGACAAGAGCAATTTTTAAAGCATTGTTGACAGAGCATAAAGTACCTTGTTTTGAAAGATACTAAATCTGTTATTTTGGAGACACAGATATGGAAGGTGGAAAGAAGATTTGCTGTCCATGCTCACTGGTAGCAAGGATCAGGGAGACGAAAAAGCATTAAGGAGAAAGAAATAAATAGCTCAAAGAAGACAATATAGTAAATGTGGCCTTGAAAAAAGGTATTCAGCTAATAATAGAAAAAACAAAGTGAACTGTAAAAAGGATGGAAATGAGGATCATGAAAGAAAAATATGGTCAAAAGGAATGAAAAGAAAGAAGAAGTCAAATACTTCTCCCTAATGCTTATTTGACGTACTTAGAAGAATTTATAAGAGAAGCAATACAATACAAGCAATGAGCAAATAAATAAGATTTTAAATTGTGAAGTATGTCACATTTACAAACTTCTGTTCTAAATGTAAATTTGAGCTTTGCTGATCTTACATATGTTGTCTCTCATTTGGCCTCAAAGAAATCAGGAAAGTCTCTTGTGTGATATGTTGGCTGGTCAGTGTCAGATTCTTTCTCGTACTCTCGTGCTTTCAGTTGCCAATAAACCTTGCCTAAATTTAGTTCAAACATTAACACAAGGCCAGTGTAGTTCATTTGCTGCACAGTGAATTTGTCATAAGTTGTTTTAGTAGAATTCAGATATTAGACAACACCTTCAAGCAAAAATCCTCCAGAAAGGCATTAAATTTTTAAGGGATTTTAAATCTAGGACCAAACTTTTAATGTTTCTTTCAGAAGACTCATAACTGGAAAAAAATAGTATTCTTAAGTATGGGGGGAAATAAGGAAGCTCATTGTGTTAGCTATTGCAAGATGTCATGAACAGTTCTATTTAGTAATGATTTTGTAATACATTTCATATCCATAGAGGACTGTACAAGGTGCACAATATGAAAAGTGATTTAGTCCCTCTTGCCTATGTTGCCCTTTCCAGTCATATTAGCTTATTGCTTGTTTTGCTTTTAGAATTGAAAAGCCTTAGTCCTTTTGTTACATTTCTTGAGGAAAAGAATAGAGATAATTTCAATTATAGTTTTTTTTTTAATCTCAAGATAATGTGAATGAATGTTTATGGTAGTCTATAGAGAATCGTTTTTCCATGCTTTGTTTCTTGTTTAGCCTTCAAATGCAGTATTTATCAGTCTGCAGAGCAAAACTATGTGCATGCCATATCATTACTAGCTCAGGGGGAATCATTCGAACCAATGTAATTTACTCAATATTGGTCAGTTTGACTCCTGACCCTAGTCCCCTGACAGTGTATCCTTGGCAACCCCTGATGTGTGTTAAGTCAGGATGTGCTTATTGGTCTCATCTGTGACAGCTTGCTAAAGGCTGCTTAACATAGCTTGGTCTTTTCAAAAGAAAATTAAAAATCCAATAATATACTGTATTCTGATCAGACTGGTATTTATACAAGCACAGAAATAGTAACTTTTATTTTCAGTTCTGCAAATCTGATTTCCCATTTCAAATGGAGGAAAGAGCTTTTGGAAGTAAGTTTTAGGGGAAAAAAATATGTTTTGGGACAATATTCGAAAGAAAAATAATGTGGAGATTATCCAAACATTGGTCATCTTTGTGAGACATTTGGGAAGTTTTTATGTTCCATTGCTACTTACATATGTCAAAGGTGGAAGATGAGAATTGTTCTCCAGATACATACACCATTGCAAAACTGTTTAGAGTATATTGGTGTAACAGGAGACCTTGCTCATTGACTTAGAATAAAGTCCCCTGGATTGTTTTACTGGTTTTGTACCATTTGTGGTTGTGAAAAGAAGCAGTTGTACAAGTTTAAGCAGGAACCTCATGATTTTTCCTATTTGGTATAGAGTTGATGTAAAGCCAGCAAAACATGGTGTTTAGTGTTTCTGGAAGAAGGGGATTTTGACCATACATCTCACTATTTTTCACTTCCCAGTGGCTGGTATGATCCAATTAACCATAGCTAGTGAAGAAAAATTTAACTAAAGCTGCATTAATCTTTGACCAGACTGTTCCAGATTTGTAGTGATGGAAATGATACCAAGGCTTACGGTCCATGTGATCCTGAACTAAGCACGCTGCCACAGGGACAGAGGATCCATCTGCTAACCCAGTACTCTGCCATGCAGCTATGTACACCAGCATGGATATCCTATAGAGGGATGCGGTTTAGACAGTAATTAGCAACAACAAAAAATATATAAACACAAACAAAAACCTTAAAACAAAAGGTGGGTTCTATGGCTTGTCAGATCAAATAGGTGGGAATTCTTTTAACTCCTTTTTAATTTTGTTGAAAGTCTACCTCTTGAAAGCAACCTCTTCCAAGAGCTACATAATCTTTTAGAAATTTATTATAGGTTCTTTCATTAAAAGGACACGTAAACATATGCTTTTATTGTATGTACTATTTAGGTCCTGATTATAAAGCCATCATTATCATTTAGAAATCAAGGATTCCTTGGAAGATTGTTGAAAGGTTAGGAATCTGCTGCAAATTTTCTGTCATTAAGTATATTTCATGAGTTTTCAGAATACTTGAGTAAATTATGTTATTAATTCTTTGGTTTTATTTTATATTTTCATTCCAAATCAGCAAATGGGGAAATACCTTAGGAAAATGCTTTTTCTAGAGATATGTAGCAAAGTGCTTCCAGGAAAGCACTATTTGAACCAATGCTTAGGAAAGTGGTAACTTTAGGGGCTTATTTTCACTGTTGTGCATTATGAGCTGAGGTTGCTTTTTGTTTCAAGTGCCTCTTGTCTCATTCAGTAGGCATCATCCAGTACTTCAGTGAGGTAATGATTATCCACGCTGTCTTCAATGAGGGTGTACAGCACTAACGTATTCCTAGAATGCATTCTGTCTACTAACTGAAGCAAAAATTGTGTGCAAATATTTGTATAAAATTGTGTGTTAAAACGGGTTATGTTCATGTAGAGATGAATTTTATCTGGGTAGACTTGATTAGATTAGTGTCTGTGAGGCTTGAGATCTGAGACTTTGGGTGGCGTTATTTTGGTGTAGGTTTTTTGGTTTGTTTGTTTTGTTGGGTTTTTTGAGTGTTTGGGTTTTGTGGTTGGTTTTTTTTTTTTAAACTTTTATTTCTATGTTTACTTGAAACTTCCAGTAAGCTTTCTTGGTCTCAGCAGCTGTGCTGTGAAATCTTGCATTTGCCTACAAGCTAAAATGCCAGTTAGAACGTGTTATCTTATTTTCAGGATAAAAGTACATGTTTGTTAAAAAGATGTAGAATTAATTTACGTTCAAGTATGGCACATGTACAATAGAGGAAAGAGTCCTATCGGCACAAAAATTTAAGGAAAGGATCAGAGTTCTGTATGGACCAAATATGTCTTTCAACACTACAAAGTAGTTGTAAGTTTGACGTACCTGGTCAGCAAAAGCAGATTTATGACTGCAGTACAAGTAAATGCTGAATCAGACCCAGAATGTGTAATGTTTCACTGGCTTTCAATTTTGGGAACTGATACCAGCTGGAATGCTATATTTACTGCAATACTTCAGTGGCAAACCTATGGGCTGCTTTGGTTAGTAAACATTAATTTTGTTCTTCTCAAAAGTATTGGAACATCATGGTTTTGGCTCCTGGCTGGAAACACTGTAGGGTTTATGTGCTAAGGACTTTCAAAAAGATTTTGGTGTGCACGTTGTTTGAACAAGGTATCTAAGATAATTTCTCTTTATAAGGCTTACCATATATATTCAGAGACATATGCTTGTAATAAGTTTTTGAAATAATTTACTAGCTAAGATATTTAAATAGCAGTGTAGTTCTAAAAACGTAGATTGTATAATAAAATATTATACAGCTTTAGAGCACTAGTATGAATTCTTATCATTATTCTAACAAGCATACACCAAGAAATGTATTCTCTTAATAAGTTTTGATGTTCTGTGTTTTAAGACATCAAATAAACTATTTTTTAGTAAACAATT
>NW_008824869.1:182584-203303 GCF_000699105.1 Pygoscelis adeliae
TAAAATCTCAGTTTTACAGTACCAACCCAAGCATTATAAAATGGCTCAGATGCTTTTTTACTATCAGGAGAAGAAACAGGACAGTAGAACAGAAGGGAAGTATAGAATTGGCATGCACATGTTATGAGTGTATAATTACATGTGTGCATGTAAAAAATACAGAAACTAACAGGAATCAATAACAACTGTCCTGAAATTTTAGTTTTCTGATATAGATACAATTTTACTAATTGAAATGTTGGGAAAATTTAGCATTACAAACTGTGATTGTTGTCCTGTAACCAGTCTTATTTCACGTGTTTGGGTTTTTTTTTTTTCCCTAATACAGCATAAGCCATCACGGCTTCTTAGAAATTATCTCTTTATTTATGTATAAGCATATGGTTAATGATGTTAGCAGGCTGGTGTTTGTTTACTAACCACAACTATAAGCGTCACACGACGTAAAATGGCTAAGGTAAATCTAGTCACCAGTAAAATGAGTTTAATCTGTTTCTTCTTATATCTAAGACAAAACAGCATATACACTGAGATTCCAGCTGATACAACTTTTCACTGAAGTCCATGAGAAAATCCAACTGGTTGTGGATCTGCCTCATTGACTTTGGCAGAATCAGGACCTCGTTCAGGGAGCCTTAGTCTTGCTCCTTGGGGTGCTCATCAAATATCTTAAAATCTGAGGTAGATATAAATATGCCATTGTTCCAGTAACACTAATGCTGTCTTATTTTTTGTTGGCACAAATAGTTAATTATGTTTTACCCCAAACCCAAGGAATAATTTTCACCCAAAGGAATAAAAAAGGAATTAATGAGTTATGTTTTAATTGGAAAGTATCTGAATTAATTTGTTATAGATGCAGTTCTTTAGTATAAATAAAGGCAAAATATAAAAACTGTTTCGTTAAAGAAACCAGCCAGCAATGCATGGCATTGAGTGACATATTTTAGTTGTAGCCTATTGACCACCAAATCCTTCACTCTGCAATGGATTCATGTACTCAACTTTATGAACATTGTTTCACTGACTTGAAGCTGTAGTAAGTCTTTGAGAACTACAAGTTACTATAGGATAATGTGCACCCACTCACAATATGTAAGTATTTCTTAATTCATGCTTTGCTAATTTCTTCCAAATTAAACCACAGCTCTCCTACAGATATACTAAACAACAAAGCTGAATTAATGGCAGTAGTAAAAAATCTGTTTATTCTGTTTTTGGTATTAGGCAGAGGACAAAAACAGGTAATTGTCATCTTATTTTCAGAGGTTTTCTAGGATGATATGCAGGACAGACTTGCCTGGTTCTGAAAACTGACCATAATAAGCAAGTGTTTGACTGCTTTATACACAATATGTATGGGACTATAACTTTTTTCCCCATTTTTATAATATTTCATATATGCCAGGGAGGGAGAGAACACTTGGTCAATTGATGCATTTCAGACAAAAAGAGACAACATATGAGGAGGGATAAACATTGTGCATCTTTTAGCAAAAAAGAAATGCCAGCATGCAGATAGTATGTGTGTGAAAGTGTGTCTAACTGAATTTACAAGAAAATAAAGAGTGCTTTTAGCAACTCCAACTTGTCTGAGAAGATTGAACTAGTGAGATTACCCTTTCATCAACACACACGCATTCTCTCTGTCTCACACACAGACACACATACAAAAACAAACTTGTAATGAGTGGGTACTTTATCAAGGCGTCCCTCCATCCTTCATTAAATGACAGAAAATTGCTCTTTGCTGAGTTTGTCAATGCAGCTTTCCCTCCCAGAAGCCCATTTGTTTCACATGCTAGCACAGAATATTGCAGGAATTTGCAGATTTTAAATGACAAATGTGTCGAAGTTTACCCAGTTCTGAATCATTCTTTTCTTAGACTGACTACAAGGTACAGTAACTCCCAAAGCTGGACTAGAATTTTTATTTTAAGTAGATCTTACTACTTTAGTAGTAAAACAGTATTGGACTGTGATCTCCTCCTGTTTGACAATGTCCCTAAAGGATTCTTTTGCTCCAAAAGCCTTTTCTCTGTACCTTATGTGATAGATGTAGCCATTCTAAACTAAGAGCATGAACAAACAATGAATGCATTCCTTTACTGCAACTCCTCTATTCTTTATTGAATTTGTCATTTTATTAATTGCCCTTACATGTAATGGAGATGAAAGGATGTTTTTTGAGATAAAAACTTAACGGTTTGACACCATGAAAGGAAAACCGTTCTTTCTAGCACCTTTCAGGACAGAAGGCACTTACAAATAGCAGCCACTGTGTTGCTTTGTTGGAGTAACACTTTGATGTGTAGGATTATAATCAATGTAAATTATTGAGTTTTGCTACTGTGCTGTGTTGAAGGTATAATGTGTTATTTTGTGCAGCCATTACTTATTCATACCAAGAAATTAGCCACATAACATTTTTTCCCTGAAATTCTATTTTAAAGGTGGATTTGTAAATATAAATTTAAGAACATGTCTGTGCCACTTGTGTCCGGATTTCTAGGTTTCAGTAAACACATAACAGGTCTCATTGCTGCATTTACATATGCTATGAATTTCAATCCAAACAAATGGAGAAGAGTTTTAGGACAGAGCCTGCAGCATGGCATGTCCTTTAATTGCCATTTACATAGCAGAGGAATCATTAATTTCTAATTCACCTATTATTCACTCTCTTTAGTATGCTGTGTCAATGTCAGTTTTGGGGCAGTGGAATAGATGTGGCTCTGCATTGCTTTTGCAACCTACTTTTGTGTGTGTGTTTTTCCTTTTCTTCTCTTAATGCTTTTTTGACCTTAGTAGAATACTACTTCGACATAGGCAGTTAAGGGCTCTTGTTTAGATATGATTTATGGTGCTACATTAACCCTTCATTGACCTAGAAATGCCCTAATATTAAAACAGTTTGACACACAGAAAATCAAAAGCCCTTTTATTGGAAGTGCTATTGTCCGCATCATAAGTTTCCCCGATGTGATGCCACTGTTACACCATCAATTTCCTACTGCTATTGAACACAGTATTGAAAAACTAATGGACAGAATCCTTTGTCATTTCTGTCCCAGTGACCAGCAAATAGCTCAGTGAAAGTCTTCCCCTTCATATCACTTCAGGCATTTCAAAGTGACACATCGAAGTACTCGCTTAGCATTTTATTAAAGGCAAGGGTGGGCCGGATCCTGCTGGGCTCTGTGTAACACCTGCCATCAGCCAGCTCCCCTGGATTTCGGTGGAAGCTGGAAGTACGCGGTGCCTCTGTGGGGCTAGAGCTTCTGTCGTGTGGTGCGACAATACCATATTCATATTTGTTAAAAGGAGAAATAAATCCTTGTAGAAGATTATCTAGAGTTTAACAGTAAAAAGTTGACAGAGCTATGTATAAATTCAATCAGCTGTAGCTATTCTAAAGGCTTCTTAATTTACAAATGAAATACTTTTCTGTTGCTGAGATAGTAACCTATTGCTTTCTGTAGAAATTTTTAATGAATGTTTTCTATTTAAGCCTACAGCTTTTAGCATGATGTTGAAAACCCTTAATACATTTTTTATAAAGCTGCTTGATTCTAGAGTGCTTTTCACTACTGGAAATGAATATATTTCTATTTTCAATTTATGTTGTAACTGCTACCTCTTCTTAGTTGCACATTTGGCACCTAGGAGGTGCAGTTTTTAAGTAAATCTACTATATTTTCACAAAATATTTATAATATTGTTAGTGATCTTTGGTTCCTTGATTTTGTGACACTCACTGAAATCCAGTCCTGAACAGAATACGGGAAAAGTTATTGAAGTTGAGCATACAAATATTCTCTATTCAGCAGTTAACCAAACTGTGCAGTAGAACAGTTGGGTTTTTTTTAATTTATTTTGGTAGTAGGCTGCTCTTGTTTTTTGATCTGAATTTTTTCATTGCTGGTTACTGATATAGACTCCTTTTCTGTAGAAAAACCTGCCTTCTGTTCAGCTAACTTAAAATAATCATGTCTCTTTATTTGGCTTTTGTGAGGGGCAACTGTTCTTTGTTAATTTAAAACCTTGAGAGGTCTACTTAGTGCATAGGCTGGGCAGGTCATTTAGAAAATGGACTGGTTGCACCTTGAGGCACTGGGAAAAGGTGCCAGCTGGAGTCCAGAGCAAGCGCTTTATCTAATTTTTTCCCATTTGTGGCTACACGTATATCCTAGCACCACTGTGTTCACAGACCTCCTACCGTTGGGTTTTGAGTGCGTAGGCACTCAGATTACACTCTTCAGCTGTCTCAATGTTGTGCTCACTTTGCTATGAAAGGCAACATTTCTCATCACTGCGAAGTATACCTGGACTCGGAGACAGTGCGCACGTTTCTTTCTTCCGTTAGCACAGTTCAAGGCTACTGTCACTTTCTGCAGGGTTAACCTGGGCCGTGAGGATGAATATTCTACAAACATTCCAAAAATCCAGAATAACTGAAATCAACAGGCTTATAGCAGATTTACACCCGTATAGCTGTGAGAAATATCAGGAACCTACTTTCTCCCAGTCTGTTCCCACTTAATGAGAAAAGGTTTTCAAAATTCTGTCGCTACTTGTGGCCATCTCTGATTGAAACTTCACAGGAGAATGAGTGATATATTTTCATATGGGATACATGCAAAAAAGGATGATTTCAAAAACTCTTAAAACAGAAAACAGGTTTTGACAAAGTCTTTTTTTTTTTTCAGACAATCTGAAAATTTATCCTAGGTGATGCTCACATTTGTCCTTCATAGTTATGAAATATTCATACATCTTCAGCATTTACAGAAGTTGTGTAGTGATGTAAAGTAAAAATAATCCCAAGAGAGATTTAAAAAGATAAACAGAAGCAGCTGATAAATGGTGTTTCTATCTGGTTTATATGTGATAGTAAAGCATCGCAGCTAGAGAAAAGAGACAACTGAGTCTTTTCTTGTTATGTAAAACCAGTTTCAAAATTATAAATAAGCTTTTATAATATCAGTGCTGTAAATATCTGAAGATTAAAAAATTCCTTGCTTTGTCAAATATTGCTTTCTTAGAGAATAATATGTGATTATGTTTTTTCTGGACAGTAATGTGGGTGCTGTCTGTGCAAACAGAAGAGGAAGCAGGCTAGAACCTCGGGCATACATTTTAAAATGTAAGATTATAAGAACTCAAATGTAATTCTTATTGTGTAAATGACAGCAAGGTAATTAGTAATACTAGACACTGTCACTCATGACCTTTAGGGTCACAAGGCAATGTACTTCTCCTTGTTTATTAGCTTAACACAAAGGATCATTATGATAATCCATATTTTTAAAAAACAAACAAAATTTTCTTTATTTTTTTGCTAATATATTAGCAATTATATTGTTAATATAATATTTCAGAAGAAATATTTGTGATACACAACTGACTGTTATCATACCTCAGTTCTCTTAGAGCTGTGTTTAAACACCCTGTTAAAAAAAATAATCCACAGCTTATGTAGTGCAGGACATAAGCCTCTATATCTGCATGCTAATTTCTGTCGAAATAGTTATTTTGATTCTGCTAAGAAAGGTCTCCATTTATTACTAAGATAATTAATTATTTGGGAAGTTACTGTCTGTAAGTTTAATTTCTCCCCCATTTGTCTTTGGAATAGGCATATTTTTGCTGTTTTACTGTACTAAACTGCTTTGGCTGTTTCATAAGGGCTGAGTATTTCACTAAGCTCTTGCAATATTGAAAGAATCTATATTCTGAGAATTTGAAAACATGTCAGCCCACCTAAATTACATATTGATCAGGTTTAATTGCATGCCACCCATCAGTATTAGGTTTGAAAATTCATAAAAGAGAAATAATGTACTCTTTGTGGATGATTACTTCTGGGGCATTTAAATGAATTCCATCACTTAACCCTGAGCCGAGACAGATTATTGAGCCTTGCAATCTAGCCAGTCAAAGTCCAATGCAGTAGAACAACTGTTTTCTAACTATCAGAGAAAAGCAAAGAACAAACAATATAAATTTATATAGATTTTCTTTTAAGGAAAATAGCGAAGTAAAATGCTAAATGTAAACATGCATTTTTCAGTTGTTTCAAGAATATCCATTCTTGTTTTGCCAAATAATGGTCTGCATTTTTAATTCTCTCTCATGTGCCATATGTAAATTCACACTGTAATTATGATTTCAAAATTAGAGAAGTACTCTTAAAATTATTTTCCATGCAGTTTCATTTTAACCGTGCATTTGCTTATATATCTGTCACCACTTATCCTCACTTAAAAACTGGGAGCATGGGGTTTTATTCATATTCAGTGTGTTTTATGGTAAACGTAGTTTTCTATGTGTTCTTAAGAAAGTCAAACTGGTGGATAAAGAGTGTTTATTATTAATTTTCAGGATGTTCTTTACATTTAGAAATTATGCTTGTTGATATTGGGTGTGTTTTAAGAAATTGTGCTTATGTATGTTTTTCTCTACAGAATATCAATACAGAGTAAAAAGGACCAGTTAAAGTCATTGGTTTTGCTTGGATAATAGTTTAAAAGCTACATTTTATTTAGACACTTTGAGGTAATAAATATCTGTGAGCATAATTAACTGTCTTTTATCTAGGTCTGCTCCTTAGTGATGCTTTTTAGGACCTTTCGTAATGTCTCCTCTTAATGCTCAGTTTGGCCTTGAAAATGATTTTAAGAGTTAAGATATGTTAAAAGTGTTTTTCACTGTTTTTCCCCATGTATTCATGAAATGGATGTCTCAGTTTGTCTCAAATTTTCACCATTTTTTTTTCAAAATTTCTTCATTTCATGTGGCCTAAGATTTCAGTTTTAACAAAATAAAATAACCTGGTTTAGCAAACAGGGAAGTCTATGTTTGTGTAAATGATCTTTTGACTTACCATGCACCTTGACTTACTGTATAGTCTTCATAAGCTATGGTTCTGATCCTAGCTAATATAAAATTACATAGCTTCAAAAAGAGGATAGAAAAGCTATACTTTATTCACACTGAGAAGCTGGCTGTCAGTATTTAATGTCATATTATGTACATAATACATATGTGATATATCATATTACTATGACCAACTGAGTTATGCAGTCCCTAGGAGAAAAAAAAACAGTAGGTTCTTTTTCCCACTATTTCTATATGAAAATTAGTCTGCAATTAAATTGGTAGTGCAGGCATACACACACACTTCAGTGTTGTTATACTTAATCACTTAAATGAGTGACTGCAGATCAGAAACAAAAATCCTGTCTCATGCTTATAGTACTTTTGATCCGTGAAGCAGATTGACTCCTTTATTACATCAATCAGAACATGAGAGTTGTGTCAGTCCTCACAAGTGGCTGGGCTTAATTTATACATGTTTTTGTAGTCATCAGAAAATATAAAAAAGTTGTTTACTGTAGTTTTATTGTATGTTTCTCCATTTTTCTGGAGGAGAGAACAACTGATTATTAGGTAACGTACAGACATGGAGGCAAATTTTCCAACCTCTCATACTCATCCTTTCATGTTTGTTTCTTAGCTGACTAAAGCCACTATTAGTCAAAAAAGAGTAGGCCCAGTATTTGGGTATCAAAAAAAATTATCAAGCATGGCATACTGCTGCTGTTGTTTCAAACCATTATATGAAATATTTATTGGTGAAGGAACTGGCTTCTTAAAGCCCAGTTATTTGCTTTTAGGGAAGCTGTTCTTGAGCTCAGAAAATTTATTAAATTGAGCTTAAAACAGAGTTTAGCTGACTTCGGTTTTGTAAAGTAACCTGAAGATACAGGAAAAAAAGTAAGTCTAAAAAAACTGCCAAACACCCCAAAGCAACAAAAAAATTGTTTTAAACTTTACTTTTTCCTTTGTTTTATGATTCAAAGGTGGGAAATCTTATGTATTGTGCTTTTATATTGGGAAAAATCTTACCCCTATTGGAAGGTAACTGGAGTTTTACTACCAGTTATGCTATGTCCAAGCTATTCCCTTTGCCAATTGTTTCAGGATGTAATTTACATTTGTGTTCAGCCCTTATTAAATCTAGCTAAATAATACTAAGAATAGTTGCGATGTATTATCAATTTTTACATGACTCCCATCTCTTTATATCTGCCCATGAGCAATGTCTATTAGTAAAATTTTATTCCTTAAAATGCTCACAGAAAATAAAAACCAAACTCCTGAGATTTACTCAACCAATGAATTAATGTATTTTGTAATTAAAATAATACGACTGTAAGTAGATGTGGTCAGGACATAGTGTGATAGATGCAACTCATATATGGCTTGTCATGTGAGTAAATAAGTTTGAATGCTGCAAGACATTCTTGAAGTAGTAAAGACAATTTTTTGCATTAGATATTTTTCATACGTTATTCTGTATGTAAGCCCATAAAATTAGAATTCAGGAACAAGAATCAAGGCAAAATTTTCTAGAGTGAAAATTGCTCTTAATGACAAATTGGTCATCCAGCTTTATGATGCAAAACACAGGGGATAGCTTTGTACTGTTTTGCACTAACTATGAAATCAAATAATTAAGTTGTTATGTAACTGGAAAAGCATTTGCTATAGGTTGGACTTTTGCCTTCTGTACTTATTCTTGGCAACATTTTAAGCTCTTTAAGATAATGCTTACTTACTGTATGTTGGGAATCTGTGCATGGGATTTCAGGTCATGATTGTTAAGGGATTTTCTTTTATCATATATTTCTGTTGTTAGCTGTGATCAAATACTATAATTTAAAGTAAATGTAATTGTGTAGAGTTTGATAATATTAAAGCTTTAGCTGGAGCATTTTTGGGAGCTAGAATCTTGGCACGTTAAAAATATCTGTAAATTTTTCTGTCTGTGTGCATTTCCCTTCTGTAGCAATGTCCCTGAAGTTCCCATTCACATTGGGGTTACAGCACCAATCCACTTTTCTTCTGCCTGTGGACAAATCAATAGCAAATCACTTATTACTTACTGAGTACATAGGAAACAAATCCGTAGAAGTCTAGATCAAAGAATGTGCTTATGGCCTCCCAAATTGAAGCTTACCACCTATAAATCATCACTACCTGTAGTCCTTGAAGAATTTTGCAATGACTGATGTGTCGGGTTCGATGTAAAGATTTCACCGTACCGTCTCTTCTCCCCCTGCTTTCCCTTTGCCACTGCCAGCTCACTTTCTCTCAATCTCAACACATTTAGTTTGGAAGACTCGGAATCAGACAAGTATGGAGTATTCACACTGGTTTTGTCCCCTTAACCTTAAACTGTTCTCTGAGACTGATCTCACAGCATCCGCTAACTGTCAGGTCTAGCTCTTAGGGATTTGTCAATGTCAATCCATTATCACTTGGCAGGGGTCATCATAGAGTGATACAAAATCCCCATGTCTCACCCCTCTCATAATATCTGAAACCCATTGCTCAAAAATCAGATGGTTAAAAAAATTCTGAACTGAAAGAAAATGACAAGCAGGAAAATTTAAAATGACAGGTGGACACCAACTGTAATTTATTGTGCATATAGTACAAAGGTCTCTGGAATATGAGCATTCTGGATGGTATCCCATTCTTATTGAAGTCAGTGGGAATTTTTCTATTTACTTCAGCAGGGACCAAGATTTCATCCTTTGTGTTCATAGGCTTCTAGCCTCCTACAGGGGAAGAAAAAGAAAAAAAAAAAAAAGAGAAAAAAAAAAAAGAGAAAAAAAATATTTCCTCATGAAAGAAAAACGGAGTATTAAAATTGTTGCTATTTTACTGGGGGGGGGGAAGAGAAAAAATCATTGCTTTGGGGTATTTGCAATTTTTTAAACTCTCATGTAGGTATAGAGTAGAATGAAAAAATAAAACATCTTATTTTGGAAATGTTGACAAATATATTTTTCTATGTTGGAATCAAATAATTTTGTTTTAAAAATGCCAAAAAAAAAAAAAATTGAAATGCTTTACTCTTTTCCAGTCCTTCCTGCATGGTATCCCTCTCTCCCTCTGAGCTCATTCAGAAAATTGTTAGAATAAGTTTACTCTTCATTGCAACCATTTTTTCCAAGTCTAATGAAGATAGAGATCACTTGACCAGTTTTCATTTTCTAAAAAGTTTTATCATGTTACATGACCCTCCAGGAACTTGATTCACCCTCTCCTCTCCAGAAGGGAGTACCTGCCCTTTCTTTTTCCCGCAGGCTTTCCCTCTTGAGGGGCTTCCACAGCCTCGGCTCTTTCCTGCTCACACTGGCAGAAACCCAGAAGTGAATCTGGCAAGGACTTTACATCAAACTGAAATGATTTGCTGACATGTTAGTGCTTATATTGCTCTTTGGTTTGTCACCTCAGCAGTAAGCACTGCCAATTGCAAACACGCTGATGGTGTGTGTTGTGCTCCTGAAGTTCCCTGGTCAGTTTTAGATGAGTTATGGCTGGCTATGCAAAGGTGATGAGGAACCACAGTAGTCCTTTTTTCTGATTAAGAAAATGAAAGACAATAAAAAGACCAAACTGTCTACGTGGAGGTAAAATTATACAGAGAAATGAGTAATGAAGAGATTGTTTTACAGGAGTTACCAAAAAGGGTGAAAAGCAGAGAAACTGGAGTTCTTACATTGCCTTTAGTGTGATACTTTAAAGTTGTAATGCCACCCAAACTAGAAACATTTGTAGTATTTCAATCCACTGGGGGATTTACTAATTTACTATTTTACTAACCATTTCCAGCTGGGATTAATAGAGTGGTCTATGGTGTTAAGGTGGTATTGCAAGTTAATATAAACATCCTTTTCCTGGAGTCAAGCTCACTTTAAGGAAACAACATTATTAGGAATAAAATTGTTCTTTCAACTCCTCCACATTTGTTTCCCCCATTCATTTCCTTCAGTTTTACCCTGTGGCTGAAGTAGTACCTCTCTAAGTCATTTATGTTCACTGCGCCTCCTTATTGGGTTTATACTATAAGAATGATTCTGGACTAAAAGAAGAACATTTGCAGGAGGTTGTAAGAGACTGTACAGAGGAGAGAGGGGGTAGAGCCAATATTCCACCTTAAACATCCAGTTCCTGTTGTGAGATAGTTTTTGCAAATCACAGCAATTATTTTGTGATTATAGTAAGGAAAAGTAAGAGATTAACATCAGAATCCACAATGATTATTAATTTCTTGCATTATGGGAACTGCAACATGCACTTCAACATCAAGATTGCATTTAGTTCAACCCTTTTGCTGTGTGTTTTGGGATACATGAGAATGAGAGAGGCTTTTCTAACAGTGAAAGGGCAAATTAAGGATTTATTTTAATTATATACTTGTAGGTGAAGCATAATGTTTATCAAGTAGCACTGGTGGTTTGAAGATGACAGACATCCTGTGCATATATTTTGAATTGTCCAAGTACTTCATCTAGGTACTTTGACACTTGTTCATACATAGAGCCTGTTACGTTCTTAATACTTGCTTTTCTTGCTCAGACCATTTATCTGTAAAGGTATATTGGGCATCTGCAATTGCAAGTGCCTATATTTTAAAATCGGAGCTTGAACTTTTTTTTTGTCACTTTGTGCATTGTTAATTTTATCGTATTTGTAACACTCCAATTTAATTATATATTGAACTAAATTGTCTTCAAAGGAAGCTTCTTTCTAATTGTATTGAAGTAGTGAAGAAACTTTTTGATGATTCTGGGAAAATGAAACTTTTTAGTTCCTAAGTTTTGAGTATAATGATTTTTCCTTATATTGTGTCATAGATTGGCTTTGGTGGTATGTGCTAGGATTTTCTGAATTAATGTGCTCACTATTACACAAAATTTAAGTGAATCTGCATACTGAATGAATTTTTTTTTAATCTCTACTTTTAATTAAATATTTTCTTTAGAATCTTCATCTATTAAAAAATCATTTCACTAATAATTCATCTCAAAGTTCTAGCTGCATTTTGATTTATCTGATTTGTTTAAAAAATAATACATTCTACTAAAGAGATGTAAGCTAGCCTTTTAGTTGTATACTGCTTTTTAGTATATGTTAACACTTTCCAATATCACATTTCAAATCATAACCAAATAGAATTACGTGAGTAGAAGTAAACAGAAAATATGATCTTACAGATTAAAGCTATTTCATTCTAATAATTTTTGCTTGGGATCTTTTACATAGGACAATGAATTAGCAAACTATTCATCTTCTCCTTACATGTCTATTATGTTTCCACCATTTTCATTTTTTTTCTTTTCTTTTTTCTACGCATAACTCAAATTCTTGCCCCATGTTTTGGGTACCTACATAGTTATTACAATATTGTGGTGTAGAAAATTGTGAATTTCAGTTGGTTACTGCTGACAGTCAAGAACCAACAGGACCATTCAGCTGCATTGCCACTTCATTGTTTTTATTCAAGTAATAAAAGGCTGTGCAAGCTCAAAGATTCTGGACAGTTACAGGACAAACATTCAAGACATGTATCCGAAACTTGCCAGAACCTGAAATTCCTCAGAGTTTCATCTCTTCAGATCAGATTCTGGGTTTTGTTTTAAAGATTTGTTATTTCCAGTTTCTGGCCTATTTGAAATTGCTCATCTTGACATGATGTCTTTGTTCTGACTCCTGGGCAAATGGGGACATCAAACCAAAAAATCAAAATCACAAAAACAAAAAGCCCCCAAAGTTATGAAGGGTCAAACCTCCAGTTGAATTGTTCTTAATGTAAAAGACTAAAATAAGTAATTTTCATTTCAGGAGGAGCTTCAGATTGAAAGGCATGTTGAAAGAATGCTATGCATTTCTCATCATTTCACCTTAGTCATTTCCACAGCTGAGTTGAGCATATGCCTATAGTGACTTTTATCTTCGTTCTTTGTGAGCCTGTCTCAAAAAGGCACAAGTGGAATTGGAGCAGGAAACTCTATGTTAATATAAGGTTGAGCACCTTGACCCAGTTAGGAAGAAATTTACCTTTTCAAGCCTTAGCCTCTCAAAAATTCACACAAGAGAACAAACATGTTCTTGTTTAGTAGTAAGCAGATGGTGCCACTTTAGAGACTAGTACAGTTATGTCTTCTTATGAACTCTGTCAGAATCACCACCATCTCAGACGTATGTATTAAAAAAGGGTAATCATTGAGGTTTGAGAGCAATCTCCTTAATTTTGCCATCACAGTTTAACATATTATTGTTCCTAAAATATAACCTGGATTCACCCTGCATGTTCTGCAAACCATAAATATCTGTGCAATACTTATGAGCTTATTATCCTTTAGGAATGGAGCACCAAAGTGCATCACTTCCCCCTGACAACATGCATGCTCTCTCACTGTGTGCATGTTATCACGTAACGCAGCAGAGGATGCAAAGGTCTACCTGTGCTGTGAAAGTGGAATATTAATTTTTAAAGCTGTGGATTCCCTGGCAAAGTTCTGAAGAATGGCAATTGCTTTTTGTTGCTTCAGCACTGTATGCCAAACCATTCACAGAGGAGTCCATTAACTTCTGCAATGATTTTAATCACTGAGAGCGAGAAACTACTTATTTATTGTCCAAGTCCTAAGTCATGCTGCATAACTGGAGACTGCATTAGCATAAGCACTTCCAAATGGTTCATTGTTATGTAAACCTTAGTTACATTACTATCTCACATACTCAAAATCAAATAACTAAAATAATGTAATTATGAATGGTTAGTTACTTTTTTTAGAGTCCTGCTCTGTCAATGACTCTTTGTATGAGTATCCCTGCTCGTACAGGGCTAGTATAAATATTGAAAAAAGCAGACCAAAACCTTTTCTGAATCTGTAATACACTGTTAATTGTATTGGGTTTACATTGCAAGGTTTTGGTAGTGGGCAGGGCTGCAGGGGTGGCCTCTGTGAGAAGAGATCAGGGGCTGTCCCTGTGTTGGACAGAGCCAGCTCCATCCAGCTTCAAAGTGGACCCACCACTAGCCAAAGCTGAACCAGATCAGTTTCGCTGGTGGTGCCTCTGTGATAACATATTTAAGAAAGGGTAGAAAATGCTGCACAGCAGCATTGTGAGAGAGGAGTGAGAGAAACAATCCTGCAGACACCAAGATCAGTGAAGAAGGAGGGGGAGGATGTGCTCCAGGCATCCAAGTAGAGATTCCTCTGCCACCCATAGGTGAGACCATGTTGAAGCAGGTTGTCCCCCTGCAGCCCATGGCAGACCACGCTGGAGCAGATAACCACCCTGCAGCCCATGGAGGACCCTACGCCAGATCAGGTGGATGTACTCTGAAGGAAGCTGCAGCCCGTCGAGAGCCCGCGCTGGAGCAGGCTCCCAGCAGGAACTGCAGCCTGTGGGAAGGAAGGACCTACATTAGAGCAGTTCATGAAGGACTGTATCCCATGGGAAGGACCCCATGCTGGAGTAGGGGAAAAGTGTGAGGACTAAGGAGCAGCAGAGAGAAAGTGTTATAAATGACTGCAATCCCCCATTCCCCATCTGCACGCTCCACTCATAGTCGGGGGAGAAGGTAGAAGAGTCAGGAGTGAAGCTGAACCTGAGAAGAAGGGAAGGGTGGGGGGGAAAGTGTTTTTTGTTTTATTCTGTTTTCTCCCTGTCCTACTGTATTTTTAATTGGCAATAAATTAAATTAATCTTCCTCATGTTGTGTCTGGTTTGCCTGTGACAGTAACTGGTGAGCAATCTCCCTGTTCTTATCTCGACCCACAAGCTTTTTCATCTAGAGCAGTTTGGTGGGCACCTGGCACCCAGCCAAGGTTAAGCCATCACATTATTTCAGAGCTATTTTAAACAAATTCAGTATAAAAACCTAGCTGGAAATGCTGAACATTTTTTTTTTCTTCTTTTTTTCCTTCTCTTTTTCACCATATTATCTTTATCTCTGTTGAATTTGAGGGGCAAAAAAAGAGTGTGGAGGGAAGGGATGCGCTTTAGAGAGAAACAAAACCAAGTTTTAATAATGCAAAATATTCTTAATGTTAAAAAATGAATCCAGCATGTATATTGTTCAGAAAAGTGATTCCACTCCCCCCCCCCTTGATAAAACAGAAGGAGGAGTCCATTGAAGTAGGAGGAAGTGGACAAGTAATTGTATGTGAAATGAGAAGATTTTAGTAAATAGCCAGATAGAAGGTGGAGAACATAAAGAAATAGCACGTACAAATCTTCAAATGTTTTTGTAATTCTTTTTCAGCTCTCTGAAAGGGCAAGAATGCAAAAACATTCCTGCACATTGAAGAAGATCTGGGAACTATTTGGAACAGAAATCTGGGTTCTTTGTTTTTCTTCCTTTTAAGAAATTGCAGATTGCTCTTATTCTTCTAAGTGAGCCAAGTAGAATATAAAGTCTTTGCTCTAGTACAGGCCTTGAGGCTTGAAAAGGTGAGAATGATGACAGTTGCACACTGATCTCAATAAGCTCTTTCATGTCAGGCAGGCAGAAACCTAATAAGATGAAAGGGTTTGAAGAGGAAGTCACCAAAGTTCGAAGTAGAAATAAGATACAAGCTTTTAAGTTTAATTAAGTATTGCAACCATTTCCTGTCACTTGGGATTTAAATTAAGATTAGATCTCTTGAACTGTATAATTTAGTTGAACTAAATAGGAGAATAACTGGGCAAAATTCTGTGGGTTGCCCAGTCACAGGTGGCCAAGTCATGCGAGATTATTAACATCTTCTGGCTTTAAAAATCTATGGATTTGGTAATAAATTCTCTGTTCCTTGAAAAAAGAGGTGGATGAAAACAGTTCCAAATATAGATTACCAAAAAGATAGATTTACTCTGGTGAAAGAACCTCAAAGAGAACCAACAATATGGGACCCCACACAAAAGGCAGGCAAAATCACTGTCATGAGATGCCAGGCTCCTAAACTCCCGAATTCATTGCAGTAGGGAGGAGAGAAGAACGTTTGGCCTGAAAGCCAGGTTCAGGGTTTTTGCTATTCTTCCTCACCAGTTTGAACTAGATCCTGACTATAAAATGTAGGTCAAAAAATGCTGATTGTTTCGGAGGCTGCCTGGCCAGTTCTGCCAGATGTGTTACCAGGAATAAAACTTCCACACAGCTGCAAAAGTATCAGAAGACTTCTCAGTGTGTTGGTCAGTGAAGGATTTCACATTTGGGTTTCAAGTTATTTTGAATATTGGTTATCATTATTACAGTTTAAATCTGCATTAACATTTAATCCTCGGACCTAGAGTTTTACTGAAATGAAACAAAAGTGATATAGGCTAAACTGCAGACAAACTAACAGTCAGTGTCGATCTCTACCTAACAGTTCAGCTGCTAGCTGATTATTATACAAATAGATCTATAAAAAGGTGCATGAAGATTGTAACTGGATTTAGGTTTTCAGAATAAAATCACATTATTGAGAATAGCTTCCAAGACTATTTCTGTCTTTGTAATACTTTAAGTAATAGTAAAAAAAACCCCAACATTGCTGTAAATTAGAAGAAATATTTCTTTGCCTTTCTATTGGGTACGTTATTTCTAGGCAAGCAACAGCTTCTGTATAATCAACACTGTTATCGTATAACATGAATTGTTTCTACTGCAGTAAAAAAGTTCTGGACAATCAACTGAAAACTGTGTTCATGTTTTCATATCCATGTAAGTCAACCCCTTACATGAAAAAGTCAGTGCTGTTGGTGAGACGGTAAAGACCTCATTCAGTTTTTATGTGGTGGTGTTTCTATCTCTAGAATTCATCTTACATTTATAAGTCTAGTCCAGGAAAAAAAACAACTTTTGCCGATGAGTGTAAGCTTGCAACTAGAATTACTATTGATGCTGATCTTGCAGTAGTCATGGAGCCGGACTGAATCCATATATAGGAAACGAGCACTAAATGCCTTTGTACCTTGGTACAACTTGGTTCAAGGTGTCTTGGTCTACCCTTCTTGTTTCTATTTTAACATCAACATGAAAAGTGAATAAAGCTTTACCCCCCCCCCCCAAACCCCCCAAAATATTAATGTATTTACAGAAGCATTGCATTATTTTAAATTATGTTTGGACAACTTTTGACTATATAATTTGCATCAGATCCACAGCAAGTAAAATATACAACCTCCTCTTCTACCAGTCATCAACTGCTCTGGCTTTTTGTATCAGCCCTATTGGGTTTTTTGTTTTTTCTTTTTTTAATGAACAGACATACCTGCTATGCGTGTTTAAAAAAGGAGCAGCTTTGAACACCACAACTCAATGATTCAGTCCTTTTTAGATAACATCTATGCCTATACTCCGTTTAAAGAATGTATACATACCTATTGAAGTCAATGTTAATCAGTCATTTTACACATCATGCTTGTCCTGAAAACTGATGGACTTAAACTTTTGCTCAGATCCTTTCCTGCACTGGGTTTCAGAAGATGCCTTCAATTCAGAATTTAGCACAAGTGACTTTGAAATAAAAGGAAACATATTCAACTTTTTTTAGCTGATGTTTTAGCAATACTTTATAATAATAAAGTAAAAACAAAACAATCTGTGTTGTGTGTCCCCCCGCCTCCCCCCCCAAACCTGAGGAGCTAAACTGCCAGTACAGCACGATTTTAGCCACAAATAGAATTGTATTATCAGCTTGAAAGTAACTCTCAGCGGGGACTCAGACAGCAGACGGGATTGTATTATTCTGCCATTCCCCTATCCATCTGTTAAAGAAGTTCTGTTTGGAATCAAATGTTCTTCTTTTTAATTATTTTTTTTTAAGAATAATCTAATTTTTGAATACAACCAGTGGTACTTCATGTATGCACACCTTGCAAGTGTTCAGGAAAAAGCTTCCTTTGTTTGTTTTCATCCAGGGAATTCATCTCCACTACCTTTATTTCCTTTAGAATTGAGTTTGTGCCAATCCCAAATACCCATTTGAACATCTGTAACTATAGAATGTCCCCTGTTTTCCTTTATATTATTTTTTTCTGGTTTGGAACGTCTTCCCCCTTGCATGACATTTTCAGATAGTGTTTTGGTTCTTTTAAGTACTGTCTGTTTCCTCCTTCTAGGAAACGTGGTTGAATCTATTTCATAGCTTCAAGAAGGGAAAAGGAAGGAACTCGGTTTTTAAGACATGCATTCCCCCCTCCTCCCTGCCCAATAAACTATTCTTTACTCTAGGTGGTACTTGTGTTATTATCTATTTTGAAAGCTTCTCTATCTTGTGTAAAGCATGAAAATAATGATCCAAGAAGGGATTCTATACCAGCAAAGTGCTTGTAAGGTATGTTCATTTATATTGGTGAATACTGCTTTTGTGATGTATATGTCTCCCAAATGAAATAAAATGCAGCAAGAAAAGGGCATAACTGAATGTACGTACATCCCAGTATAACTGAAGCTGTGTTAGAGATTTCTGCTGGTATGTATACATTGGTAAGAAATTGCTGCTCATAATGCTTCTGTGGTAGAAGAGGTTGGTGCATAGGTTTAGCTTTATTCTCCTTGCAGTTTAGATTTTTTCTGGAATTAGAGGTGATGAAAAAGGTATTGTGGAAGACAGTAGGAGGTCTTGACAAAGACAAGTGCAATTTAGAAGAAGGCTTTGGAATTTTATCCCATTGATATTGTTACTATTTCTTACAAAAACAACAAACCACCCAACCAAAAAAGTGGAGTCCAAAGGAAATTGGCGGAGTAAATCTCACCTCGGGAAATCATGAAAAGCCAGCCTTAGAAAGCCAAACTAAAAAAACCCAAAAACCCAGTATATTATTAATTCATTCATGTTTTATAAACTACTGCAGCACTATATACCATATAAGAGCATATGTTTTATATGCTTTATTGAAAAGCTCTGTGTGTAAGTAGATTCAAAAGAGCTTGAGGTTTGGTGTGTCAGTGGAGAATTTAGGAATAATCTTTGTAGTTGTCTAGACCATGCCTTTGTATGGCTTAGATTTCAAAGAAAGGCTTTTCTTTGATTCCTGAACCAAAACATTGAATGTGTGTAGGCAGATTGCCCGGTAAGTAACTCTTTGGCATTGGGATCCATCATAGAGTTTGTGGTATAAAACTGAGGTAATCAGAGTAAGCAGTTTCTGAGGTTACACCTGCTATATCCTGCTTTAAAATATGGTGTACTTTGGGTGTTGATGTACATTCCAAAAATGAACACATGAAGATAATGAGTTCCTAAAAATGTCCCAGTTACATTAGCTTTAACACTGTTTGATCAGAGACCTCACAGAAAGAATCCCCTCCATCTCCAAATTTTACTCACCTGAATCTTTTGAAAATGTTTTAAAATGCACATACTTAAATGGCTTTATTGGAAAGTAGTTAGGTTGTAGTTCAGCATCAGTGTATTTGCGTGTTTAGAGTCACTTCAGAAGGAAACTATCAAAGAGGAGATGGGACGGAGTTTATATGTTAATGATGGAGGGGCACAGAATCACCTCTGGAATTGACAAGGTGGGAGTTCTGTATCTCTTTCACCTAAGTGAGATTGTGCCAATTCTTCAAAACTGTTTTCTCCTGGTAACCAACTTCTAGCTTTTTAACTGCTCTAATATTAACCACATGATGTCAAAAACAGAGCAGCTGAGCTTCAAGAGTCTATATTTGGATACAGACATATTGCTACTGATATTTTTATGCTAGTGCTTCCAGCTAATAAATGAAGGGGGATGACCCGTGCTGAAGACGTCTACCAGCATTACCTCCCATCCTTGTACAACTGCATTTCAGTCTTGGCATTCACACTACCTTTACTTCAGATTAAAAGATGGTGATTGATGTTTTCCAGGTTGTGTTTTTTTCCTTACCCTTCAAGTCAAGAAATAAAAGCTCAACTTCCATTTCCTAGAAGAAAACTGATTCTTTACTGTCTAGTTTGCTGAGCAAGTTAGTTTTGCATCTCCAAATGTGGTAAATGCATGTATTTTCTCTTTCCTGAGTTTCCTTTTAGGTGATGTTTTCCAATACAAAATAGTCTGAAGGAGATATTGTTATAGCAAGTAGACTGAAATATAGTATAGCTGTAAGATTAAATTTCCCTTCACCTGAGGATAAAGAAGAAAATGACTATGTAAATAATATAAGCCTAATGTAGTTTGCTTTTCTTCCTGTGAAATATATGGTCCACAAAATGCATACGACTTCAGCAGCCACCTACAGACTGTTTATCAAATGTAGCCAGGTTAAACATGTTATATCTGGGATTATATCTCTTCACAATTGAAATTACCTATCCATTCTGTGACATCAAGACCAAAAATGTCAATTATTCTTTGATCTTCCCCACAAGCAAGATAATATTTGGAAGTTGACAAAATTCATGGTCAGGTTGGAGGATATTGATGTTTGTTTGTCTTGCTTCTTAACATCTAAAATGTGACTGTCATGTATACTAAAACATGAAATTTACTATCTTCATAAAAGTTTTACTAAATCAGCCACGAAAGGAAGGAGTTATTGGCAGCTTTTTCATTACTGAACATAGGGTAAAGAACCTGATTACTTTTGTATTTAGAGGTTCTTTGCTGACTTGCATGTACATGAATAAGTACTAGGTCACTTATGCATTCTGAGTAAAATCCTTCTTGTTTTTAAGTAATTATAAAATTATTTTCTGCTTGTTTATTGGCACAAAATACTACAAGAACCTGTTCTTTGCATATGAATATATTCCTAGCTGTTCATAACCAGAACAGTGCAATTTTGTCTGCAGTTTTTTGCCTGTATTAAAAAGCAGAACATTTGGGAACAGTTGGAGGAAATATATCATTAGCTCAAGAGATTCCCCCCCCCCCCCCCCCCCCCACTGTT
>NW_008824869.1:203330-208330 GCF_000699105.1 Pygoscelis adeliae
CGCCCCCCCCCCCCCCCTTAAATTTAAATGAATATTTTGTTCCTTGCATGAGTGACAACATTTTTAACTATTGGGTGGAAAATGTTTAGCTTGATTTTTCCAGCAGCTGCAATTAGAGGTATAGTTGATCAGAAGTTTCATTGTGCTTATAAAACTTGCTTTTGTGTTCCCTATATAGTGGAACCAAGAAATCTGTGGCATTATCACTTGATGTTTTCAATTAAAGTTATTGAATTGCATATGAAAATAAAAGTTACATGGAAGCTAACCTTATTTGAATTGGATACTCAGAGCTGTGGAATAGGAAATGGAGTGATTACATTTCATTTCTGAATAAAATTTGTTTAGAGACAGTAGCTTGCCCCTTAGGATGGAATGAAAGATGCTGAGTCTTCATTGAGTAAATGGTAATTGATTAGGGACACTGCAGAAAGGAAAAGATTTAAAACTCTGCGTAATTTTTTTTAGTTCGGAAAAAACAAATCATAAGCATGTAAAATCATGAGAGCTCTCATCCAAATATCTCTGTTCCTTGCATCACTTCAAGGGAAAGTTAAATTGATTGCAACATGCACAGTTGGTTAAGGGAGCAGAAGAAAAGAAGTCTAGAGACTAAGTTAGTGATGAATATGCTGTATGGATTCATACCTTAGGTCTATTGCTACCTACCTCTCCACATTTACTGTTTAGGTGTGGATTATTTGAGTTATGATGGTGAAGAGAAAAATAAGACCAAGTTTGTTGAGAATATGGCTTGTTTCTTCCCTCAGTTAGTCTTGAATATATGTTGAATTCACTAAATATTCTACCCAGCCAATTTTCAATGTTAGATGCACTTCTAGAGGATCCTGTACCTTCCTTTTTTTTACCAAAAAGCCTGGTAGTTAGGGCAACCAGCTGGGTTGGACTGATATCCTCTGCCTCAGCCAGTGGCCAGCAGTAGCTGCTTATGGAAAACAACTATGAAGTGATTTTCCCACTGGTGCAATTAACCAAAGTGCCCTTTCTCCCTTCTTTGTCCTAAGATGCAGTGTCTCTATTGCTTTTTCTTGCTTTATGACTCAGTAAACACTTAAGTATTTAAACAAAGTGTAACAAGAGTCACGAGGAGATATTGTCTACATGTGGTGGACATGTTCTTCTGCATATTAGACTTACAGATCTCTACTTGGGTACACTTCAGTATCTTTCAGCAACTTAGCTTATAGTTTTATAATTATTAATATGAAACTGTCCCATTTGGTCTTTACTCATAGCTATGGAAATGACTTCCATCATTTGTCCGTGGGGAAAAAATAATCTTGTTCCTTGATTTTTCTGCAGATTAAATATTTAAAATGATGAGTAGGGAGTGGATTAAGGGGGTTTTTTTGTGTGATTTCAGGAAAACAGATATCATTATTGTTCAACTGAACCCTTTTCTATTACATTCCCCAGGAGCCTGCCTAATTCAAATGGCAGTATTGTTGTTGGAAATGTAAACTGTGGTAGCAGTAGTGCCGCTTCACCTTAGTAGGCAGCTCTCTAGACTGTAAAGGCTATTTTGTCCTCTTGGTCTGTGACCTGCATAAAGGGAGCTGTGCCACTACAAGAAGGGCCCTTGCAAGATTCAATGCCTAAGTCCTTGTCAGAAAGAATTGCTTTGCATTGTGCTCTGCCGTAATGCGTATTTCCCACATCCTTTTGCACCTCTAAACAGACCTTGTACCTCCTAAATATTATAATTAACTAGCACATACTTAGCAATAGGAATATTCATATTGTAGACCCTCCTCTTCCAGTTGCAATCCAATGTCACATAGAGTGCTTGCAACTATATGAGAGACAAGGGGTGAAAAAACCGCTGCTTTTTTTCCCCTGTATTATGGCTTTAGGCCTTGCAGTAATCTGGATCTTCTGATGGCACAAGCTCCTACAAATGACACTGAATTCTTACGCACATTGTATTCCCTCCATGTGTTGATCAGTATAATCCTGCTTCTCGTGCCAGCCACAAAGTAAAAAATAATGAATTTCACAGAAGTTTGTGTTCATCTTATTTTCTAGGCTATTACGTTTTTTTAAAGACACTAGTTCTTGCGTTTTCTGTATTTGGAAAAGTAATACATCAGCTATAAAGTCCTACGAACCAAACCTACAAACTCCATGATTACCACCACAGTTCTTGTACTTCTGTTTAAGCAAGTGCTCTTGTTCAGTATGACCCTGTACATTTTACTTCGCATTCATGAACTTTTTTTGCAGTAATTGGGAGTAAACCAGTGAAAAAGCTGTTGAGGGGAGGATAAAAAAAAGATTTTGGACATGTGAGAATAAAGTGGATATGTCAGTTTGTACTTTCGATACACTCCTCAGTCTTGCTTCACTTTTCTGTAGTTTGAGATTGTGGAACATTCTCCAAAACTGTGGTTTACTATGGTTTCCTACTGTTTTTGTGATACTGTGTGACTTGCTGACAAAAATTAAGTATCTTTCTTCCTCAGCTATGTTTTGAAACCCAAACACTCATCATTTTAATCTGCCTTTTTTTTTTTTTTTTTTTGGCAATATGGCAAATCATACACCTTCTATGTGTATTTATGTCCTCCTTTGTATCTTCCTCTAGCCAGACTGGAAATACCATGCAGATAGGGAAGAAATATTTATGTTTTCTGTATGTTGTGTTATGCATATTTATTGTGGAAGACAAGGTATGAAATGTATTCTTTGCCTTTGAAAGCTGCAAAGCTGACCTTTCTTGGCAATCCTTAAAGGATACCTTTCAAGACAGTTTGTTTTTCAGTGCATTCTCACTTTACCTCACTGTTTTTGCAATCTCAGACTTGCAGATATATCTCCTACCTTGTGTCAGCAGTGTCTGGCAGGTCTTATGCACACTCCCTCCATAAAGCTCCTTCTGATGGACGTGACTCCTCTCCTTCTGGCTGATGACCCCAGTTCTTTCATTCAGCAGTGCCATAGTTACCCCCCAGGCCCTGAGAAACGTGGCTTATGCATAAACATGTGCATGAAACACTTCTTCAGAGCATCGTTACTGTGCTTCAGAGCAGTAGACCATCTTTTGAACCTATGAAGCCAATGTAATAATTTTAATCTGGATAAGGAAATCACTATATTTTAGAGGTACTAAATAATGGAGACTTTGTAAAGGAAAAATTGTTTTGCACACCTAGTGTAGTAACTTATTTAGAGAAATGATATTTCTCTAAAAGTTTTTAGTTTACACTATACCTAGTGGAATATACATGTAATAAAAATCCATAGTAAATATATATATAAAAAAATACATTTTACATCTATATTTCTAGAACAAAACCTTTGAATTGAGAATTCCATGACAAATTAATTTAATTCTCATGAAACACATCTGAAACACATACACTTTCTCAAGTTATCTTTGATTCTTTGGTGCACCTGAGATATACCTACTGGTTGCTGCAATGACATGTATGAGATGGTGACCTGCAAGGTGGAAAGTGAAGGCATAGTTATCTCATTATTAAGATTTGCTGCAATTGTAATTTTGGTTTAAATTGTTTCATTGGGAATTGTCAAAGTAGAAGGTGAAGTACAGTCCAGAGAAGATGCAAGATGTGTGCAGATATAAAACTATTATTTGCATGTCACTGTTGTCCATAGGAAAGTTGTTGTTTCTCTAACACTGTAAGTATCCTGATTTTCAAAATGCAAGGGTAGTAAATAACTCTTTAATACATAGATGAAACTCCTTTGCATAAGTGCATATATGAACACATACACAGAAAGGAGGAGGCAGGAAGGCCAAGAAGGACAAACTGTTGCAAGCATTTTATGTTTTATTTAGATCTTTTTCTTTCTGGTACTGGCTCACACAAAGTGTGACTGCTTTTGATATCCTTAAATTTTTATTCCTGTTCTTTCAGCAACCACGTGTTGTTTAAGCAAACTGGAAACTCATATTGGACAGAGCCTCTGGAGCTCTGGCAACAAGTATGCTCAAGACTTTAAGACAAAGTATGTGAAGAAGAAAGGTGACCAAAGGCACCTCCAGCAGTGGTGGCTGGAGCAACAGTGGTGGTTGGGAAGCTCAACACTCATGGGTTCCTCATGTTGATGTCAGGCCATAATGACATAGTAAGTACCCTGTTAGACAGCAATTTACAGCTGGAACTTAGCTGGGGTTACATCCCCCATCCATCCGTCATGCTTTTCTGACTCCAGTAACATAACATCCGACTATATTTCAGCTGTTAAAGTTAATCCAGCCAGGGAGCTCGCCAGCAGTGAAAAACAGAGATGAGAAGTTCCCACTTGCACTTCCCATGAGGCACAGGAACACCTTTGGCAGGTGAAGTTTAATGCTAACCTGAGTTAGAAAATACACGTTCTTCACAAAAAGTTAAAACGTAATTATTAAAATCCTTAACCAGATTTTCTTGTTTTCACATTATTCCTTAAAGAACTCTTTTGTCCTTCGAGATTCACAAGGTGATGTGAAGTATGGGGATGTTTTAGGGGCAGCAGACAGGTCATGCTCAGTCAGGCATTTTGAAGGGTTCCCCCCATGACTACACTGTCCCACTTTCTAAACTGCACACTGTTTTGCATACTAAGTCTTGTGTTTCCACAACTTTTCTGTGTTAATTTACCTCTGCTCTCACTGAAATTAGTGAGAAGTTCACACCGAGTTTAAAATTAGGGTGAAGCACTTCTGAAAAATCCTGAAAAGTCTGAATTATTTTGAAATCGAGATAATATTATTTTGAAGAAATGCATTTATCATAAATGTTTCTGTTGAATTCTGATGCTACTTCTCATTGGATCTGATGATTAGAATAGGCTTTACTTAAATTATGTTAGTATGTCTTACTGTTGCCTTTATTTTCTGTTGCAGCACTCCCAAAACACCAAGTTTTGTTGCAGAGAAAAATGTGGGAAAATCCATCAGAATCAAACGTTTTCCTAACAAGCCTCACAGAGTACTTTGAGATTTGCTTTGAAAAAAAAATTGTTAAACCTGG
>NW_008824869.1:213330-215830 GCF_000699105.1 Pygoscelis adeliae
ATGACCCAGCAATCCTGGGATACATGGAGCTGCCCTGCAATATACTAGCAAATGAGCCCTCTCCAAGCCGGTAGGTAGACCTTTTTGCAGCTTGTACCACTAGCAGTGCAGAAACGGCCTTGGACAATGCTCTCTCCTTTGTTATGGATGACTTAGGGATTGCCCTGCTGGAGCAGCCTAGCGTGCTAGTGAGTTAATCGTGCTGTCTCCCAAGCCTATATGAAATATTCGAGGGAACAGTGCAAGAAAAGTCATGGTGAAAAACAATGGAAAAATCTACCACTGGTGTTTTTTTCGTTTCTGAATTCTATCAAATTAATTATGTTCTTAATATTTGGATTTGATGTTTCATCATATAGATATCTATATTTAGGTTTTCTGTCCTATCTGTTTACATGAATCTGCAACTGAAAAATAACTTGCAAACATTAAAACCCCAGTGAAACTAATGAAAGATAAATAAATGTTAATTGAGACCAACGTATTTATATGAACTTTCTGTAAAGTAATACTGAAATGAAAAGTTTGATTCCAACTCTCCAAAGTGATAGCTGGAATTCAGCTAAAATAAAAATTGATTGGGGCCCTTCTTATTTTTACCAAAAATGTGAATTGAGCAATATGAGGTTTGATTAATTTTCTCATTAAGTACCTTTTGTATGAAAACAAAATAAAAATTATTACTATTTTGTCTTATCGTTTTATCTAGGAAAATTATTCCAAAAAATATTTTATGAGACCTCAGTTGTAACCCAACTGCATCTGAAATAAACTTCGGATAAATATCTTGGGATATGTTTCCAAAGGTTCTTAAGTTTGCCTAATAGAATGAAAAATAATTGTCTTCTCCATATTGCCCTGTGCTGCTTGGGATGTGCATATGGCTATCTCAGAGCTGCTGTTGTGGTTTGTTTCTGTATGAATGCCCTTGTGTTTTTTTAACTCAGAGGGATTTGTGTTTTTCATCCTGTTTCTCCCTTTGGACTTTCTTACTTTGGTAGACCTGTTGCAACAACTCTCAGCATTATCAGGCCACGAAACCTTCTGAGCACAAGTGTTCATGGTGTCCATTAGGGTATGATTTGGAGGAGAAGTTGGTTTTATGTGATTCCTGTGAATTAGTCAAAAGAGAATAAATTGCAGAAGTAACAGTTATCCATAGGGACTTACACCGCACCTTGTAATTCTGTCAACATATTGCCCAGAATAGATACCATAGCAGAAGGCCATCCATTGACTTAAACTCTTTTTCCTGTGTGCTTGCACAGATTCTATGGCATACTGAGGATAATTTTGGCAAGTAGAAGAGAAACAAACTCCCATGTTTCCAATTTTCAAATAACTGTTCCTGTAACTTGCTTCCTATGTAAAGTCAATGCATTATATGTACCTTGCAAGGAAAAAAGTTGTAGCCTTAATTAAAAATAATAGGACAAGCAATGGTTTAGATCATGATCAGTCATCCAAGAGCTAAACTAGCAATCACAATTCAGAAAACATAATATTTTTGGTTTAAATAAAAGTTTGGTTTATAAGGTTATTTTTAATTTTCAAGTTTAAATAAACCTGCAATCTGTTAACATTTTAGCCTTTAAGTGCAAACTTGACTCCTTACTCTCTAAACATGGTAACGTCTTGGTAATTAAACGGATGAACAATTAAATCAGTGAGGTCTTGATATCCAAAACAAGGAAAAGGGGGATACACATAGAGGATACGTGCGTGGCAGTGGATGCAAACTGCTACGAGCCCTTGGTCTCCCTGGGGCCAGAGCATATTAAGGTTCAAATTTTACTTTAACCAAATGACTGAAATAACTTCAACCTGGAGATTTCATGTTGTCACAGCCTGAATGAGGATTCAACACATGCTGTGATAGTTCAGCCCATTCCCTTACTTCTAATGGTCGTTCGGTGTCCAATTTCTCTCCCTACCCTTCTTTTTTTATTTTACCTTGACCAGAAGACTGAAGAGAACTGAGGTGTATTAATATACAGTGTCACAGTCCATTTTTTGTATCTGAGCCCTTAGAAGCTGTTGTTGCCACTGTGGAATGCATTGCTTAGAAAAGGGGAAAGTGAAAACTGCAGAATACCCGAGAAAACATGTGATACCACATCTTTGACAGAATATTGTTTAATCTCTTTATGTATTGCTTAGTCTTCTGGTGAAGATGTGACATGAAGAGCAGTGTATTCCCCACCAACACTTTTCTTTCCCATGACCACACAAACACCTGATGTCTGAACATTTTTGCAAAGGAAAGCATTTGGTTTGGTTATTTTTCATAGTGTATAATTATATTCTGCATCATTTCCTTTTAAGTATAGAAATTTATAGGGTTTCTAATGGACCCAGCCATGATATTTCAAATGTCCTGTGCCCTCCCTTCCCCTCTATAATTGGCACTCAACTCTTAGAAGAGGGCAGCTGAGAACTGAAAGGGCATGAAAACAAAATTATGAGGTCACCCCTAATAGTATGGCCTCCAGGCTGAAGC
>NW_008824869.1:220510-235134 GCF_000699105.1 Pygoscelis adeliae
CTCATCTCTCATCTTCCTATCCAGCCTAGCTGGAGTCAGGGGTGTAGACCCAGCTGGGACACTTGTGTGGGCCAAGACCGTATAAAGTGGGGCGATGGAGAAGTGTTCAAGAACCTCCACGTGAGTGTGGTCTTCAACAGCTCGTTATTTTTAAACATGTCTTAGAATTACATGCTTTAGACATCCTCTGCTGTCAATGATGGTTGGTTGGAGGTGCAAGCACCACAGGAATGATTTCCAATAATTTCTTGACTATTCATGATTAAAATCATTCCACTAAAGGAAAGGTAAGTATGGGCAGATTTCCCTGTTTCTATTGCCAGCACCTGGATTTAATCACAGAGAACTTTTAGCTTTACTGCTAAAAGTTTTAGCAGTAGCTAAGTGCTGGTGCTAACATTGGATCTAGCAATGGTAGTAAGGCAGCTGTTTTGGGAGAGGGGACACCCTCTTTTCCGAAGGCAAAGGAATATTCTACATTGCCACAACACCTCTATGCTAAGCTGGCAAGCTCTCTGAGCCAGGGATTTATTTCCATACCTCGTTTTGTGGATTTTACTACCTGTAAAGGATATGCTTCTCTGTACTACATACAGAAAAAATAAATTATTGTTTAGACTCAATTTTCTTCTTTAGCAAGAGCCAGCAAATTTCCTTCCAATTCAGGTGTTTCAAAATCCTATGGAACTGAACTTCCATTACTATGGTTGAATTTGTGTCTAAGTATTATATACACTGAAATTCCTTTGGTGGTCTCCTTCACTGGAGTTGTAAGTCCTTTCTAAACATTAATATGTGCATTTGGCAGCACAGATTTGAGGTGTGGGAGCAGATAGTTGTCTGAATTTCAAAATTAGGTACATGGGACCATCAGTGATTTGCCCAGGGACAAAAGGAAAGTCTGTGAAGAAAAGGGAAGTCAACCTCTGTCTGAAAAGTCTCAGACCAGAGTATTTTAATACAGAGATCAAGGCATGGGATCTTCTTTCTTCTCACTCAATCACAGTATTACTGTGCTTCTACTGAATTTAATTTGGCATTTCTTGTGCCAGTGAAAGCCTGAAGCCTGGGAGGTTCTCATGGCTGCAAATTGGGGCTAGCCCTGGTCCTAGTACTGGATTCCCAGTCTGTTTTTCTAATCACCAAATTTCTGCTTTCAACCAAGTTGATGTTCACAGGTTATTCCTTCTAGTCATAATTTCAGAGATTACATGAAGTCATGGTAAGTCTTCTCATGTAATTTGGAATTTAGCACTGAAAATTTTGGATTTATGACTATGGATATACAGCATTCTTTTGAGTTTTCAGTGCTTCTGAAGACTTGTACGCTTTTTTATGCTAGTAGCCATTAAGCACTATAATCCTTTGCCTACATCTTTCATACTACTGCCACTCCACTTACTAAAACATTGATAAATGAGTGGAGGAGTCAGCTGCTGGTAGCTTTACATTTAGGTCCCTCAGATTGCTTGCCTGAAGTTAGATGACAGGCAGAATATCAAAATATTGCTAAATTAAAAAAAAAAAAAAGCTAAAAATTAGTATTGCCTGTGTAGCTAGGTTTTAGAATTCATAAAATGAGTTTCTCAGTCCCTGTAAAAGGGCAGTTATGAATTCAGTAGTGGTTTTCCTTGGTGAATATTATAATGGGTGTTCTCACCAAAAAATGTTATTGAAATACACATTTAAGAATGCAAAACATGCACGTGTATGTGTTTGTATGTAGGAGGGGAGGTTTTCATTTATACGTAGTTTATTTTCTATAATCCAATAAGCGTTTTCTGTGAGCAGAGAACAAGTTTGATGTTAAACAGTTCTAAAAGAACCTACTGTATAAGATGGGTTTTACTGAAACAGGCAATATGTTTTTATGCTTCTTTCAATTATGGCCAAAATTTTTTTGACTGTGAATGCAATGCTTTATAAACTGTTGCCTCTAAGAGGAAAATGTGGTCCTCTTCCAGTACATGCACACACACACTTGCAAAATGCAGTGCTTGCACTGCCAAGTTTCATTCTTAACATATAGCAACATAAATATTGCTCTCTTCACCCCTATCGTTGTGTTATAATTACGTTAGCCTATGTGGTGCAAATAGTGTTTCCAATAACAGTAAAAGAAATTTAGAAATAATAAAGCTGTCAGTGTTAACAGTGATTCTTGACAAGACTCATGTAAACTGAACTAAAAATGGAAAAAGGTTCACTTGTCAAAAAACAGAATAATGCAAAGTTTGGGGTTTTCTATTTCCCCTGTCAGATTTATTTCGTGTAATGAATTTCACGATTTTTTAAAGAGAGACAGTTGTTCTCCTTCACCCTTTCTCTTTTCCTCCCACACTGCCAATCCTGAGACCAAAAATGGCCTTTTAAAGTCAATTGAAGGAAACTGATCCTCACTATAAAGAGCTTTCAGTTCTCTTTATGGTTTAAAAATCAAGACTATTTTCTATGTATTTAATACAAAAATTGGAGCACTGCTATTACTTACAAAGCTTGAAAGAAAGGCACGCTCCAGTGAATTCTATATAACACCCCAGTTCTTCCAGGCTTGGAAGTAATGGCAGTAGTCTGATTTTGTTTTAAATATATAAAAAACCTCTGATTCAAAGAAAGAAGAATCTCAATACCTGACTGGTTTCTAAATAGGCATTTTGAGCCTTAACTGGCTTAACATTCTTATTCCAAAGAAAGCTACTGAAATACAAAAGCTTTTAAATGTTATATATATAAACAAATATATCAACAAATTCAATCCAATTTATTTAGTGGAAGGGTTTGCAGAGGATTTACATGTAAACATTTTCTTTCATGGAAATACGAATGCTCTGACCACAGGATGAAAAATTCCAGCTGCTATGAGAGGACTTGTGGAGTCCAGTACTTAGGGTCACCTTCTTTTGGGGTGTGAAGTGACCGTGATGCTCCCAGTGTGCTGTTAGCCCTGGCAGGGAAGTGGTTGAGTCACCATCCCTGGAGGTATTTAAAAGTCGTGTAGATGTGGCATTTAGGGACATGGTTTAGTGGTGGACTTGGCAGTGTTAGGTTTACGGTTGGACTCGATGATCTTAAAGGTCTTTTCCAACCTAAATGATTCTATGATTCTATGTGCATTGTATATGAGGTCTGAATTTTTAGTTGCTGCTAACTGATGTACTGTCTGTGATTTCTGTCGTGCTGCCTGAGTTTGCGATAGCATGGGACTTGACTCTAAATATCTAGCGCATGGACTCAGGATCTTCTGTAGTTTAGATATCAGTAAAGTTCTGTCTGTCTTCACTAAGGAAAATATCTGTTTAAGCATTCGAAGGCCATTTAAAATAATTATTTTTCCCCTTTTTATGCTTAACTGTGTAGTTTGAAAGAAGTTGCATAGGTTTTAATGATGTCTGTAGTATAGCTTACAAGAATTAAAAGTAGAATGACATTAAATTTTTCATAGTTGGAGATGTGTTGCTGATGATGCCAATTAGAAGATTTAAAATCTTCAAAGATATAAAAGGAAATTTTTTAGGAAGATTTTTTTTGAGGGCAAAACCTGCTAAATACGGAAGGTCTGCACAAACGCAAGATACAGTGCTTTGGACATCTCAATGTCAATGATATTGTTAAAACCTCTTTCAGCATGAGGAATAGGTATTACACGTTAATTTGTTGAAAGATATTATAAAATTAATTTGGAAGCCAGTCAGTGGTTGTTTATAACTGTTTTTCTTTTTTTTTTTTAAACTATAAAAATGTTATAACTACGTGGTAGGCTTTGAAGGTTATCTAATATTCCCTGATAACACAACAAAATTGTTGATAAATATAAGAAACAAGTAGACAAAACATGAACTGTACATTGAAGTGGATGTCACTTGGCTTATAGAATATGTTGGATACACTCCTATGGTCCTTTATTTTAATTTTTTATTTGGCTTACCTGATATTTTCTTGATAGTTTTAATTGCAAATGCTTGTGTATATGTAAAACTAGGTTATAATATTTTTTGAGAGGGCAAAAATCTAATCTAAGAGCAAAACAGTATCAATAAATTGAAGAATTGTGCTTTAAAACCATGAAGACTGTAATGTACACTGATAAAGTCTCAGAAGCTTAAGGTAAAGATGATCCGATCTCTGACTGAAAAAAAAAAAATGTACCAAAAACTTTATCTCCAGTTGAAATGCAAGTTCTGGACTCAGTATTTCTTCTACAGTTGTTGACGGCCTCACTAACACCTAAACCAGAAGATGTTTCTGAATTCTCTGCAGTGCTTAAATATCAGCGATACCTTCATGTGTTACAGAGAAAGCATAGAGCACAAATATTACATTTCAATTGCAAAGGAAAAAGAAAATAGTTACACTCTTATTCAGCTCATGAGAAAGACTTAAAATGCAATTGGGTTTATGATTGTTATTATCATTGTTTTGAATTTCCCCATCTTTACATTAGAAATTCAGTTCTGTTTTCCACATTTTTCTGGATATGCCTCAGTGAGTACGGTCAGACTTGTGATATTTGGGGTCACAGGGTGGAGTAATTTAAAGAAAACTGTATGAATCACTTGCTGCTTTTTTCTCCATAACTTTACAGAAGGAAGATTTGAACCATACTGGACTTTTTTATCAAAGAGAACTTGAAAGTTTGCAGTGGAATAAAGATGTAAGATTAGCACCAAATTCTGAACAAGTCATGTTGGATTGCAGTATATTTCCCTAAGGATGTAACGTACGGCTTTTGACACATGTTGTGCCAACAGGAGTGTGTGGTACATCTTCTGCAGGAATATCCCAAAGAAGAGCCACTATGGAATAATTTTAAAACTTGGAGTAAGGCTGCTTTTATGATGAGTTATTGGATGGAGTTTTGAGTCAGCAGCAACTTGATTTAATATTACTTGATCTCGTGAAATTTTCATAGATTTTAAGATGAGGGCAGCAGAGGGGGCAGCCTCATTATTTCTCCTTGCAACATTCATCGAAACATAGAAGCATTTTGAAGTTGTGGGTTAATTGTTTGGCTTAAAGTGTAATTTATTTTTCAATGCTGAATTAGCAATACTTAGGCATATTATTCATGCTTTAGTAGAGAAAGCAGATTAGTTAAACTCCAGGAATTGAATTCTTAAAGGTTACATTTTGAAAACAAATGTGTGTGAGAGAGAAGGCAAATTATATCAAGACATAGGTTGTCATTACATGAATTAAGCATCTGTTTGGATTACTCTTGAAATTATTGACATTAGACTGTGATTGCGGGGATATTTTTCTATACTGTGATAGTCACTACACCCAGAGTGTATTTCTCCTTCCTTCTCATCCTGAAACCACTTGCAGTTTGTTTCTCGGTTCCACACCTGTGTCCCAGAATGGGAACTTCACCAATGTAAAAATTAGGAAAGTTTGGGTTCACAGCTGCTTCTCCACTGAAGTACTCAAACAGAAACATGGTCTGAATAAATAGACTAGTAAAAGATCAAGTTCTAATTATGCTTGCTTTTGTGAGCATGAGGAATTGTGAGCTACAATTCCCTGGATAAACTGTACTGTTACTCCCTCTACTTAAGCCAATGAATAAAGTGAATTTATTAATATTTATTGGAAGTACACACAGGCTTAAAGACAGATGTATGCACTAAAGTACCTGTTGGAATTTAGCGATATTTAACCCATCATAGCTCTACAAATGATTATTTATAAAAGTTCCATGTAACAGCAGTGCAGTTCCTCTGCAGTCTCTCTCCTTCCTGAGTCAATTCTGTCTCAGCAGTATAACACAAATAATGCTGAATAATATGTCTGATATTTAGTTCAGTGTATATAGCAACATGACAGTTCTCCTCCTCAGTTTTGTCAAAATGCTATAACCACTTTCATTGATACTGCAATCCAGCCCCATGGTCTAAGAGCAGAAGACTACAAACGGTGTACATCACAAGAACAAGTCATGGTCTTGCACTGCAATAGTTTCAAGTGGGAACCACGGAATGCATCTGGTTACAAAATGCTGGACTCCCACAGAAACTGCTGCTTTTTATTTACTTTAAGGTAACAGTTTGTTTTAATGTGACCGGAACAAGATTTTTTCATGTGAGGGCTTGTGGTCAAAATATATGCTTAAAGGACATTTATGTAACAGGTTCATATAGAGCAGAGACCTTGCAGTGGAGCATCCCTGTGTGCAGCACCACCACACTGAAGAATGGGACAACTTGCATGAGTTTGACATTAAACAGTAAGTTCCTAACTAAACTAAATTTAGTTTAGCTAACACAAATTAACTCATGTCTTTTGGAAGTCATAGCTAGTCAACATTACTCTGGAGTCTCTTTTGTCTTTCTATCATCTCCCTCCCCTGACACTGTTTTACCACAGACTGCCCTTTACCCGTTTTACACAGGGCAGCATTTGGGGGCAGAGAGTCTGCTAAAGCTTTTCATGAATTCAAAGGAATTCCACTGTAATGAGGTTTGTATTGAGTGGTAGATGCTGAAATTAATTTTGAAAGAAGTTTGAGTATCCCAAAACGTGAGTTTTTTATCGTATACCAGGACAACCTGATATCTTAATGCCTTCTTTGAATTGAGTCTGCAGTATGATTAGCAATAACTAATTGTATATATAGAAATTATTGAGAAAACTCTGCAATATATTTATAATATGCTGCTGGTTTGAAAAATCATACCTATGCTTTTCTGCTTGGAATATAATAATAATGAATACATATTTTTACCGGAGACAATGAACCAACAGCTGGAAGTCCTGGATGCCTATGGTCTTTTGTCATATGTTTCTTTCATATTTAACATGTAGAATGTCATCAGGATATCATACCAATATTTTTGTTACAAAGCAACGCTGCTGACTTGTAGTCAGCAAGTTCTTCTGAGATTTCATATTCATGCTTACGTTCTCACTGCTGTAGAGCCACAGCATTTGCTCTATCTTGAGCACAGCTGTGAATTGAAACTGTGCCTGGAAGAGCAGGCATTGAACCAAGGAAGAGAGAAAAACTTCCTTCAGATTTATGTATTTTTTCATGTTGGGACCCAGATAAGTTACTTCTAGGAAAGTTCATTGTAAAGAATTCCTTTCACAGCAGGCAGGTGAGCCAAGGAGGCAGGTCTTAGACTGCTCTTCAGACTTTTCTTTAAGTTGAGGAAAATGCAGTGTTTCCCATAGAAATAGCTCATTTCCCGTATGGGGTAAAACGAAAGTGTTTGGCTGTGCCTGTATTAGGATTTCATTTGTTGTTAATGTAGTGTTTCTTATAAGCTCACCCAGCTATAGGATGATGTCCATGCCAAGCTGTCATTTTCCTTCTGAAGCATGACATACACTGCTCACCCTGGCTCACTTTTATAGGAGCAAGAGCAGAATCACCTAACACCAGCATCTTTTTTCTTTTTTTTTCTTTCTTTCTTTTTTTTTTTTAAGAACCAGGCCCTTAGCCCTCTTTTCACTTTGCTTCCATTAGTAGCAAATCCCCCTTGTCCTTTTTAATTTTTAATTACCATTGTCTGTTCACCTTTGTTTTACCCATGACATCTTCAATTTAAACGGTATCAGAGAGGTTGATGTGAACAGTTTTCTTTTCAGCTTAAGTGACTGCAGCTCGTTTAGTTGTTAATTATGCAGGGAGGTTTGCATGGCTGCGGCTGGTAATTTGAATATGCTCCCAATGTCAGGTCTGTGTCTGGACGGCTGAGCTTGTAAAAGGATTATGATGTATATATGGTTCATGGCTAAGAGGGCTAATGAAAGTACCTCATTTAATCAAACACAATTAATTAAATGAACTTATGATATTAACCCATCTTTCCATGCATGTATAATTTATATTAATTGATCTGCTGCATTGAAGTTGACCAATCAGGTAGGCTGCTGACAGCCTAAGGAAGAAGGAAGTACCATTAGCATTAGTTTGATGCAAACCATAATTGATGGGTCAGTGTGTTTTAGGGATGTAGCAAAAGCTTTGCTAATTGTCATAAGAAGTTCAAATTGATTGTGTCTGCATCAGTACATAAATTTAAATTGATTAATGTTTTGTTCTAAAATTAATGTCTATACTGCATGGGTGATACAATGCTTTATTTATTGGATTCATTAATGCAGTCTCAGGAAAAATAGTGTTGAAGTTAGGTAAGCGGGAGTAGATCGTTAAGGATGAGTTCAGTGGAGCCATGTGGGAGACAGCAAAATGTGTGGGCAAGTATCCCTGCATGGAGCCTGAGCCCGCCTGCGCCGAAATGGTCGAGTGTGAAACACTGTCCTGAGACCACGGAGGCTGATATTTAATTAAAGCTTTTTTGAAGACATTAGCGACGTGAGGAGAAAAAAAAAAGTCAATAACTCTTAAATATAGCAAATGCTAAGAAGAAATTCAAAGAAAGCCTAGAGCTGGCTGATTGTCTTATATGTAGTTAAGTATCTCCCTAGCCTAGATCAGCGTTGTCCCCAAAACATTTCCTGTATACCTGTTTCGTACAAGTGCTGCAGCCAGCTTGTACTGTGTCTTCAGCCGAACAGGAAACTGAAATTACACCACAGCAGGTTTGTTACATTATCATTTTGCCTGTCTCTCTTCTGCATTTGCCGGCATAGGGAAATACCATAGGTATTTCATGTTTGACAGTCCCTTTGTTTTAATAAGTATTTGCATTACACGTGTTTGATTCTTGTGCTATAGCACAGGATGCTTTGGCATGTTTTATGGCACTGGCAGTTAAATATAGTTTGTCCTTCTTATGCTATCTTATTATAGCACCGTATATTTCAGTTTGCTTCACTTTTGACGTGAAGTTTTAAAGGAACAAAGAAGAGTAGAAGATCCACTGAGAAGTCACTTTAATTCATTTATAACCCCTCTTTTTTCTTACCAAAGGAAACTTAACATCTGTTTCTTATAAACTGATTTAAATAGAAAATGTGTAATGCATCCTTTTACCAAATGGTTCTCTCTTTTATTGGAGGAATAAAGCAGTTTGACTGTTCTGCTTTTACTACAGTGCATTCATGCTCTTAGAAATGGGACATCTCCACTTTCACGAGGACGCAGGCTGAGCTTCGCACAGTAGAGAGGAGATTATATATCTTTCTCCGCTGTCTTACTGAAGTATGGTATACAATGTATTATTTACAGACAGTTCCCTGGTTCTATAATGGTTGGATTAGATTCAAATATCACTCCATGTGGTGGCACTAGCGAGTAGCAAACATCGTAATTGGTTCCTGGAGCACAACTCCTTTTCCTTTTAACTTTTTGAGATTGTGTTAATGGGTGCCTTGCGCTTGTTTTCTATTGCCAGATTTTAAGGACAGCTATTTAAAGCTAAGTCATATTGTTCTGAGGCAATCGTGATGAAGTGATGAGTTTCGTCATGTGCAGCAACGTCGGCAATACTTTTGACAGTTTGGGCAAATGAAGTTCTTATTACTTGTTTAAATTATGTTTAGTGTTCCTCTTTTTTTTTTTTTTTTTTTTGCCAGCTTTATAACTGCAGTGTATCCTATGTAAGTAAAGATATACATGCAGACAATTCTCATATTTCAGGTGAAAAAAAAGACGGTGCTGTAAATTTTCATGTTTTGTTTACACCTTTGTTTGAACTCCTCCACAGTATTACAGTTAATTACTACCAAAAGGAATGTGCTCTTCAGTGTGCTGGTTTCCCAGCAGAGTGGCTTTTTGCTTTGCAAAGATTTTACACTAATAACGCATGAATATTTGACCCAGAGCCAACAGCAACTGAAAAAGACTCATGCTGTGTAGAGAAAAGCATGAACAGCTCTCCTTTGCACTCTAAGAATAAAGGAAATGGAAAATAAAATAGAGAAAACGTACTGCTTAAATAACATGAAAAATTGAAAATCAGTCTCGGTGCTACCACATGATGCACCGGAAAAGAAAAACACTGTCTGCAGGCATCTTGTGCCAGAGCAGAGTGAAAATGAGCACCTTGGGAGTCACTGTCTTAAATTAAGATACTTTTCTGTCATTTTTCCAAAGTCAGAAAGGTAAAAAGAAAAAGATGTGTGTCTTGTTCGTGTGTGTGTTGGAGGGAGGGAGGGAGCACACGTGTGCGTCTGTGGAGTGGAGTGGGAGGCAGTCTTGGCTTTACAGCAATATGTTGCTTTTGCTCAGCAGCCCTGTGAATGGGTCACAGATGTTCCAAGAGTGGAAATTAATGTTATTTTTTAAAAACCACTTAACTATGAGCAGAATGCAGTGTCACTTGGAGTAATTATTTTGTTAATTGTTTTGTGGTTTAGGTTGCAGCCAGAGCTATACCCTTTGCTAACGATAGTATTATGTAGACTAAAGTGCGGGAGAGGTGGGAAAGCAGATAACTGGCTGCCTTTTGAAACCTTTGCAGTGAACCCAGGGTGGCAGACCAGTTGCTATTACAAAAACACGTTGGAATCAAGAGCAGAGGGAGGTGAGTATGACATAAGGAGGGAACATAACCTCGTCAGGTCTTGCCATCAGGTCTGCTCCTTGCTTTGCCATTGCTGAGTGGAGACAACGTCAATTCTCAATTAATGGTGGGAAAAAAAAGCTTTAGGAATGATTGTGATGCCTGTGGTCAATGGGTTCCTTGTGAGTTATCCTCTCTCTGAAACATTGTGAAAATCCATGAACTGGGCTGGCCATCCTCACCTCCAATTCAACCGTTCTGCCATCAGTAGGTGTCACTGCAGCCAGTCAGAAATACCAGCGAGTGCAGGAAGGCACACATTCACCTAACCATAAAAAAGCAAATTAACACAGTGAAAAAGTACTGCCTCTCCAGTACATAATAAAATTTATGTAATAATTTGGAGGCGTAAATATAGAAAATAAATCTATTTTTAGGTTTAACTACTAAATAGGTAAGACCTAAGAAGTTAAAGCTTCTTACCTTTAACTACCTAAATAATTTAGATACAACTACTAAAAAGGTTGTCACTTAGTGAAAAAAAATCTCTTCCCCATTACCTCCCAAAAGGCTTGCACTGGGATTTGTAGATAGGGTAGCATAAATATTTAACTTAGCTAAATCAAGAAAAGAAACAGTTGTTTAAAAAACTAATAAAACTATTTGAATGTAGTGCAAAGGTGGGTGGGTGTTATTTCAAAATAAAATGACAATGTCATCACAACAGGAAATGTTTCTTAATCTCTTATCTAATTAAGGCTACAACTTGAGATTATAGTCATAAAAAATACCAGAAATTATTAGGTATTAGTAGGAAAATATTAAGCATTGACATATTTAGTCACAGAACAGCAACATACCCTCTGAACATTCACAGCCTGAGAGCTGCCCTAGAATTTATCTAAACCTGAAAATGTTACATTACAGTAAATCAAGAAGAAAGTGATGCATTACCATTAGTAAAATAAAAGAATTTTAATTGACTCCATACACTGAAAAAGTACCTTAGGGGAAAGGATCTAACACATTCAATGGTAATATTAAATATTTTTTCAGGGTTTATTTTTTAATGATTGAAAAATCTTAGCATTAGTATATAAAAAAAAAACCCACTTCTTCAAAACCACATGATATATTTCCTCAAATACCAGCCAACCTCTTAAATTATCTTTTTGTTATTATTTCCGTAGTATAAATGTAACAGGAAAACAATGATCAGAATTAAAAATGGAAAATGAAATTTAACAGTGTCCTAAAGTTTCAGTTGTTATACTGGGAAGAGGTTCTGAAATATTGTAAGGCTAGCTTGTGTTCAGTTGTTTCAGGCTATGCATTTAAAAAGTCAGTTCATGCTTAGCCAACTGCTAGCATTTTATAAAGCATATTGTTATATTTAAATTCTTACAGCATTGGTTTATTTTTGCACAGAAAATAAAATGAGATCTCTTTGGTTTAGAATTGATTGTTCAGTCAGTATACAAAAGGAAAGATTACAAATTTTTTCATTTCTAAGACACAAAATTGGGATGGAAAAGGAAGAATTAAGTTAAATCTGATAATGTAATACAGCACTTATTTGTACTGCCTTTTACTGTTGTTTTGAGATGTACTAGTACAGTTATGCAGAAAAAGCCTGGGTTGTTTGGCAGAGGCATAGGTCCTCTGCACAGAGAAGGCTGCAAAACCTTAATTAATTAGAATGATTTATTTCAGGGGATGGAAGTGAAGTAGTTAGGTTAGTATTTAATGTTCTCTGATATGAAAATTTTAGATCAACTTCTGAGTCTTATGTAATAAGAGTTTAATCAGGAAAACCATTGACAATAATCAGATAACTAAAATGAGTTCTTCCTCTCAGTATCTCTTACTTCCTTTAGGACTCTCTCATTCTTCTGCCTGGACAGTGATTCAGTAGTTCTGATTTACCTGACTAGTAATATTTTCTTATCAAATATTTTCACTGATTTATCAGAGGGTTTAATCTATGACACTGCATTTTTTAGTAAGTGTGTGTGTATGTGAGCATACACTTCAAATATACATTTGATGTGAATTATATGCAACAAAACATTTTGCCTGCAAGTGTCAATGAATAGCTGATAACAATGCATTCATGCGTATTTGTGGAAAAATGAGGATTAAAGTTGTTCAGTATGGACTGGTTCTTTAAGACACAAATTAATGTTTCTGTAAAAAAAATCACTAGTCAAAGAGGACATGCGAATGTTTTGCTCCTTGTGGTTTTATAAACCCTCTAAAGCTAATCTCCGTGTGCATATTAATGGCTCCACTCTGCGTGGGGGTGAACACTACACTTTCCTCATTTCATTCATTATGGTGATTTAGGTGCTGACACAGTAGGCTGACTTGCAGGCTGCTGCGGCTCTGGTGCTGCAACAACCAGCTGAAGTTTGTCTGTATTAATGTTTCCAGCTATCATACCTGAAGCAAAAGAGAAAGTGAGATGAAAGAGATTAGTTCTGTGTCTAAAAATTGGTTATCTGTAGCGTTTCATGAAATTTGCCCCGAAGGGAAACTTCCTGGATAGTTTTCTTGTTACTTGACACAATTCAGGCAGAATCATATTTGTTCCTTTGTCATGTTACTTTAGCATGGTGTGTTGAGTAAAGTGAACAGGTGCCCTCTCGTATTGATCAGCTATCATGGCAAGGAGCTATTATTAGATTTTGAAGGGGAAAGGGAAGGGTTGAGAAATGAAGAGGAGAATGTGGGACAGGTTATTGATGGTGGTAATAACTGTGCTCACTGGTCTCCAAACACCGAGCTGTAAAGTTGACCAGATGAGGAGATCAGTATAGATATGTTGAAGGGAAAAGACAACATGAAGAAGTATGGAGCATAGCTTCTTACCTGGCAGAGTTATTAAAGTTCATTGAAGGAAGATGAACTGTTTCAATATGTTAAACACTTGAGGCTGTTAAGAGAGAGTTGCCGTCACAGAAAGAGGCATTGTTTAGGAGGTTTGTTTTTTCCTTTTCTTTTTTCCTTGCTCCTTCCTTCCTTCCTTTCTATCATTTTTTAATTTGAGTTTGTTTCTGTTCCTGTTTAGCTGTATGCTAGATAACCATGCAGAAATTAAAAAGCAAACAAAGGGAAAAGGGTAACCAATTCCTTTGAACAGGACCTATTGCTCATTTTATCTGAAAGCTGACTTCATGCTGTGAGTTCCACAAAAGCATAGGGTTAATCATCGTTAACGTATGAGTAAGAATATAGTATGCATATATATCATATCGTACCACTACTTTCATCTGTTCAGTAGGATGTCTTCCTCAGCTACAGCTTTATTGTAGGCAAATCACTGCCATATTTTAGGAGCCAAGTACGCCGAGTGTTATATAGCTTGATGTGTAATGAGATGCACTAGCCAGCAGAGACTCAAAATAGACCCAACATGATTCAGAATATGCTACTTTTACCCAAACAGCGACTCTAACATAATTAATTTGGTGGTAATAAAAGGCAAAAATGTAATTCTGCATTCTGCTTGATAGTAAGAAGTGCACTAAATGAAGAGACAGTGAACTCTCAACAGTAAATTTTGCTTGAGGGTTAAACTCTCTGTTCTACTGAAAGGTCACCACATGATTCAATGTTTTTAATCCTTCCACAGTGTAATGACATTTTAGGGGATGTTTGCAAACATATATCAGGGTTGTCTATACAAAATCACATTTGATTTCAACGCATGGAGAAGGGATGTTTCCTCCATTGTGTATAAAGCATGTGTTAATTTAAATTCTGTCACTGGAATTTGTTTTACATATATTCTGGAACAGAATATAAATTGGGACTGTTGAAATGTATATAGTTTCACTGCAGACAGAAAATAATTATTATGTTACTCCATTGACCACCACCCCCCACCCAAAAATAAGTCTATCTTCTTAAGTGGTTCCCTTTAATTTTGCTGGGAGTAATATGACATGCAAATTTAGGAAGGGAAGAAACTTCTTGTAAGTAACTGCATAGGCGTCTAAGACAATCTAAACCCTATGCAAGGGAAATGGAAACCTGGCTGCCTATGGGTATATCTCCTGGGTGGAATGAACCTTGTGCAAGGATCTCCGAGATACCACTGGTGGCCCTGGTATTCAGATAACCCTCTGCCATATGGGGAGGCATGTAGTACGGTAGGTCTTTGTGCAGATTTTAAAAACATTGCCATACTACCAGGGCACTGCACCTAATCTC
>NW_008824869.1:235155-251424 GCF_000699105.1 Pygoscelis adeliae
TGGTTTGGGCATAGCACCCCACTGTTTCCAATTTGAAAAGTATTGCTGGGACCATGCTGTCAAACAGTCATGTCTTCTCTGAGGCTCCTGATCTTGAAAGGAATCCTTCAGTCACCAATGGGAATAGGAGAAGCTATTAAAGATCAGTCCATATATATATATTGCTGAAATCTGCATTTATTTAAGGACAGATTATGGTTAGCCCATTGCAAAAACATCTTTTAAAATGAATGATTTGTGTACTTAAAAAGATGGATTTGTCATTGCAAAACTACTTGTCAATTTGAGTCAAGATCACCAAGTAGCTACAGCTGGAAATGGTTTTTCAAAGAAGGCATTACTGGCTTCACCACACTGACAGAAGCCTTGTCCTTGTTCACTTGTTTAATTCACCTGCCCACTGATTAAGGTAACTACCCATACTGCAGCACTTCTCCCTCCTCTTAAACTGTCCCCTTAAAGGATCCCTCTTTAACACTCAGGGAACTGTTAGATTCCATATGCTAAAGAGTTATTCTCACTTGCAGTACTTCATGCAAACTGGAATATTTCTGATAAAAAGGACTGAGAGGGCCTTTACTGGGAAAATCCTCTACTTGGGCTCATGCAGTCACTCTCAACCAGGGACCTGCGCTCCTGGCCCATCATGAGCACATTACTGATGGAGCATAGCACGGAGCACGGTTTAAGGGACACGCTGAAGTGCACAACATGGCCAGTTTTCTCAAAGAGGCTCATCTGCAAAACAAAATTGGGACCATTGGCTTAGAGGTTAGGACACTCTTTTGCAGAGTGGCAAAACTAAACTCATGTCCACTTTTTGATTCATAATAGATTTCCCAGAAAAATATGGGGCAACAGCATGAGGACATCCTTCTGAAAAGCGATGGAAAAACTTTTGTTCCAGACCCTACTTAAATTTATGCAAAATAGAGTAGCTACCACAGGGAGAATGAAAGTGTCTCTTCTTGCATTACTCATCATATCTTCATCACATAGCTATCCCGAGAAGAAGTCCCCTTAACAGGAAATAACTGAACCTGACTTCCCACATCCTGGGTTAGTGCTCCCACTAAGCATCCAACGAAAGGAAAAGAGGAAGCTGTCCTGTTGACCCTGTCCCACAAGACATACTTTGTCTCATCCTCTTAAGATCTAACCTTCCTTTTTTTTTTTTTTGCCTTTCTTCTGTGCCCCCAAAAAAGAACATATAATTTCAGGCAGAACAAAGTGTTTTCTTTGACAAAAAGGAAAAAAACCCACCACCTTTATTTCTTTCTTTGTTTTATGGCAGAATCTGATTCTCAGTGAATTCAGATTTTTCTTATGAAGAGAGGAGAAATGGAGGACAAGTAGCTGAATCCCGCTGTAAAGCATATATTAGTTCATTTCAGAGTAAATACACTTTTATTCAGGAACAAGTTCTTGATCAGGCACTTCAAGAGCAAAGAAGAAAACCACCATTGTGGCCTTGAATACCTGGCATTGCATGTGGTGGTGTGGACAGTTTGCTTTGCAGTTCAGTCATCAGGGAAGGAGAACATGCCATGTTTCCTTCCTTACACAGTCGACACTGGGGACAACTCCAGCTAATGCACATGAATGGAACAATGCTTATATATGTACTCTCTCACCTATGTCTTCACAAAGCTAATAGTAAAATGAAGTGCAGAAAATAAAATTAACGAGATGCACATCTTTATACGTGGCGCTCATGTAGCCATCGATGATTTTCCAGTCATCACCAACTGTGAAGGAAAAGGTAGGAGTCACGGAGGTGCATGCCTGTGCGCCTGGGATGGGTCTTTGGGGAGAATTTAATGAGTTAAAGATCCAATTTTTGAAGTTTTTGTTGTTGTTTCCAGAAGACTTGCCTGACTTGAGTTCTAGGGAGATGAAATGATGATATCAGCACTCAGATATGAGGCATTTCATCTCGCATCTCTGTCCCGTGGCTCACCATGGAAAATAAAACGAATACTCCTGCTGTGCCTATTTATAGAAGGTATCCCAAACCAACAAAGCACAGATGACTAAATGGAGCATTCACTGGAGGAACAATGAGTCATGCACGCAGAGGGGAAACAGATTCTTGCAGACATACTGACAACACCATGCTAACTACAGTCTCTTGAAGGAAAACCTGCAAGTCCACTGTCTGTACTGGTATGATTCTACCAAATTTCTAGATTTCTGTCCACAGCAGCCAAAAGAATAATTGCATTGGTTTTGTTTCATATCAAGAACAGGCAGCAGCTGAGAGGAAAGTTTTATTTTCTTTCAATCTTACTGTCACATAATTGGTGTGTTTGATAGGAGTAAAGGAAGTCTTGCAAAATACATTATATGCTCATTTTCTTAACATCACACCTCAGCATTAAGCAGAAGAGAGTTGTATGTAACTGCTCCTCCTCCTCTCATTTCTTTTTCACTCATCACTAATGACTAATGCCTTTTTGACTCTTCCTCTTATATAAACTGCCAGCAATTGCATAGGTTCTCAAGGACTTCTCGTTAAATAGCCTACATTATTTGCATCAAGTAGTTTCTTCATCATTTAAAACCGATCTCTGTGTTATTTTTCTATTCTGTTTTTTTGTTTTGGTTTGGTTTGGTTTGGTTTGGTTTGGTTTTTTTAATTTACCTTATAAATACGATTCACCTCTGTCATGCTGAAAGAAAGTGGTGGTTGCACTGTTCAATGATGCAAAAAGAAAGGATTTCCACATCAGGGGAAATATAATTTCCACTGTAGTGAAACTGAACATCTAAACCACTGTTGGTTTGACAATTATGCCCTAAGCTCTGACCAGGCTGTGAGTGGGCATTGTGCCATTTGAACAGTAGGGCAAAATTGCAGGCAGCCAAAAATCTGGCTCAAACATGTTTCTTGAGGGAACAATCCCAGCTAAAAATATTCCTATTTGTCTGAACTCAATTTCTTCATGCACATGCTGATGCACCATTAAAGATGACATAGGAGATGACTTTTTTTCTTAAACCAAAAGATCAGAAGAGCCACAGAGAGGGGAGAGAAGTGTTGACTTCTTGTGGATGTGCAGAAGAGACTTGAGGTACACTTTTAAAAGGCAAATGCTCTGGAGGCATTTCCTACCCTGCTTCTGTGCTTCCCATGGAAGGCAAGGTGGGGGTCCTCTTAGTCCCCAAAGTGATGGCAGGGATGCACTCCCTAGTGCCACCGTGCCCTGCCTGGAGGCTCCCCCAGCCACTTCCCTCTGGAAGAGCAGCAGACAAGAGCAGCTGGTACATACCCACAGCATGTTTCCTCTGCTGCCTGCTGGACGTGCAGGGCTGGCCTGCAGCTTCCAAACACCTTTGAGTTTTGCCCTTCCCTGCCCACCTCTCCATGCCAGTCTTCTGGGTGGAAAAGAGTAGCTGCAAGTCTTCTTTTGAAATAGCTGATATAGGCCACCACTTGCTGCACCTTACAGGGTAAAGGGGGGATAACAGTGATGGTGAGCCAATCCTGACAGTCCAAAAATTTCAGTGTAACAGGTTCCACCTGAAAATGAAGTCCAGTACTTTGAAGTCTTTGTAGCATTACTGCTGCACATGTAAATATAATGTATGTTTTCATTCACTAGAATTGAACTTTTTTTTTTCCTTACATTAATTTCTTCTGGTTTACTGTTTACAGTTGTTATTGAACTTTTCAGTGATGTGTATTTGTAGTATTTTCTATGGTATATACTTCTACTCAAGAGAGTCAGGTATGCCTAGGAAGAGTAGAAGAAAAAAACTTCTGTGAAATTTCAGAGGCTGTTGGGAATGGTGTGCTTACACATATGGTGTTTCTATTGCTTCAGCCCAAAGAAAAGGATGTGACAGTGGTGGGGAAAACTCATGAAACTTGTTGCTAGCTCTTGAACGCTCCCCTTCTGTGCTAACTAAAAAATTATGCGCAAGCTGCTGCTGCTGTTGTTATTGTTTAGAGCAGTTATAGCAGAGTGCAGCTCTTGCGAGGGCTGGTAGATGTAGTGATAGGAAAAAACAAAAAAGGTTGGAGTATAAACCACAGGTCAAATTGCCTGAATGTTTCATTTTACTTGTCCCTTTTGGTTTTGAGGGTCCAAACTGCTATCTTAAAATCAGTAATCCCTCCCAGGAATGAAGAATAAAGTACTCTAAGAGAGTACTCCAGCACTTTTAATATGTAGAGCCCCTCACTACTTCGAAGCAAGGGCTTTCCTTCCTATCCTTTCACATTGCAAGGGAGAAATTTTTACCACAGTACAGACACTATATGGTGTTCCGTATCTTCCTCTGCTAACATGCCACAGCTCTGGCGAGTAATACCTCTGCTGCCCGAGGTCTCAAACAGGTGATACTCTGCTGCCCTAGACCTGGCAGTACTCAAATAAAGGTTGAGAGAGGTGCTAGACTGTGTTGCCTTGCAGTGAAATATGGTTATCCAGAATACAAAACTGATGCTGTCAAACTGAAAGTACCTAACCATGAAATGGCATTTACAACTCAGAAGTGAAATGCTACTACCTTAACTTTTTGTTTTTCTAAATAAACGTGATTTATTTTACATCTCATTCCTTTTACCCCCCTCTTCTTCTTTCTACTTTCCTTAACAGTAAATTATTTGCTAGGCTGGTTGTTCCGAGTTCTCTTTATATTAGATTTTTTTTTCTGGGTAATTAAATGTACTTACGTTTTTGGCTCCTCTATGACCAAAGCAAAATATATTTCTTATCCAGAGAAGTATTCTGACGCAAGGGAAGTGACTTCATATAGCAACATTTCCTTTTGAAGACATGCTTGAGTCCTTCCCCAAACAGGGTAACCTGTTTCACACACTTGGAGAAAGCTCTAGAGTAGGCTGACTAGGAAAATTTCCATTTATCATGAGATAGCTGGTTCATACATGCAGCGTCTTCAGCTCTTGTGAATCACACGTAAGCTCAGACATTTACCGACCAGATGGGTACGGCTGGTCAAATGATTCTGGTCATCTCATGATTTTCATCAGTATTATGAGAGAAAACATTACAGAGCAGCTGCCTGTAACAGTGTTTGTGAGTTGCTCTGATTTACTTTTATAGCAGTTACTGTATGTGGTTGCTCCATTAATCTTTCTATATGAACAGTTTCTCTGTTTAATTAAATTGGGCCCAATGAGGCAGTGCATGGTCCTCTGATAAGCTCATTCATCTTTATTTGATTCTTTGCTGACACGTTAGTTGCCCTGTGACATAGGTTAAGTCATTGAGTGGCCATTACCTCCTCGTTTACTCTCTCATGTTACTTCTAACCACCTTCCTGAAGTCAAATCCAGATGATTTGTGCCAATTTCATGGGGGCACAAACTGGAACATCCGATAACTTTCTACATGGCTGACTTTATACAATCTTGCTTGCACATCTCAAGCTGCTATGTCTGTCAAAACACAATTTTTTCCCCTCCTCCTTATGGGCTTTGATAGAGCTATGAGTACTAGAGGTCTCAATTATAAAATGTCATGACACTGCCGCACAATTTTTTACAGTAATTTCACAGTGTCACTTTGTGATTATTTCAGGATAGCTTTGAACCATGACTGAAATGAATTGTGGCCCTTAGTGTATTGGGTGATACAAATTGTGAGCTGGTGTGACAGAGAGGCAGGCGTTGTTAGGAATAAACTCCATGTGAAGAGAAGGAAGCATGTATTTTTTCAGAAATGCTACAAAAAGCAAGCAGCGAAAGGGAGGCAGGGGAAAGAAGATGGAAGAAGAGAGAACTAAACATTTGCAACAAAGCAAGCACTGGCTGCACACCTTTAATTCAAATGATCTGTTAGCTTGAGTTGGGGCTTTTCCAGGCTTATATAGCAGAAGCCCAACTCGGAATTCTGCAGTAAACGTCCTCAAAATCTGTCCTGAGGTGGAGAAATGTGTCCTGCATGCTTCCCAAAAAATCCATCTCCTTTAAACAGCCAGTGCTTTAAAAATGCGTAGTGAAGAGTCAGATAAACACCTTACCAAGCAAATGTTGGTCTTGGCAGGCAGTCCTGTCATTTTATAATACCGCTTTGAGTAGTTTTAAAGCAGAATTGTTCATACAGAATGAGTGAGTAGGGAGACCTTTGCAGGTGTCTCCACCACCTACCGGGCTGAAATAGTGAAGGGAGGGGAACGAGCAGTTTCTCACAGACCCAGGCTTGCGAGGAGGTGGAAAAGGGAAAAGGCTTGTCCTTCTTCCACTCTGTGAGTAAGCTTAATTCAGCAGAATGGGTAAACTAAGTATTGCACCTAGTCCTCTGCAACCTTAGTGCCTTCAAAAGCTGGGGAAAGGCAACAAATCAACATCCCTACTCCAAAAGAGGGATTATTTACTATTTAAAGAAAGTGTTTTCAGTACAGTTCTGAGGGAATCAAAGCCTTAGGAGAGGAAAGCAAGGACAGAAGAGAGAGGGAGAGGAAAAGATGTTCCCTGAAATCATTCTAGACCTCTGAAATTTGCCTAAGATAGATGAGAGTTGCAGAACAACATATCTGTGGTTCCAGGGGGAGCTGCAGATATTTAGGCATTTTCTTAATTGTGAGAAAAGGCAGCAAATGCTGTCAAAGCAAGTTTTTATTTACATCTGAAGTGACATTTCAGCTAAAACACAGACAAAAGATGTAGTTATTTTATTGATGGCCATGTCTTTGAAAGCTTTACTCATAGCTTAATATTTTTACATGAACTTTTACCTTTTATCTAATGTAAAGTTTATAATGCCCTGAGACGTGCTAGAAATACTAACGCTCCTTACCTCAAAATGCAATAAAAATTTACCTCTTTTCTAAAAAGAATGACAAAAACTAGTAAGAAAAATCTTATCAAAATCACTGAATATTCAGTTTGGTTTATTTTGATGTATGAAATAATTTCCAGGGTCCACATGTATTTTAGCTGCTATCTTCTAAAGCCTGGAGTACAACTAACTTAAGCAGCTCTCCATAATAACAGGGGAACTTCAGGGGTGATCCTGTAGCTAGCCTGGGTTTGGGTCAGTAAAATCAACTGGTCACAGTATGGATTTGCTAGTATTTTAATTTGTTAACTTGATTGTTAAGGAATACTTTTTTTTAAGTAAAAAATAAACTTTAGGGTTGGGTTTTTTTTTAATTACAGGCCTTATTTCCCTTTCTTTCTTTCTCACTCTCTTTCCCCATTTTTGAAGTCTACCTAACACTGATGAATCTCCTTAACATTTTTTTAAGTCAGGATTTTCCTGCTCCTTGTTTTTATGCAGTGAGAACTATTACACCAAGTAAAACAAAAACAAAACAAAAATTGATTGTATAAATGATAGGCAGCACAAGGAACAAGGTTGACAGCAAATGCTAAATGGCATTAAAAAAAAGCTTTTATCTCCTCTCACCTCCCATAGTGCATGTTTGATGTAAAGTACAAGCCACTTGTTGCCAGTAAAAATGGTCATCTCATTTAGACTGTATTGCTGTGTACTTTCACCCACCACTGATAACATTACTTTATATTGCAGGTTCAAGCATTTTTATGTTACATAGGACAAGGATAACCTTCTTGCATCTAAAACGCCTGTGCAATCTTACAAGAAAACTCAATTAATCAATTAGAATACTTTACTCAAATTACAGGGGAATTACGTGCCTCCGTCGCTGAGAAGCATTGGAACTTGCAGTGCATTACAGCAATTAAGAATGCTTAATTTCCAAATGGCACAAATGAACAAAGTATGAGTCATGATGAACGTTTACTCCTTAAAAGCCATCAGTGCTAATGGTTTTGTAACCTTTGTAAATTTAATATGGGCTTCATTTATACATCAGTGAGACCCACGTCAGGATGGTATAATATTACTGCTTATATGCACAGAGCTTTATGCAGCCACACACTTAATTGCATAAATAATAAAGATAGGTTTTTGGGGTAGGCATCTACTTACACTTTTTGCGAACAGATATGATCACACTATGCTATCACACTCTAAGAAGTGCACTTAAGGCAATCAATAAGTAATGATTCATAACATTTTTTTCCTCAATGAAGTTATGATAAGTAATGATTAGGCCATGAAAGCAGAATATTTTTAGTGCCTTTTTGGAAGGATATCTTGCCTATCCCAGAGTATTTGATTAGCTTTTTTAGTTTGTAGTCAAACTTTTTCACCTTATAAAGTGGTCGGTTCATATTCAGTTATCACTAGCTGATTTCTCTGGTATCAAATAATTGCATGAATGAATAGCTTATTACTAATTTCCATAGTCATTACCAAATGCTATGCTGTTATGCAGTGCTGATCCTAATGAATATATTGAATAAATATGCTGCTTTACAAAAGCATCATTCATAACACAGCCAGGAATATCTTTGTGTATATTGGCTGTTGTTTCCAGCTATAAATTGCTCTTGAAGAGCTATGGCATACTTATGGGTCTGTCTTTGAGACTCTTGTGAGTTGGTTTAATAGCAGTAGTAAAGACTATAGCTATGATATTCTCTTCCTTCCTTCCTCCCCCAAGTAGTGGATTCTCTTGGGGGAACCATTCTTTTCTGCTTTTTTGGAGAAAAGATGGAGATCATAAACCCAGGAAACGTGTAGATTTATTTTCTTTTGCAGCCTTCAGTGGGATCAATGAACAACCATAGGCAACTCCATGGGGCCACCAAAGAGATTACCAGCAGTGCAGTAATGATGGGATGTGGGCACTGAGAGTCTTTTTCTAGTTGATTTTTTGAGGACTGAAGATAGATCCTGCAGCCTTCTCTAAAAGGAGTAAACCATTCTCTCAGTGAGATTATGCACATACACATTCAGTAACGTCTGATGATTCCTAGTGAGATTTTGTCTCTACATCTCGCTGCTTGTGCTAGAAGAGGGCTCTTTTACCCCAGCCCACTTAACTTGTGTTTTTGATCTGTTTGATTTGGTTTAGTTTTCTTCTTTTTCTTTTTGCTGTATTTAAAACATTGAATTGACTAGAGTTGCTCTGAGCACTAGTGACATAATGTGAAAAAGCCTATAGCGATTCCCAGATCCCAGCAGATTTTACTGAAATCCAGGTATAAAAACACACTAGCAAAACGTGTAAAGAAGGCAAGTTGCATGGAAAAGAGTTACAGGTCCTCTCTCAGCATTGTGACCCTACAAGATTTTATTTAGTTTCCAAATTTAGTTTCTGAAATTATTTCCTACCTTTTTATTTTTTTGTTTTTGTTAGCATAGCTCTGCCCCTCCGCCAAGAGGAAGAGAATTTTTCTTTATTTCTATTCTATAGGAAAGGCTTTTGTTTCTTCCATGGAAATTCAAATCTAGGGAAGTATCACTGATTTTGGTCAAGTTAGACAAGTTTTAAAACAAAGCTGAGATACAAAATCTGACACTGCTTAAAACCACACTGAAAATTTTTCAGCTTCTCCAAAGAGCAGCCACAATCGATGAGGTTTTCAGGTGAGGTGAGAAATATCCCTCAAGGTATTTTTTCAGTTGATATACAAATAAAACAAAATGAAAATTGTCAACAGCAATCCTCAGAAAATTAGAATATTTATTATACTTTTTTTTAAAAAATAAGCAACCAATCATCATTAAATGTGTTGGTGTTCATTGCAATTAAATTAGTCTCAGTTAATTCATTATATATTAATATGGAATTCAAATTCAATTCCATAGAAATTATAATCTGGCAATTAATTAACATATTAAAATTGAGAAGCATTGCCTGTCCCTTCAAGGCAAAAATCTTCCTTTTTAATGAAGAAACCTTTCAGGGAAGGAATAACGGGTTTATTTTTTTTTCAGTGATGGGAGATCTGTAGGGGAAAAAAAAGAATTTTGCAAGTTGTCTAGGTGTTTCATTTCTTTCTGTGCTGTAAAGATATTTTCTGATATTTTTCCATGAAATGTCTTTAGACCAAGATGAAAATAGTTTTAAAAAAAGTAACTGAAAAATATGTGGTAGTGATTTTTTGTTTTTGGAAGAAAACCATTTATAATCAGAATCATTCACATTCAAGGTTTCATTCTAAAAAAACCCATGAAAACGGTAAACTTTTCAGAAGTCTTTTCACCATCTTAATTATTTTAAAAGGTAAAGATTGCTGTAACCAGGAGCTTAATGTAACTGTGTTATAATCATACCTTTCACTGTCTCCTATTTCACATTTCAATTTGATAATCATAGTATTTCATCAGTTTCTTGAAAAGTTATATGGCAGACTGATAGTTCCCATGCACTGAAACATATTTGTGCATGAATTTTCAAAAAAACACCAACCAACCAAATAGCAGACTGCATGACTCCAGTGTGATGCTCTATGAACGAAGCCTTGAGTATAGACCTGTGTGTGATGACATATGCAGCAGTATACATTGAGTATGTGGACAGCTGGTGCTTTTTACCCTCTGTCACAGGTACGTGGAAGAGCTTGTTCTATAAATCTAATCAAGTGCTATTCTTTATTTGTGAAAATTTGATAGAAAACACTGTTTTGAAATCATACTGGAGAATGCTGAAGATGAATACGTTTATGCTATATACGAAAACATAGCTACACTTTACACATTGATATATAATGAGGAAAATAGGCTACTGAGTTGAAAAAAACTTAACTGTATTTTCATTTTGGAAAATTATGAGCAAAGAAAAGGGATAAGACACTTGCCCTCTCATTCCAACTCATTTGAAAGCCCAGTGGGATTTTTGCCATTTTTATCCACCATGAGACTATTTCCTAAAGGTCTTATCTGCAAGATATAGTAGTTTGCCCATTCTGTATATTCTAGTTCAGTGCCACTCCACATTTTTTCTTGCACTTTCATCTCCAAAACTTTGGTGTAATTTGAGTGCCCAGTTTAGATGGATGGCATTCGTTGAAAGACGATCATAGTATCTAGTAAGTGCCTGATTACCCATTGGACATCAATATTTTTCTTTAAAAAGTATTGACATGCCATTAATTGTGATTGTAATTCTTGTGTCATGCCCCTAGAAGTAATATATTTGAATTCCAAGTGCCAAACAACTTCTTAAATTGTTTGTGTGGAAAATATTGAGCACTCTAGAGAAAGAAAGTTGGAACTAGATTACCCTTCTGTAAATCCGGTGTTACTGCCTTAAATAAAATGGTGTTATTTAAGCAGTATGACTAGAATTAGAGTCTGATCTGTCCTTTTAGTGCAAGTAGGAAAAAAAAAGTCAAACACCAAATTTGTATCCACATTTGACTTTTTCAGCATTTGTACTTACTGAAACCACTAATCGGAGTTGATTGTCCTTAACATAAAAATGGTTAGCTAATATCCATTCAGGACTCAGCCTTGAATGGACGGCTCAGACTGGTATTAAAGTACAAAGGAGGGTTCACAAAGAGCTGCATTTCCTCTCCTGCAGTTGTACTGTGTATTTTCTTTTCCATCGAACTTCTTACAATTGAGATAGAAAAATCTAGTTACGCTATCAGTGTTAGCCCGACCTCTGCTAAGTAATCCATGTGGTTTCCATATGGTGGCAAGCTTACCCTGCAGAAAGGAAATGGGTGCAATGGCAGCATACATGCTGTGCTTCAAAGAGACACCCTTAAACAAGGTCCCCGCGAGTTGCCAGTGAGATGATCCGCTGCTGCTGCCAACTGAAGATCATGCTTTAAAGTACCCTTGGATCCACAGACCGAAGACTAAGAAATACAGTAGGGTTCTTAGATGCTTAGATAGCTTTTGACTGATAAATAAAGCTTTCTTTTAGAAAAACAAATTATTCTTAGCCTTAGGATTAGGTTTATAATAAAAGCAGCATGTGTTAAAGGCATAGACCTTACAGCAGGGAAAAAGTGAAGAATTTGAGCAAGGCGGGGGTGGTTAAGTTTTCTAGGCTTGTTTAGTGTAGGTGTGAACCAATTAACATTTAATATAATTGCGTGCATAACAATAAAATAATTGTGCAAATGAGTTGTGCTTCAGAACTGTATGCACACTGTTCACTGTACTCCACCTCAGCTTCTTTAAAGGAGAGATGCAAGTGATGATAAACAATGGGTTCGCATGCATGCCATGTGCCACCACCTACTGATGATATAGTGCAGCAAGAGCCAGGAGGGCACTGCCCAAATATATAGTCCACTTTCTTTTCCTACAAGCAGCCCACTATATGCAGAATCTGCTTAGGTACTGTCTAAATTCCTCTGTATAGGCAAGGAAAACCTTGAAATGACACGGGTAGAAAACATATTTGCACTTAATTTGTTATCTCTAATTCTCATGAAATTCTAATAAATATAGATAACATTTGCTATTTTAAACTAATTATGTTAAAACACTTGCACACTTTTAGAAAATCAAGTTCACCTTTTGCCAATAGTAATCACAGGTAGATAACCTCAAACTTGTGACTAGATCTTGAAAACGGTTTTCACAAAGCAGAGTGTCTCCAATTGTCCTGTAAAGAGAACATGGGGACTGTGCCAACATCCCCTTGTTTTCCACTTCACTAGTGTCTTGTGTCGCACTCATTCATTATCTACATAGTAGCTGTAACAATAGCAGCCTTTCTAGGCAATTGCATTTTTGCGGGTCTGCAAGGGAACTGAAAGTTGTCACTTTATTAAAAAATCTACATCGGTCTTGGCTCAAAAGAAGATTTGCTATTTTCATGCACTTATTTTCTGTTTCTGTGAAAAAGACATGACTTAACTAGAAGAACAGTCATCCAACCATGCAAAAATCCCATTAAGTACCACACAGTATTTTGGGTTTTTTTTGTAACGAGTAAATTGTTTCTTCATCATAGGAAAAAAGCTTACAAGTAAATGTATAACCAGGTATTTATTTTGTGTTTGTTTTTTTACTGTTTGTGTAATAGAGGAATGTTTCATCACAGAATTTCAAGGAAGATGATACAACTGTCTTGGATAAACAATTGCGATTTTATCAAAATATTTGATTCTAATAACACATGATTGTTAGTCTTTTACACAAGTGACAGAAATTACAAATGTGAATGAACATATTGGCAGCCTGCCACTGTGGTACAATAACACAGTGTAGCTGCTGCAGCTCCCTCATCTCCTAGCAGGAAATCAGTGTTTGTTATGTGGTGGATGGCATTTAAACATGCTCAGGTGGTTCATGGGGTATCAGCTGAAATAAATATTCAATCACAGATTGGAAAAAGCCTTTAAAACATTAGACTACCTAAAGGAAGAAAAATTAAGTCAGCATATAGTTATCAAGATAAGCATAGTGAGAAAAGTGCACTTTACCTTGTAGGCATCAATAAGTGAATTAAATTATTCTTTTGCAAGCACAATTTTATTCCCATTTCTCACTGAAATCTTAACTTCAGTTAGTATGCAGTAAGGCCTTGTAAGGTAAGATGTACTCAGCTTGTTTTTGAACTTCAAAACTGCTTTATGCTACACTGTGTCCACACGCGAAAGTCAGAAGCACTCTTGAAACCCGAGTCCCGCATGTGAGCTCTGGCACTCTCTGCAAGCACTCAAGACCTGCATCGTGGCAATCGCAGAGCAACACGTGGCTGTAAAGAAGGGCTCAGGATTAGCATCAAGAGCAGGAATACCCTTTAATTACACTTTTTTAAGCACAAACAAGGTCATAGTTTTGTGGTAACTTTCAGCAAGCACAGGCAGAAGCTCTGCCAACGGGAGGGGTTCCTCCTCTCTTTGCTCACAAAACTCATTTCTGCATTGGGCTGCTCCCCATTGTCCTTTTTTTTGTGCATAAGACTTCTGTCTTAGTTTAGGGAACTGAATCAGGCAACTGACGCACATTAAAACCGGCTTTTTTTTTTTTTTTAGCATGTTCACTTCCAACCAGATCTCCTTTGCTGCATGGCTATGTGAATGTTTCTACTAGCAAAAGGCAGGGCTCCTTGAGGTAGCTATTAAATGGCTAGAAAGTTGCAATGACAGGGACTAAGCCTTTTTCTGGTATTGCCAACTTACATTAGATACCAATTTAGCAGGTAAGGAGCAGCTCCTCGCCTGCTTGTCTTACCCAGTGGGCTAAAGCTCTCACATAGCTCTCTTATAACTTTCCATTCAAATTCAGGACTGGCACCACAGTACTTTAAAATGTTTGCAAATATCTCTCATGCTTTACCAACCTCCCTTCTTTCTGGTTGAGCCTGAAGCTGGAGCAGGTACTGAGTTTAGGTACTTGCAACAGCTACATCTAAGTTGTGGACTCCCATCTACTTTGTTGTTGCTAGCTTAAAATACTTTATTGCTATAATCTTCTTTTAATAGTCTACCATCAAACTTATCAGCTACTCATTTAGGTATAGAAGGAAGAGGCAAGAACCACTAGCATATTACCTTCATTCACATTAGGATATGTCCAATTTGTGGTTTCTCATCCCTGCTAGAACTGTGAACTGTATATGTGTAAAAAAGGTAATTAAACTTCACAACTCCTGGCGTGTCTTGTAAGCACTTGCAGACTGGCAACGGCACTGTGTGCTGGGGCAGGATGGAAAGTGGAACTGCAGGAGCTTCCTGGAGCTTGCCTGGCATTCTCTTGCCTCCAAAAGTGTAGGAGATAGCAGGCTTTCAGAGAAAGATCTGTATTAGCTTTGCAGCTTTGTTTTGGTTGCGCAAAGATGCAAGTGTTCTCTTCATCCTTGCTTTTGAAAAGCTATTCCTGGAAAAGTAAAGAAAATTAAGGGCTGTCTGTTTTATTATACCATGGGCATTTAAGTAACTACCATAGTCATAAGATATTAACAGGCTTTGTGAAACTCTAGAGAATTCAAAAGTCATAATACAGTATGACTTACATACTTACAAGAAAACAAAGCAGTCTTGCCCTAAATGACTAGATATCTCTATTTCAGTATCGATGTAACCCCTGCACTTTGGCTAGGGAATACTGCAGACGCTGTAGTAATGGTTCACCATTATTCCTTTGTTTCAGGTTAGAAAGTGAAAGTATAGCAAAGACACTATTGACCTGCTTGTGTGTTTTTAGAACAGCTGTGTCCAGTGAAATACAAGATGAAAGATTATTTTCCTACCTTCCCATATTTCTTGCCAAGTGAGAACCAGCACATTACATTTTAATTTTAGGGAAGCTATAAGGTGCAGTTAAGAGTAGTGAACTATAACACTCTTCGGAGACGGTAACTATTTTCATATGTTGGTTCTCTTTGTCTACTCTGACCAGTAGCACAGTAATTGAGATGAGACTCCTCAGCACTGGAAGCATGAGGGAAGCGATAGTAGATACATATGGAGCCTCTCTCCTGCATGATGGAGGCATAAAGCTGCATGAAAAAGTATGTGTGGAGAAAAAGAAAGGGAAAATGGGGAGATTCTAAGAATCATAGAATCATAGAATCATTAAGGTTGGAAAAGACCTCTAAGATCATCGGGTCCAACCGTCAACCCAACACCACCATGCCCACTAAACCATGTCCCTAAGTTCCTCATCTACACGTCTTTTAAATACTGCCAGGGATGGTGACTCAACCACTTCCCTGGGCAGCCTGGTCCAATGTTTAACCACTCTTTCAGTAAAGACATTTTTCCTCCTGTCCAATCTAAACCTCCCCTGGAGCAACTTGAGGCCATTTCCTCTTGTCCTATCACTTGTTACTTGGGAGAAGAGACCGACACCCACCTCACTACAACCTCCTTTCAGGTAGTTGTAGAGAGCGATAAGGTCTCCCCTCAGCCTCCTTTTCTCCAGGCTAAACAACCCCAGTTCCCTCAGCCACTCCTCATAAGACTTGTTCTCCAGACCCCTCACCAGCTTCGTTGCCCTTTTCTGGACATACTCCAGCACCTCCAGAAATATAGGTGGATGCCAGATGAGCTTATTGGCTTTCTAGCAGCAGACACACCAAAATCCCAAATCAAAATCCTAAACCTTTATCTTTTGTAGGAATTTTAATTAAAGGGGCCTAGAACAGAAAGGAAGAAAACTCTCTCATCTCTGAGCTTCCAGAACCGAGGGGAGACTCCCTCCACAACACATGGAGGCACACACTTTCATCATTAATCTTCTCATCCCCTAATTAATCTTCTTGTTGTTTTTCAGTGACAAATGGTCTGACCACTGGAGCTCTTTTGCACTTGTGTTTACAATAAGACTCTCCTCTTTTCCTCCTCACTTTTACAAAGGTCTCAGCATCCACATAGACTGTAAGCATCTATCTTGTCTAACTTTTATCTTCAATGCAATAGAGAAATCCGTATAAGAAAATGCAAGCCAAAGCAGAAGGTGTTTTGATATTAGTGATCGCTGCTGCCAAACGGAGGTTTTCTTGGGACTA
>NW_008824869.1:251460-256363 GCF_000699105.1 Pygoscelis adeliae
AAATACTATTCAATACTATGCAATTGTTATAATTTAAAGTGATTTAGTACTGTAACTCTATGTAAGGTTTTGTTCAGTATATAAAATCAGCACATACTACTAGATGTGACCTCAAATGAAAAAGGGCACTTGAGCCTTCCCTTCTGAAGGGTAAAGAAAGCTTATTAGAAGGAGGTAGTATTAATTAACAGAATCAAAGAGTTAGCAGAATATTTTGCTCAAAAGGAACAGCAAAAAATTAAGCCGTTTGAAATGAAAACTTGCTACTAGGTTTATCAGTGTAATTTTACTGGGTTTCTGTAAAGAATAAACAAATTATTCCCATTTCCTTTGTCATGATATTTTAGTTATTTTTTTGAATGAAAAGGAAAAGTAAAAGATCCTCTGTTAACAAATGGAACATTACAATGGGAAGCTTAAATTAGTCAGTTCTCATATTTCAGTAGTGCAAGATCTTTGAAGTGATCTTTCCTGTTGCAGGAATTCACTGTTTTATTGAACAAGCCTCAAGAGACTTGCAAATACCTGGCTTGTAGATTTCTACTTGTACAACTTAGCAACAGCTAAGATTCTTCATTGGGCATAAAAAGCATATAAAATAAGAAAAAAATCAGTTTATGAGATGCATTTATAAAAAGTATGACTGATCATGTTCTTAAATTCCAAAACAAATAATGCTTCTTCCAGTCACAACATTGCTGGCCAGCGTGAGTTTCCACTGGAAGATTTCTGGGTTTAACATACCATACCTAAAAAATGTTATTATGTTGTACTGGATAACATTAACAGAAATCACTTGTCTCCTTTTCTACAGAACATAGCCTAAAAATTTACAGACCACCATGTTTTACAGAGGATTAAAAAAACACTGGAAAGATGCAGTTCTGGTAAAAATTAAAACCTCACTGTAGTTTTACATATATTTTGAAAACCGGGGGTATTTAAAGTTAAATGTTTAAACATATCCACTTGTTAGCTGCTTGTTAGGTAGTAAGATTGCTCCTGAGTGTGTTTTTTCATATACTCTCTTAAGTGGCTCTTCAGGGATACAGACATGAAGATATTATGAAAATCAACTCTACACTGAAGCATCATGTTCCCTAGACTTAAGTGTCTTGTATGCTGATGGGGTGTATAAACAAAGGGAAGCAATTTTTCTCATATTGGTTTGACTGGGAAACTGAGGAGTCAACTTTGCAGCAGGGAGAGCAGAAAAAGAGCAAGCTAGGAATGGTTTCCCCTTTCTACCCTATTTTCAATTAAGTCCTTGCTTTTCTGGAGAGGTGTGGATCAATTAATGATCCTGGATCCAGATCCGGAAACCTCAGTATATGTTTCCAAGTTCCCAACTATACTGACTGTGTTAAGCAACCTAAATTCTCTTATTCTGCTGTGAGTGGACTTAATGAAGTTTGTGTTCTAGTAAGTGAAAGCACTTTCAGTAATACGGATTCCTTTTTCAGTAGCAATTACTGAAAAGAGCTGAATGGAAAATAGATTTCCTTCCTGCAGAAAAAAGCCACATATTTCTGACAGAACAGTTTTGGGAAAAATAAAAATGGCATTATTTGTCTTGCTGGCTTTCCAGTGGTGGTTGTCTGCTTCTCCAGCTTCCCAAGACACTCCACCTGCCAGTCACCTGCCAGCCAGGCAGACCAAGAATCTGATAGACAATTCAAAGGGGTAGGGATCTTGTTGCTTGGGAAGCCACGAAGGATGAGTAGCTGCTGTAGCTTCTCAGCTCCCACTCTGGGAAGACAGTGTTGGGAATCACAGGGTTGCTGAGAAAGTGCTGAAAATGTTCCTGAAAGAGATGCCTTTGAGAGATAGCATTAAAAGTTGCTTGTAACCAAACTCCAAAAAATTTTGCTCCCAAAAAACTTAGAGCTAAGCTTCTCTGAATGATGCAAAAAACAATTGTAGTTAATGTAGATGTTTTGTAGAATAGTAAATATCAGAGGCCTATATATTAATAACTTTTTTAGTTTTAGAATGGTTCTATAACAAGGGTGATGTTTTAACTATAAATACAAATCTTTCTTCACCTAGACAGTGAGGTAAGCTAGACATGCCCAATAATTCTATTCTTTAAAAGTAAATGCAGACTTCTATTCTGTTAACAGGGGTTTTCTCAAGGGGACCTGTATTATTCAGAGCAGAAAAGAAAATAATGGAATTCTTTAAGTGATAGGGGAAAAACTTTATTGAATGTACATAACAGCAAAAAAAAAACTTTCTTATTGGTCTATTACAGTACATTCAGACTCTTAGAAAACCACAACTATTGACAGATATAGAAGACAGAAGATCTGTATAGAAAAAAAGTGCTTTAATTATTGGCTAGCTTGTAATTAGAGGAAAGCAAAATCAAACTATTCGTTGATAAGTAGTGACTAAATATAGAATAAGATGTCCTGAAAATATTGTTCTCATAATTTCAGAAACTATAAAATAGGAAGTTCATTGATAGCATGCAGTTATACTTAGAAACAATGCTTAAAGAAGATTTTTTCATACAGAAAATCAGCTGTTTTGTCTTCATTTTATAGCATGAAAGAAGGAAATTGTATTGTCATGGTATCTGAAGTGATATAAAGAAATGGTCTAATGAAAGTAATTTGTCTGCTGCTACCTTTTATATCACATTATAGATACAAGGTTTTGCCATTAGGCTGTTTCCTTATCAACCAAGCATTGCTGTTTTCAATCACAGCAAACAGAGTTATGATACATTCTTCAAAAAGTAGTTCTGTTAAAATAATGTTATTTGTGTTCAAATGTAAACCTCTGCCACTAAGGCTTTATCATGAATCACAGCTGAAAATGCAGATGTATCTTTTTACAGTAAATTTTAAGAGCATGCAAACCATGGGATGCGTTTTTAGCTGCTGGGGAATTACTGCCACTTGAAGAGACCAGACCAGATGACACCAGGTGTGGATACGGCCCTGTGTTCAAACCCCAGTGACTTGCAGGGAGAGAGGACTTGATATTACAATTTAATTTTACCTTAAGTTTAATAAGAATTAAAAGAGCTAATCCTGTGTTAAAAGCACAATATTCCCTTTAAAAGGGTTTCAGGATAAAGCGATAGTAAGAGGTTTCAATAACAATAAGGACCAGACCTTTCTTTTTGTCACCTTGGACTATTATTAGAACCTTTTGCAGCTATCAGCTGAGAAATGGGGGCATAAAGTTCTTGGAGACTTATTTGTTTGCATTTTTCATCATGTTAACCATCACTATAGAAGATACTACAGTTCAACAGACCTTTCCAGTGCCCTCGGCCTCTGGTTGCACCTCTTATTCTCAGTCAGGACTGTGAATGTGAATGGGGAGGAGGGCATGTATTGTTCTTCAGCCTTCATTGGTTTTTAGAGTTGTCCTTGCCTGCAGTGTGGAAATTGCTGTTAGTGAAACCTGAATAAATTGGTTTAGTTTTAAGGACTGCTTTTTTTTAAAGATTCCTGGGCACCCAACGGTACTGACAGGTAGTCACTGGGGCTTTAGGAGGCACTTGGATGTTTGGCCTGCAAGAGGTAACAAAAGTCTTCTCAACGCTTATCCGTATTTTAGACTTCCTTGTAACTTTTAAAAACAATGACCTGCACATTAAGTTCATGCAGCTTTAGTGAATTCAAAGTGGTTTACAGTGGTGCTTAGTTTTGTAATGCAGTTTTGTCTTAAACTTGGATTGCTCTGGAGTGGGGGGATTGTCCATCAGAAAATGGTTAGTTGGTGGTTTTCTGCCTCCTGAAGGCAGCGTGCGCAGCGTGGAGTCCAGGGAACCCAACTTGTCTGCCGCCTAGGCATAAAGCCCTTCAGCTGGTGAGACTGAGCCATATATTCAAACAAACACAAGCCAGCACTTCACTTAACGTGTTTGTTAGATTTCTCCCCCTTTTGCCAGTGCTACTGTAGTCTTTAAACAGTGTGACAGAAGTACACTTCCACTTCAGTTAATGGATTTATCAAATACCTTATTTCATGCTTTCTGCTTTTGATTTATGAATTTTGATCCCAGAGACAAGGACCCTGTGAGTATTGATTGCAGAAAATGTCAGACTAACAGAAGTTAATTTCGCTCGTACATGTGGAAGTCTGTGATTCTCTGACAGCGCTGTCTGCAGAGAACTGGCTGTCACCCAGGCCAAGTGACACCATGCCGTCACAACAGCCAGCCCCTCCACCCCGCATGCCAGGATGAAACCGCACGCGGATGCGGGGCCGGCAGTGGGTTTGGAGGAAGGGGCACATGGGGTCAGGGCAGGGGAGGAGGGTGAGAGCTGCCGCAGAGCTCATCTCTCCGTGGCTCCCTGCGCGTGATTGCAACGCGCCTGGCAGGATAATGGAATGTCACCCTGCCAGCACCGCCGCTGATCAGCGACACTTCATTTATCGATTGGCTTTCTTTGTAAATTATAAGTATTTTTTTTTTTTAAATGGCAGATTCAAAGTGTCACTTATACAGTGGGGCACTTGAGTGGTAGGTAGTAGACAGTTTGGTTTTGCTCCTTGTATCTCTTGCATGTGAGATGTGGTTAAAAACTTTGGACTTCTTGCAATTTATTTATTCCAAGTGAATATATTATCTCAAACTGCAGAAAATCAGAGGACAAACTGTGGATGTTGGATGAAAATTAACAATAAATGGTATCAATATACGGTCTTGTTTCTTCACCAGAAAAGAGATTCTCAGTAGGCATCCACATTGACGATAGTGAAAACATGCCCACTGGTTTAAGCTGAAATGGGTTAAGTGCTTGTATTAGTCCTGTAATCTGCCTTTTTCTTGGCACTTTTCACTGGACTTTTCATCTGGAAGTTTTTCAATGGGAAAAATATCACAGACAAGCAAAACCACATTGCTGTTTGCTGATTTTTGTCTTAAAATTAGGTTAAG
>NW_008824869.1:256433-257714 GCF_000699105.1 Pygoscelis adeliae
TTGTCCCAAAATTAAACAATCTAATCCAAGAAATGCCGAGTTAAAGTTGCAATTCGAAGACATTCAAATTATATACATTGACAAGCACAGACAGCTAACCACAGACAATGTATGGCTTCCACTACTGAAGGAATGGAGAATAATCCATTCTTCCCATAGAAAAATATCTTTAATTTCTTTTTTTCCTGCTTGAAAGACTAATGTCACTGTAGACAATTCAAGAGATTTTGATAAATAACATTGTGTGGGGATAGAGAGAGAAGTACCAAAAATGAGATTTTATCACGTTAGTTTCACTTTAAATAGCAAAGCACTCAGGGTATGCTAACAAATGTGAAGGCAATATGTGTTCATGCAATGCAAAAGCCATGCTGCTGGTGGTCCATAAAAGAGTTTTGAAAGGCAATAGGTACTATTTGTGCTCATGGCCATGGGAGGAGGGGAGGAAAAAGACTTAAGGGTTTCTCTCCTTCATCACCGTACTTGAAAACAGAGAACTGTTAATTTACATACTGGCAGTAATCAATTTTTAAACAAGACTTGTTAAGGAAATAAAAGCATGGATTTTATTTATTTATTTATTTTAATCTGGAGATGGGCACATTGAGGAAGCAGTCCATGTTTCATCTTATTTAGATATTTTAAGAGAAATAGTGCCAATTATTTTTTGGCTCTCGCACAGCTGAAAGAGAATAAGGTGTTACTAGGATGCTGATCAACTCTCAGTCAAAAGATCTTAACCACAGGAAATACCTATGCTGCTCCCCTTCTTCTTTGGAAGTGTTGGCTTTATCCACATGTGGAGGTCAATAGACAGACCATCATGAGAGAAGAACCGTAACTCCAGAACTAGAATAACTAAGCCGTATCTGAAAGGGGATGGTTTACAGAAGGGACGGTCAGAACGGAGGATGCAGTCCAACGACACAACAATAAAACATGTACCTCTTTAAAGATCTTCATTCATACTCCCTGTGGACAGAAACTGCAATGCTCCAGACAAAACTGTGTCAAGACATAGCTAAAATAAAGTTGTACATATGGTACATAGACACAGGTATATACGTACATCCATCATACACATACATGTACACACATAAACACCTCAGTATGTCTGGATGTTAAACTTTCAAAAACTTTTTCACTCTTGGATTGATTTGCTTGCTTACTTGCCTTCCTTCCCTTCCTTCCCTTCCTTCCCTTCCTTCCCTTCCTTCCCTTCCTTCCCTTCCTTCCCTTCCTTCCCTTCCTTCCCTTCCTTCCCTTCCTTCCCTTCCTTCC
>NW_008824869.1:258774-291274 GCF_000699105.1 Pygoscelis adeliae
TCTTCCTTCCCTCCTTCCCTCCCTTCCTTCCTTCCTTCCTTCCTTCCTTCCTTCCTTCCTTCCTTCCTTCCTTCCTTCCTTCCTTCCTTCCATAATCATCAAGGTTAGTGATGTGTTTAGTTAAATATCTTTCTGTATGGGAGAGAAGGCTGAGCCCCGTTGTATCATCGTGTGTTCAGCTGTTTCAGCTGTCCTCACACCATTGACATTCTGTCAGGTCCACTTGGTTTTGCCTGAGAATGTGATTAAACAAATTCATCAAACATATAAAACATTTCTATCTAATGGGGAAAGCAAAACCAGTTTCTTAGTTTTGTGGAAATATGAATGACATTATGGTAATAATTAAAGAAGCAGAAGCTGTATTTGTTTTATTAACTTTTTTGCTATAAAATAGATGTATTTAATGAGGCACATTAATCCTGTGTTTTTTTCTAGAAGGCCGTAATAACAGATTTCCATGTGCAATTTCAAGTAATATTTATATGTTACCCTTTAACAATAGTTTGAAAAAGTCATAAAGTCTTTGTTTTATAGAAGGGAAAATTCAAACAAATACTCCATCTACTACATAAATACACAAAATCAGCTTCTTGGGAGCATGATAAAAATTGTATGAATGTATTGCATACGGCTATATGGCAATCATGCATTTAAGTCTGTATCTCTCAACATGTACATGTAACTGCATGTGTCCAAATTTACATAGTATATCTAAACCAGGCAACAAAGCATTAAAGAAAACAAAAAATGTGCAAAAATTATTTTTTACCACATCAAGCCATGATACATGCTGTATTTAGGACATCTATTTAAAGAAAGTATAAGATCGGGATATTTCTTATATTCCATATTCTGTAAACACCTTAACCAGACGGCTCCAAAAAACAAGAAATATTTTCAGCTAATATAAATCACTTCTAAAAATTATTTTCTTGGTACACTTCTGAAAATATTTTTCTGGGCATAAGACGATATGACTTAATAAACACAAGAACTGTAAGTGAGTGTTCCATTCAAAAATGCCTCTTGTCCTATGAAATTTCTATTTTATCTGTAAAAAAACCAAGACAAAACCCAAATCTGTTTTTGATATGAAAGTTGATGTTATCTTCCATGGTTTCAACCATTGTATTTCTTTTTGTAGATACAATTCTTGCTCAGAAAAAAATGCACTGTTTCCTTAGTTGCAAATTTTTCTTTTAAAAATGGCGTTCATGGGAATTCCCTTGGTGTATGTGTTGAATTCAGAGAAGGCCTAATGAAGGTGAGATTGTCAGAGATGCCTGAACAGTTGTGAATATTGTTATAGATTTTATACTTTGCAAACCTGTCATTATTTGACCTGCGCTCTGTCTGGAACAGAAACATATTGTAATGTTAACACCACCAAACAGCACAACAGCAAAAACCAGCCTTTTCTCCCTTCCCCTGGGACTTCTTCCCAGGAACCTGAACAACAACCTACCGAGACAAAGTTTTCTTTTTTCCTTCAGGTATGAAACTTTCCATAGTTGTAGCAGTTTGAAAATATGGCACTAGTTGGGCAATATTTCATCTTGGTTCCTGTTTAAAGACGGGTTTAACTTTGCATCTCTTGCAGACAGCGAAGAAAGGGAGTTTGTACTACTGAAGCGAAGAGAGTAGCTACTTTCTGTTAAAGAAATGGTATACACAGTGTCTGTATTTGGGAGGATGCAACACAATGTATTGAGTCTGTAATAGCTGATTTATATACATAGAAAAGTATTTCATGTTTTTAGACATGTTTTAAATGTGTTGTGATTTTCTGTTTCAAGAAGGCTTGCATAAGTAGATACATACTGCCATGGAAGACTGATACAAGCAAAACTACTAATACTTTTTAAAGAGTTCTCTAAATAGTAGCAGATATGGAATGTGTGATAGTGGGGTGTTATTTAAAAATTTTGCTGGCACTAATGAGGAGTGACTGGTGAAATCCACTCTACTCGTCTGTCGTGGGTTCATCTTAAACCCATCCTAAGGAAACCTGTGTGACACTGGTCTTGTTCATCATTACGTTCTGTGGAAACGAATGTCTATCATTTTGTAATATTTCTTTCTGTAAAATGACATACAGAAATGACATTAAGAATGTTGTTTACAAGGTATGTTTTTTCTGCAATCCTTTCTCTAAAAGAAGAGATCCCCTATAAATCTAATGTATAAGCATTTAAGAGGCTTAAAATACATATCTAATACAATCCAGTAGGTCTAAAATGAATATCCAATGATGTCATGAGTTTAAATCTAATAATTTTGGATTTACTGCAATAGCCTGCTTTATTTACCGCAGCAGCAATAGTACAGTCCTACCATGTTGCTGCTGTAATTGTAATTACGTGGAGACGTTTGAATGATTTTGCGGTACTGCCTTCCAATTAATTTTCCTTTCTGCTTTCTCTAATAATCAAAAATGCTGACAGATTCAGAAAGATGCTTGCACAAAAATCTATTTACCTCAGAAATATTTTCCCTCACCTCCTAAATGCATTTTTTTCAGAGAAGTTCCCAGAGAAAGTTGAATTTTAGATGCAGCTTAATGCCCAATTACATTGCTGCTAAAAAATGAGTTAAAAAAAAGCCCTTGCTACAGAATGCAGTTTCTTCCAAACAGAGATGTGAGAGGGGAAAACATTTTATCCTCTTTGGAACATAACATGTGAATCTGGATTTGAAAGCAACGGAGTTTAAAATAATAATTTTGCTTTTAAAAATTCCCTTAGACATTTTTTTGAAGTTGTTTAGTGGTTTGATTTTATTTCTTCTGAGTCCGGGGGAACTGAATGAATTGAAGGTCTAAAGCACTGATCCTATGCCCACTCACAGTCAGTTGGGATACTGCGTTAACGTAAGTCCTAATGTATGCATGTAGAATTTAAGCAGCATTATCTTATATTTCTTTACTTATTTGATTTTGAGCCTAAAAATTTGACTAAATAGGTAGAAAGTCGTGGAAAAGCCTATCATGAGAAAGATTTAAAAGTAGAATTTCTGAGTGTGTTTAATATTTATTTCATAAAACAAGTGCGATAGAATTATGCACTAGACTGGTTCTCAGGTTTCATACGATTCTTTATGATGGTTGGCTTTGAACGCTTGTAAATAATGTGACCATCTTAGACTCATGCTGGTAAAACCAGATCCATGTGGAAAATACCACTCTTTTTAAACTTACTTAAATTTTCAGATCTTTTCTTTATTAAACCCCCTTGGAGTTTTTGTGTCTGTGATTTACCTCTTTTTTAAAGTAAGCTGGTGGATACAGTACAAGCTGAAGACATGCATATCTTTGGTCTGCTCTCCCCAGCGCTGGGGTTGTTTTTCCCAGTTTGATCAGCGGGCCCTGGCAACAGGGAGCAGATAATGCCCCAGTCCCGAGCACAATGCGGTGTTGTTTGCCCGTCTCCTGTCTCCTTCCCCCCTTTTCCTAGACACTGGCGTGGTGGGTATGGTTAACAAGCTCCACCAGCTGGCATATCTGTGCAGACATAATTGCACATGAATGGTGCGGGGAGAGGGGAGCGAGGGAAGAAATAAAACAGATAACAAGCAAAGGGAAAAAGTAGCACTGTAAACAAGCAGCATATTTTTTTCCCCTCCACAGAGCAAGCTTTTGTGACTGGAGGCAGTATCTGTGCGCAGCCTGACTTCTAATCCATATCGCAAACAGCTTCCAGATGCCTGAGTCCCCACACTATTCTGGCATCCCTACCCTTCACAGATGCCTCTCTATGAGGGGGGTCTATAAGTAAAATTGGGTGTATTTTACTAATCATTCATTTCCAATCTTCCTGAAGGAGAACTTTTATTAATAAACTCTTTTCATCTGTCTCTCTGATTAGGAAGAAGATAATCGCTTAGTCATGTGAAAGGCGGGAAAAAAAAAAGATTGCTGGGGGGTCGCCTTTTTTAACATGTGCTTGAGTGGAAGGAAACAAATAAAAACCACAGAACAATGCGGGTACTAAATGGTTCCAGTTGAGCTTGAGCGGTGGAGGGGAGTTTGAATAGAAACCACGGCGGCCGGGCTGGCCTCCCAAGGCAAGCAGAACTAATTCCCCTGATCCCGGCTACCCCGCCAGCAGCAGGCACGTCAGCTGGACCTGCCTGGCACGGCTGGCAGGGGGACCCGCGGGGGGGGGGGGGGCACGGCGGGGGGCGCCGGCGGGGGGAGACGGGCATGGACGGGGCCTGTCACCCACCCCCCCTGGGAAGGGGTGGCTCAGTGCAGGATGCACGGCTTTCACCACACGTTGTAAAGTCGGTGAGAAGCAATTCAAGCTTTTTTTTCTCTGCTGTGCTTCATTCTCAGTATATCTTCCCTTGTTACTCGCCTCAGATTGCTACACTCGGGCTTACTACTGTGTTAGATCATGTGCATTTTTGTCTAAAGAAAATGTATACCTCCTGGTGACCACCAGCACTTAATTACAAAGTGTAGGCTGAAAAGAGATTTTCACATTAAGGCACGTTTGTCTTCCGAACTACGTTATGCTTCTATTTAAGCCATGTCCTGGGTTTGGTCCACATTCAATACCTGATTTTTAAGAATGCAAAACTGTAATTTTAATAGATCAGTCAATTCACATCATCAGCTGGCAACAAGTGGCATCGTTCCACTGACTCACCTGTAGCCAGAGACTGATGCTGATGGAAGATATTATTCACATAGGTTATAGCCACGAAATTGTATCTAGCTGATTCAGTCAAAACTATTCTGACTCACCTGTCAGGTTTGAATAACATTTCTTTCTGCTTTCCATTCCTATTTCTCACTAACCTGGCTGAAACTTGATTTTCATGATTGAGAAGAAGTAGATTTTTTTATTTATTTATTTTTATTTGCATTACATTTTTAGATTTAAAGTGTAGATATTTGCAATACTAAGACCCCCACCACAACCAGGTACTTAAAAAACATAATTCTATGGAACTCTTTGGGCTCTGAGACCATAGAAGTATAATGTAGATTTTCATAATGGTTTTTAGACTCTAAAAGGTAAAGCTTACTGCAAAATTGTGACTTTATTACGTGTTGTTCTGTAACACTGCATTTATCTTTTCCATTCTCCATCATCACAGTAGTTAATAATTCTACCTTTACTTCTAGGAACAACCCAGAAAAAACGGAAACTGCACTACTGAAATTCATGCTGCTTTCAGAAAGATATTAATTGATCTATTAACTTCAACATATCTAATCAGAAACTTGAAAAGTTTCATTGTTCTGGAAGTTTTATGTGTTGATTTTACAAGGAAATTATAAAGGTTTCTGAAACATATAATTTTTCTGCATTTCAAAAGTGCCTGGGGACAAGTGTTTCTATAGGAAAAGAGAGAGAAAACCTGCTCATTCACTGGAGATGGGGCTTCAGACACTTGCATAAAATGTAGATTCAAGTATCTTGTCCGACTTCTGCAAAGCCTGACTTGAAGCCAGGTCTTCCAGGCGAAACCCAAGGGCTCTTTCTGGTCTGTTGATTGCTCTGTGTTGATGAAGGTGTATTTTCACCAGAATTTCCGTTCTGAAGCTGCAAATCTTTTTGAATGAAGACACGTCAAAATGGATATGTTACTGAAAAGATCTGAGTGTGATGGATCAATTTAATCAGAAAATTCCTGGCCAAATTTCAGTATATCAGTAAAAATGATATATTTTCCTACCAATGAAAGGGCAGTTTCATATAAAAATTGTGCTGGAATTAAAACAAATAATCAGTGGTTCTGATTTTTTTTTTAAAGCTTGAGTTTAACAATGCTTGGTTGCTTTCTCAAATTTTTTACTTCAGAAATCAGTAAATAGGAAAGAACTTTAACTCATAACTTTTATGAAGAGTGAATGTCTGTCACTCATAGTCACAGAGGAAAACTGGAGAAAGAGGATGTAAACCTGAAGAGTCACACAAGTAAAAGGGGACCTGAAATCTGTTATTTTTGTTATTTTTATTTTATACTTTTATATTTTCCTTCTGCAGTTTTTCAATTTTCCTCTTGATTTTGCCCTAGAAGGCAGTGGGAGGATGAATCACAGGTTTCAAATATTTTGTATTATCGAAGTATTGAGATAATGAAGAAGTTATTTGTAGATGCAGAATACAGCAAAAATAATCTCCAGCTTGCATGGTTGCCTCCGCCATGCTGGGAGGAGAGTCAACACACATGGATGCAGCCTGAGCTGCACATGGCTCCTCTCTTCCCCAGCCCCTTGTCTAGCGCTTGTGTGAGGATCCTGGCTGCTAGGAGGTAAGTTAGGAGACAGGGAAAACTGTCCCCAGAAGATGCCCAATAGTCTGCAGTGAGCTGCATAACATCCAACAACTAGTGCTGCTTTTGGACCATCCATTACAGAGCATTTTGTGTGACAGCTATGGTTTTTCAGGGACTACTTGGAAGAAATCAGCTGATCACAAGGTATGAGCTGGAAAGAGGTTGTCCTGGGGTCAAGGGTGAAGTGTGAAGAGTGTTTCTTAACACAGTACTAGGCAAAAAATGACATTCAAGCCCCTGATGGTCATAACTTGAATAAGGGGATTTGTCCTTATGTTTTCTTTCTAATTCAGTTCAGGTTACTGTTTCAGTCTATTGTGTACTATATATATCTTCATGAATGCTAATTGTAGGGTGTTCCAGCATTCCTGTATTCTCCAGCTTGGATCTTTAGCTACGTGTAGTAAGAGTAAGAGGAGAGAAGCATAAAAGACAAAATGAGCGTTTAGTGCAATAGTTATGTCATCGGCAAAATCATGTTCCGCCTGCTGTTCAGTCCTGTTTCTTCAGCATTGGTACCTGTCCCCAGTGGAAGGTCCACCTCCTGCTTGCACAGGGGTCAAAGGCCTGGTGACCTGTTCAAAAGAGACCGATGTGTTGGTTTGGTAACTTGCAACTTTTGGTGACTAGAAGTTTGGCAACTTCTAGTGAATTGAGGCTCGGGTATGTGTAATATGACCACACATACTTGAGTTAGTAATGGTTTGATTCATGCTATGGCATGCAGGATAATACAGGATCAAGCTGCAGGGCGTAGAGGTCTGCTAATTGCTTAACTTTACACTGCGCTTTAGTTAGTGTTTAATTTTCAGAGTGGGCAGGGAGTGGTGTATGGAGAAGATTCTGTTTCTGTGGCACTTCTGCATTCCCTCTGGATATCGGTGAACTGTCTAGCTCGTAAAACACTTGTCCATAAGAGAGGTTTGCTCTGTAAATTTACCAGATTGTGACAAATTCTCTTTAGCTGCAGAACATTTCCCTGGCAAGAGCGTGCCTGGAGACCAAAACATAAAGCATGTGCAAACCATGATGTATATTGTGTCAAAAAAAAAGAAAATTCTAAAAATTTCATGGCTGATAAAGCTTTAGTTTAATGATGAGAAAGATATTATCCCCAAAATACAGGTGCCACTTCCCTGTCACTACACAAGCAGTCATTTTCATTGTCTTGAATTTAACAGCATGTGTATTCCCATGTGTGGGAAAAGGGTCCTGGTTAATTTTTATATGCAATAAAAGGACCTTTGGGCATATTTTACCTTAATGCTTTTTCCTTTGTTTGAGAAAAAGAGCTCTCAATCAGAAAATCAAGAGATTAACTTAGACTGCAGCACGGATGCTGGCCTGTTCAGTTAAGTGCACTGCTGATAATAGGTATACCAGATCATGAATAATAATAGATTGTTCCTTTGCTTCTAAAGTTTCCTCCTTTTGGGTCTTTCTGAGGAAAAAAGAGACACTTTAAAGAGCAGTTTGAGATTTCATGATAATATAAAGTTTTGAAAGTATACTGAATATCTAAAAAAAAAGTTTGGCCTGTTACACTACATAATGACTCATTAGCATCTGATTTCTGGTTATACAAAAGCTGCTGCCTTTGGTAAAACAGTTGGTTTTGGAGCTCTACTGAATAACATATATGCCGGCTTTATGTATACATTTTATATGTCCATAAAAAAAGAGCAGAGTTGCTATATATACAGAGAAGGTTAGAATACAATGGATGATGATCTACATCGAATCACCAGTTTTCCTTCGTACTTGCAGTTTATTTTAACACATAAATGAGTGAGGGCCATCACAGTTTTCATTCACCTGTTCAATTACCAATGCCAGGTTTTGTCAAATAACGATGCTGAGTTTTGTCTGAAGGTGTTTGCAGAAAGAATTGAATAAAGCTGTGTGTTCATCCTCCCAACCCCACCAACATTCAATTAAAATAAATGTTTCTGAATTTGCTGTGAGCCTGTGTCAGATCTGCTGGAGATTCAGTTAACACTCTTATTTGTGTTCAGCCAGTGTGGAGAGCACTTCTTCAACCCCATGCCTCTCTTCCACCAAGCGTAGTTGTGATGTTTGAGTGACTCCCGGTCTCTCCCTGGTTAAACCTACTCCTGTTATTTCATGGAGTTTGATTATTATATTTACAATTCACCTCCTGCTAAACTCAGCAAAACTAAACTATGTGGCAAACCACACCACGACTGTGAAACACAGGTTTTTGCATTGTTTGGTGGGTTTTTTTAAGACAAGCCAGCAGCTACAGGCCTTCTTCCACTTTATTTAAAAGCCAGCCTTACCACAACCTTGCTGTTATCACAGCATGCTGCTCTTGCAAGTCAGTGCTAAATTTTTATTTTATTTTAAGATCTGTACTACACAGACATTAACCAACTCTCACAACACACTCATAAAGTCAATGGTTAATTGAAATTATCCTCTGTAAGTACATGAGGTTCTTAAACCTGAAGATTAAGTAATCTTTGCAAGGCCAGCCATGATTCTCCAGTAGAGTCGAGCCATAGCTCAGGACCTGTTGACACCCAAGTTTCTACTTATGCTGTCAGACCATGCTGCCTTCTGACTAAAGATGTTTCCCAATTAGATGTAAATTATACGGTTTTATATATTATGTTTAATTAAAGAATGAGCAAATAGTTGTGACAACTGGCAAGATGGTTATTTTGTACCATCTCAGGCTCAGCTACAGCTACAAAAGGGGCATGCAATCAGCAGTTGTCTTTAAAAAGAGCAGTTAGAATAAAATGATTAGTTTAATCAATTTAGACCAATTTTCTTAAACAAATGGAACTCCTAGAATAGCTCGCTCTGTTCAGACTGGAAGAAGACTTTGTATGACTGAAAAGGAGACTTTTTTTAAGTACCATCCCATTGTCTTGAAAGGAGGAAATTACTTTATTTCATGTAATTAACATTTTTTTTTACATTTACCAAGGAAGTGTAGTTACTTGTGCTCAGGGGCACTAATTTCATGATACAAGTGATATCTCATAAAAAGCAAGAATTATTTTAGTGCTTTAAAAAAGGTCTAGATAGAAAGTATTCTTATTTCCCTTCCTGAATTACTTGCAGATCATTAGGAACTTAAGGAACTATTTAGAACATGTGCTGGGAGAGGAGGTAGATTGGGAGGTCAGTTTAGCAGAAGACAAAGAAAAATACTTACCCTCTTGATAAGAATAGTTTTATTCTGCATGCTTGTCATACAGCAATTTTTCACAGTGTATAAACAGTTGAACAGCATGTGAGTGACTCAGGGACTTGAAACGTGTTTCTGGAATTTGTTGAATTGCACACTATAATCACTTAATCTGCTCCAAGTCAGTTAGGATTTTCTAGTGCATAAATACACGTGCAGCAAACTCATTCCAAGACATGCTTAAAGCAAAAGTATAAGTGTGACAGGTCCTATTCATTTCCTGTGAAAGTTATCCTTTATTTTTAAAATGCTATTTCTGTGTGGGTTTTTTTAAGTAAAGATGTAAACCAGACTGCAAAGGTCTTCCATAGAGCCCAGTGAAGTTGGTAAGAATCTTTCCACTGAAGCATACAACATTTAGATTGGACCAAGTGAACTGTAAACTTCTATATACATATTTAAGTGAAGTTAGTTTCTCTAATTACATGTAAGAGATTACTTTATTGTACTTCAAAACTTGTGGGTGCTAATACATTTTGACTCAGATTCTTATGCATGCAAAATATCTCAGCTGTTCCTCTTTAATCAAATTAGTTGCGTGATACATTAGCAATCTTAATTTCAAGTTCTTTGAAATTTGTATAGACCACTATAACAGTACTCTTAATCAGCAATATGCATACTCTTATCAGTGTTCTTTTTACATTACAGTGATAGACATTGATTAAGATGTTCTTAATGGATTATCGGATATTATCTCCTGTGCAATTTGTAAAGAATTAAGTTAATAATTTTCTGTTCTGGGATCACAGAAAATTTGATTCTCTCTAATAAGGTATGATTTATAACCAGAGTAGACAAACAATTAGTTTTCTGTAGTGTCTGAGGATTAAATTTCTGAATGCAGTTTGGACATATAGATTTAGAAGAACACAGATAAGAAAGAAATCAGATGTTCATAGAAATTGTGGCATTCAAAATCAATAGAAACTTAATAATTTTAAGTACCTCTTATGCTAAAAAATAAAAGCTTTAGAGATAACATTACCCAGCACAGCGGTAACGTATTGCCCAAGACAGTGGAATGCAGCCCTGGCAATCTACAGCTTAAATATTTCAAAGCTCTGTTGAATGTTCAAGTAGGCTACACAATGTATTAAAGCATAAGGGTCATATATGTTCATTTAATATAAAAAAAAAATTATTTCATTCATTGGCTTCTTGTTATTTAAAAAGTTATTATTTGACTCATTCTTTCTTTTCAGCCGTGACTTCAGAGTTAGCCCTGAACTGTCATCTAAATTCACAGTTTGCTCTATGTTTTAGTGATGAGTGATCATGTTGCACATATTGGTCAAGTCTGGCTAGCAACAAATTAAAGAAGAGTCTAGACCTCAGGATAAACTCTACTGAATATTGATAGGTCAAACCTACAATTTTTCTGCTTCTTTATACAATTTTGCTTATATTTTACTATGGAATGAAAAGCTCTTTGTACCTGAGACACCTACTCTCTATATTTTAGGCCATAAATTAAGACATATAAATACATATACACACACATATATGTATATATATAATCTTGTTTTATTCAATAAACAGTATGCATTTTATACTGACCCCTATATGGTCCATTTTGAAGTATATTCCTATTTATAATTCTTTAATGTAATAAAGTATCTATTATTAAAATTCCAGAATCAGTCAAAACACTGATTGGTTTTGGTTACAGCAGACAAATCATCTCCCATTTGCACTCATGGTTCAAGGTAATTGCTGAAAGAAAGTAACAATCTTGCTTTTAAAGAATGAGCTGGACATGCTAGAGGTTGAGTTGAGGCAGCTATTTTGAACGAATATTTTGAAAGTAGTGGTGCAAAATATTGAATTGATTATATCTGCCAGAAATGACGAATTAATGAACCTGTTCAACTGATTCTTTAATGGTCAATATACTTTACAATTTTCATATGGTGATGGGAAAAATTGGTTTTGTTCAGATCTATATATTCATCCTTACTTTGTTAGTTCATGTTTGCTTTACAGCTTAACACTGAAAAAAAATATTGTCTTTGGAAATTGTGATTACTCCAAACAACTGATTCAGTTCTAAACATTTGAAAGAGTATACAAAATGACAGCTGCATTTGGGTAAATACATCAAATATACAGAAATGTATAAAACTTAATCACGTCATTTATAGTGAGGCTGTTAAGCTGCAAATTGCATTGGAGAACGTGTTAAAAATAAGGGAGCCACCTTAACAGTCTGCCCATACTGCTCCTTTACATTAGTCTGAAACTAATTCTGCATCAGCGTGAAATGAATTGGATTTGGTTCATAACCAGCTCTTGAATATTATTTAGTTCTTACCAGGGCTACATACAGAGTTGTGGAAGTGTCAGTCATAAATCATGTTTGCTAATGGACTTTCTAGGAAAAGAGATATTCTTGTTATAAGGCCAAGAGAAAGAACTGTAGTTTAATCAGCTTGGCAAGTGAAACATGTACTGTGTCTCTAGCAAATACTGTTGAAAGTTAGCAAGGAAAAAAATTACAAATTTATATGAAAGCCCCCAAATTATAGCTTTTTTCTTTAGGGCCCAAAAGGGCTCTTTAACATTGATGTAGAGGCCCCCGAGGCTCTCAAGTCCTGCACCAAAGGTTTCATTCACCTATGAGGTAGAAAGCATAGCTAGCTTCCCTTTTTTAGATATTCCTATCTGAGACTGTACAGTCTCATTATCAGTGAAATGCTATAAAAGGAAATGTTTTGTGACCCCCAGAACAGTAATAGGGATGATAAAACTCTGAGAATCTCTCTCCTTAATTATTTTTTGTCTATTTTGGATCTGAACTTAAAGCATCTGGAAGAACAAGCACTTTTGAGACCAGTATTAAGAGTTAGGTTTTCCCATGCTCTCTCATTCTTGGTTGATTAGCAGATTAGTGTGCATGAGCAGGGAAAATATCCAGGCCTTGGAGATTTTTCTTATGGATAAATTATTTAAATGAGAACACTTTCTCTCTAGAGAACAGACTACAGAACAAAACAAAATAAAACAAACAAACAAAAAAAACCCCAACCCTGTGGAATTACCTCAATTCTTGGGAGATAATCCTTTACCAAGCATGTTTGCAAAATAAGGTGAAACATTTTCAAAGAATTTGAACTGAATGTGTTTCAAGATCCCACTCCTTATCTTGAATAAGGCCATGGCACAACTATTTAAAAAACAGGCTCTGCTCATTAAGTTATCATCCAGGAGCATCCAGCTGAGATCTAAAAAGACAAAAAAAGCCAAGAGTGAAGTGTAAATATCACCTCTATTTTACAGGAAAGCAACCAATACACAAAGAGATTAAATTCCTCAGCCAAGACCTCACAAGCTGCCACTAGCAGATCGCAGCTCCCAAATCCTGTAAGACTTATTCAGGTACTGGAGGAGATGGCTTTTCATCTTGTGGAGTCCCAGCTGTTTCTGTAGGGCTAAATGTTTGAAGAAGACCTCATTTGTTCACATGCTGGAAGTCTACACGCTTGAAGACCCCAAGACCCCAACAGTTTATGTGCTTGAAGAAGACCCCAACAGTTTAAATACAGTTTCAGATCTTCTTGTGTTGTGACATGCTCACGACAGTGGAATGGCTGAAATGTGTGAAATTAAATGATGTTGTTTAACTATATTGTTTTGTAGCTTTGATTCATGAATTGCAGATTCATGAATCAGTTTAAAACTTGTTGGGTGTGGGTAAGGATTTTTTCGATGGAGGGATCATCCCTGATTCATTATGAACAGAACTCAAAGCAAGCTGAAGTTTAGATAGCTTTATTATGTGATTAAAAGACAGCTAAAAAATATTACCCTGAAAATTGACCTAAAGTAAATTTTCCCTTATGAATTACGGATATAGATAGTTCAAGTGTCTGCTGGCTGCAGTTGGTAGACGATATTGCCTGTGCAGCCAATTGTCTCCCTGTTTGGACCCTAAACCTGACATAGAGGTAACAGGTGAAGTTCCAGACACCATTAATGTCACTGCAGTTTTGTCATTAACTTCACAGAGCTAATATCTAAGTCAAACCCTGCTTTTTGAATCACTGAATGAAGGCAGAACAGTGAGGATATCTAAGCAGTTGTTCATGTTTCCCCTACCTACAGCTGACCTAGTCAATTTTGCTGCATTTTGGAATATCACCAAATTTCTGCGCAAGAGCATCGTCAGAAGGCAGTCTGACTGTTGGGTCCACAGAAAACCACACTGCCCTGAACATTAAAGATGCATTACAGATTATAGTCACTTTGTGTGGTTATTTTGATACCAACCATAGAGCTTCGACTGTTTTAAGCGTTGTCAGTGGAACTGTGAAATAGCACAACTATGTCTGGCAGCAGACAGTGGGGAACAAAACAAAACAAAAAAATCCCAACAAAAGCTGCAAACAAAACCAGTGCACATTATGCAGAAATTGCCTTGGCATGCAGGTCATTGGTGATTTCATTTGTAAGTAATGTTTTGATTGTCACAGATTATATGTTGCTCTCATCCCCCTGACATTTGTTGTACAGCAGGATTGATTTTTGTGCTCCAGTATGAAAAGGTCACTTTGATCAATGCAGTGTAATTGGCACTAAATTAGGATCATATCAGGTTATTTTGCTATTTAATGATGAAATATTAAAGAATAGCATGGGAAGATTGCAGGCACTAAAATGCACTTTAAACCTGCTGTAATGATGTTTTATTTTGTGGGAAAAATGGAGAGAAAAACAACTAAAGTGCAGAAAATGACTGTGATGTATTGGAAGAGTGGCCTAGAATTATATATTTTCACTTGAAATAGACTGGAAGCCCCAGACACAAAACACCAAACCCAGCAGTCAGTCCTGAATACGTTATACACAGAGAGCCCTTTTTTAGAAGTTTTAATGATGATTGTGTTTATTATGTACTAGTTACACGTGTTAAGTCTTTACAACCTGCATATAATGTCCGGTCAAAAGTAGATTGCTGAAGTTACGCACTTAGGCCATGATTCAGGGCAACACTTGAGACATGTTTGGGTACCACTAAACTCAAAAGCAAATAATTAGGCACATACTTAATCTACACCTGTGTAGAGATAGATATAAGCACATAAAGTACTTACCAAACTAGCGTGGTACAAATGTGCCAGGATTATTCAGAAGGACTAAATTTAAGCCTTTCTTGTTTTTTAGAAAAGATGCTTTTATAAGTGTTTTACTTGTGCTACTGTTTTACGTCCAAAAGTTGTTTGCTTCATTCCTCTCCTCATTTTAAGAAAACTCAGTACTACATTATCAGTATTTGTAGAAAAGTATTTGTAGTGTAAAGCCAAGGTTAACATCTTAACCTTTTAAGTTTGTACTCCAGCTAGATAATGTACTTAAGGAGAGCAAAGCTCCAATGAGATTTCCTGCAACATTGGCTGCCTTTAAAGAGTAATCTTTTGATTAAGATTTTCTAAAGAGTGGATGCAGAATGCACCAATATTCTCTGGCTTAACAGTGAAACTCTCCTAAGGTGGGTGATGAGAATTAGCTATCAGCTCTCATGTTTGGGCACCAGGCTTGATAGAACTTAAATGGGAATCTGAATGCTCAGATCCTATTAAAAAAAAACCCAAACAAACCAAACAAAACCAAAACCAAATAGAAAGACCCCAGCCAGTTTCAGGCAAAGCTGTTCAGTCAATTCTCACTGAATTCAATAGGATTTTTTTCAAGTAAATTCAGTAGACAGTGGCTTAGATGGAGCATCCATTAGTCATCCATTAAAAAAAAAAAATATATTGGCTATCATCTTTAAGAACATTGGCAAAATCTGTTGTATATTTTGTAAAAATCTAAGCATGCACTTATGAGTCCTACAAGCTCAGATGCTTCCTATTTAATGAGGATATATTTAGAACATGAGTTTTGTCAATATTTTTTCAGACTTTGCATCTAAAGTAATGATAAGCATCATAAGCAGTGTTAATAGTGTATGCTATTTTCTCCACTGTAAATACATGCACTCTCCAATTATTCTGAAATGTTGCTGAACAAGAGCAAGCAGCATAAGATTATACTTTTAAATGCAGCTAATGTTGCAAGAAATTTGTTTGAAGCTTTGCTGCCATTAAGTATGTTATCTAGCTGCAGCATGAGCTTTAAAATGGCTAAGTACTTGTAAGTACCATAGAAATATTATTCTAAAACTATTAATAATATAAAACGGTAAAACTGAAATTTTATAAACCCTGTTAAGGTAACCCTGAATGGCTTATTTAAATTTATTTGGCAGGCAGTGTTTGGCTCCATCAATCCTTAAAATTTCACTCACTTTTTCTTTACACTGTTCCTATTAAGCCTTTGAGCTACTGGGCATAGTTTAAAATATGTCTTTTGAAGTCTATTAAGACAAGACCCATGATGAAAGAAAAACAGCATTTATTGCACTTAAGAGACTTTATGTATGTATGAGTGATCCACTCAGGAGAAACTTTATTTATCCATGGAAGGATAGACTATGTCGTGATCAAGAGAAAATGATCAAGAAACGTGTTGAGGGGCTGCAGGAGCTGAGTGTGGGAGCGATGTGCAGGGAGGTGTAAGTAGAAGGAACATGTTCCAGAATATGCTGAAGTGTCATATCCCACAATCAAGGCCATGACATGCACTGATACTGCATCACAGTAAGTTCGATCTTCCACTGCCCATGAAGAATTTACCAGCAAGTAAGGAAGCTTGAATACAAAGGAAAGAAACTAAACATCTTTCCATAATGAGAGTTGTATCTAGTTGTATCTTGTCCTGTTTTCAGTATTTTTTTCCTTACTTGAGTGTTTTTCACACACACACACACTAAAGAAAAGGAATAAAAAAAACAAAAAAACCACAACATACATTTCAGATTAAAAAGGGAGATTATTCAGGAATCCCTGTTATGATATTCCAACAGTGGAAAGAAAAAAGATTCATTTTAGACAGAAAGCTCTGTGTAAAGATAGGGAAATTTTAAGCAATTTCTCAAAGTTCTGTCAGTCCTTTAATAAATAAATTTTGTTTCAATAAAGATTTACCCTCTAGTATTTTTTAAAGCCATATCAATATAAAACAGTGATGAGTTTCTTAATAAAAAAAAATTGTTTCATAACAAGGCACTAACAGAAGTTGCTGTAATTTAAAGATTGTAGTCCATAAAACCTCCACCTGATTCAGGATCAAGAAGATGGAATCAGTGTACTGATGCCAGTAACACAGAGATGACTAAAATCCAGAATTTGGGAAGAATGTGGCTTCAAAAGACAAGTTTATTTCTTAAACTCTCTCTGATGATTGAACTCTTTTCCTCAGGAAGACCTGATTCTTTGACTGTTTCTGCCTCAGAGGCGAAAAGTGACTATTTCTGATGAGGCTGTAATCTAATCTCTGGGTTATTTGACCTCTTTGTCAAGAAATGTACATGAATGCCATGAAATTACTTTTGTAGTGTAATGAGAAGACCATTGGCTTATGGTAAGCATTTATGATACTGCACTTTAAATACATATTTAGATTTCATAGAAGCCAATACTCTAGATAAAATTAAAATCAGGGATGCAAATTTTTATAATAAAAATGAATTAATACTGTAAAACATGCAAATAAAGAAAAGTCCAGTTGTTTAAGGATATTTAGGCAAACTGAAATGAGGTAACATGCACATCAAGTTAGGTTTTTTAAATTCTTAGAGAAATAAAAACAATATTTATAAATAAATAAATAAATAAATAAATTTAAATACCAACACATCTAAAACTCATAATTGAAAATTTTAAGGTAGAAAGATGAAGCTCCACCATAGGAGGGCAGCCGGAATAAAAAGGGTTATGTAGAAAGAGAAAAATATAAATTTAATAAGCAGTTCAGTAGCTATATGACTTTTATCCATGTTGAACCATCTGCCTGATCCTCTCCATTAATATTGAAAACAAATTGCTTTTGTCACCTAAGTAAGTCTTACATGCTTCTCTTCAGTTGTATATGAAAAATCTTTGGATGACTTTACATACTACCATCCAAAGTTGATAGTGATGACTCCATTTATTTTAGCTCATAGCATGGAGTATTTGCATCCCTCTGCACTTTGTAAATCAATGTATACCTCTACTTTTGTTGCACATTTGTAGAGAGTTTGTGACTTCTCAGCGATCACTTGCCTTTTAACAAGTAATCAGATGCCTGGGAGTATGAAAGTCCCTGTATAAACTAAGAAAAAAAGGGAATATTTTTCCTTTTTTCCTATATTACTCATCTGGGTGCTGAGAACTGTCCTGGTTTACTGCAGCTCCTGTTTTATTCTGTCCAGTGCAGTTACTTATAATAGGTACATGATGCCTGGCCACCGATCCACTCTCACCTGAGCAGACCAAATCTCCCACATGACCAAGTAATTTGCTGTAATTTACGTACAGGTCTTTGGTCCCATTTGCTTCACGTAGGCATGGTGCCTGGGACTGAGCGATGAGGTATGATGTCATTTCTCCGTGTTGGTTAGCACTTACTGCAGCTAGCTGTTAAACGGGTCAGTGGGTGAGGTGTACGGAGAGGCGGCCGCGGACACATCGATCAAAGCAGCGTGTTCATCTTGCCTCTGCAGGGGATTGTGTGCCCCTCTCCCCTCCGGCCCCACAACAGCACATGCTGGCAGAGAAACAGCCATGAGGCCATATCCATAGCAGAACATTAGACACAAATCCAAATATTGGCCACAGATCTCGCTGCAGCTCAGTGCTCAACCCAAAAAGGGTTTCGGGCAGCAGCAGCGCCCCTCCAACCAAACCGGTGAGCTGCAGAGGGTGTCTGGGAGGGGCATGGTGCAGTGAGGGTGCTCTTGTCACCAGGTGGAGGGAGGTGGCGGGTGCGAGGATCAGGGGTAGGAGATGGGAAGTCAGGCTACAGGGAGCAGAGATGAGTGCATCCGATATTCAAGGAAGGAGCACAGGGCCCACTACCAGCACAACTCTCAAGAAATTTAAGCTCCTGTGCTAGCAGGACGTTCAGCTGATGCATCGTACCTCCATATGCCCTTTTTTCCTTCTGACATCAATGTACAAACTCTCCTCACTTTTAGTTTTTTGGGATTTCTGGTTCCTCACCAGTTATGGTACTGTTCCTGCTCTCTCCAGTCCATCTGCAGTGGGACTACAGTTTTGATGGGAGCTTGAGGCAGAGGAGGGTTGGACTGGCCGCACGGATATGTTTTTAGCCAAGGGGCACAGGTAGATAACCGTGTAGCCTTTGCTTTACCTGCACCAGGCCTCAGAAGGTGCTTTGCATAGAAGCATAACGAATAAAAGACAGAAAGGATCAACGACTAGACCAACAAGCTCATTTCTTGCTGTTGTGCATAATCGCATCATGTCATCCTATCCACAATTTTTAGCTTGTCTCACTGAACTTAGAGACTTTCCTCAACATAATGCTAGAAACAGCTTATTAAAAAAGGTAGGTAGGACCAAACAGTTTTCCTTTTTAGTAATGTGAACATTTATAAGTTTGGGGTTTTTTTTGCTGTTTATTTCCTCACTATTAAGAGTTGTTACCTCTTTGTTTTGGCACTTTGGGCTAACCACCTATTGCAACTTTTGAATTCAAGTAGGTGGGTCGGTTTGTAAGATAAAGATTGAATTCCCAGTAAATGAATACTTCAAAAATACCACTTTCGCTCTTGATATGGGATCTTATTACTACTCTCATAGATAAAATGAAAGGCTCTAACTCCATCTAATGTTCAAAATGCTGAGCACCCAGCATCTGTGTAATCTGCTTGCAAAATATGACGGCTTTCCTACAATACAAATATTATTCTCTTACCATCACGATTACACAACCTAAAAACCATCTGAACAACACTCACAATATGATACAATATAACATAATGCAGCACACCTCCTTAAAAGCAATAGCCACTTTTTTTTTTTTCTTTTTAAAATTCTTGATATTGCTTTAATGCACTGGTAATATTTCTTTTTTTTTCATTAATCAGCTCATTTCAGTAAGTATAAGGAAAAAAGGTAGAGGTTTTTTTAAGGTTATAGTGAAATCAACAGAATGATGAAAAATAAGATTAATACTTCTGTCACAACTAGCGTTTCCAGCTCATTCTTAGCATTTCATCTGCTTTTGAAACAAATTGGTAGTCACCAAAAGATTTGCTAACACTGTATTTGTAACATACCACAATTAATTTGAATGTTCATGCAGTCATGCTGTTTACATTACAGCGTATCTCAACTGAGTACTGTAAATAGAGAAGAAGCTGTACATGTGTTTACGGGCAGAGCTCAGACATGTAAGTGGACATGCATGGGTACACGCATAGCTTTTTCCTTCAAAGCATATCTTCTTGTATTTGAACACAAATTTGAAAATCTATGAGCCACGATAATATTAACTCCCAGTTTCTTTGACCCCTCATAAAACAAAAGAAGAATGAGTGTTTGGCTAAAAGGATTCTAATGATGCCTTTGGACTCTTATGTTCACGTAATGACTAGTAGAAAGATTTATATGCCCTGTATAGGTATAATTAGACACCCACAAACCCATTGACCCTGCCGAGGTGAAGAGCTCTCCTGCTTTTTGTTTCAGCAGTTGAATCAATACTTGCACGTTTTACCACTGTGGAGTGAAATTGAGGAAATGAAAATCTGATAATTTTGCTCCCAGTGCAGTCTAGACAGAGGAGAGCAGTTTTAGTCTTTGACAGGAAGATCTATTTCCAGTTTCTCAAAAGGCTAGTGTCAATTTTGAAACTTCTCTTATTATTGATTTTCAGTTTTGTTAAAAAGGATGTTTTATTAGAAATATTAGTCCCAGTTACAATGTAAGCTTATGTCTGTTTCACAGGTTGATGAAATCATGGTTTAATTTTGGTCTGAATCACAAGATACTTCTGCCTGATGACTTCTGTAGAAAAAAATGCAGTCTGAAGAAGTTAATTTCATTGTGTCTCCTAAATCTACATAAGTCAGAACAGAACTCGGTAGGCAATGCTGCAGGTTCATCTAGGAAATGCAGTGCATACGAAGAAACTAGATGGCTGAAATATCCTATAGAATAAATATAGTTTGGCAGAATCATAATACTCATGAAGTATTATCTTTATTTGAAATACATTGCTTTTTGTGGGTTTTTTTTTGTTTTTGTTTTGGTTTTAATGAAAAGAATAATTCCTCATAGGTGTAAAAAATGCAAGAATATTAAATAGAAGTACTTTAGGGTGGACCTTGAAGCATAAGACAATGATATTAAATTGCAAAGCAAAATAATAACACAAAGGAAATTACATTTAACCCAAACAAATAATAAACATTTCTATAATTTAGGAAGAAGTATCAGAAAACTGATAATGTTAACATTTTATTTACTGTGGTATACAGTTTACATGCTGTATAAAGTATTATGTATGGCTAATAGCTATTTTGTTTTTTTCCATTGATTTTGCTTGATCATATTAAGAGTCCACTGATTTAATGTTCTGTCATTTGGTTTTTACCTATAGTATCACATTGTCTCATGTGCTGTTTTTATTGTAGAAGTTCATAATGTGTTGAAAACACTTATAATCATAAGAGATCTGAATAAAATTTCAGCAGAATCAAAAATCCTCAAGACACCTTAAAGACAAAATAGAAGTCTTTTTATATGTACAGACTAAGAAGCTTAGGATTAGAACAGCACAGATGGTTCAAGTATTAACCAGAAATTACTTTTTGCACACTCACAAAAATGTGTCAATAAGTAAGCTACTATAGAAATAAATAAACCACTTTTCTAATTCATTAAGACAATAGGAGGTGGTTTTAAGGGTGCATCACATGCCTTGTTTTAATGCTCTGCCTTGTAGAAGGAGAAATCAGGGTATAATACTTTGATAGATAATCAGTTCTGAAGGCTTTGAATTACGTTGGTATCTCTTTCGGCTCACCGTTTCACAATGCTTATTGCCTTCCCCAAAATAGTTCACACTGGAAGTAACCTCTGATATTTATTTTTCTTTGTCTGTGCCTTTAACGTGCTCCTGAGAGAGACACAGCTTTTGGGGATGAAAAAATTTATATTAAATATGAACATCAGGACACGCATTTGCTTTTTACAGCTGCGTTTCCTGCCAATGGAATTTTATTAAGCACAAATTAATGAAGTTTTAGGACTCAAATTCTGATTTACTAAATCCTTCAAAAAGGAAGTAACCCACACACACACACCCAACCCTACAACTCTTTACTTATTCAATCAAAGTTGAGCTTCCTGCATGGATTGCATGTTCTTTATTTGGTTGTACTTGAAACCATAAGTACTGGTATGACATTTTTGGAAACATACATTGAGTGACAAGGTGATATGGATTTTGTTAATTGAAAAGTCTAAATTCATCTCCTTTAATCATATATATTTATTTACTTGATATGGAATATTTTCTCACAGAATCCTGAGGTCACACAATATCTAAGATATTATTCCGGTACTGGTGGGGGTTGCCTTAGATTATCTAAGCTTTTGCCTTTATAAAAAAGTATTGATTATTTGAAAGGATTTGCAAATCATGATAAAGTTATGTTAAGCACAGTAGTACTTAACCTTTTAAGAGTGTTTATGTGATACATCTTTCAAATGGCTAGTTTAGACCTGATACAAAATGATTACTTCAGCTAGATGTTAAGCATGCTGGGTAGTGGCAAATTACTGATCAGTTGTTTGGCATGATTTTTTTACTCCTTCAAGGTAACTCAATAAAACTGCCATGCTTTTTTTTCTTTTTTTAAAAAGTAAAATAAAAATGCTGTAGATGATTGTCCCTACTAGTAAGGAAGTGTACTCTTCCCCCCTCTGCTTGCAGTCATTCAAGATACATGCTTTTCAGTAGGTAATTTAAAAACCAAAATTCTCTTGTTTTTTCTGTACATTTTGTAAGCTGCTTTCAAAGCAGCAGTTTCTAAACAGCAATCAAACACCAAGAAGGCATTTTTCCATTTTGCCAGAGTAAACATGACTTGAGCTCAATATTTAGAATTCAAGGCAGGTGGGTTTTTTTTTTTCTTCTGCAAGTATTATCAGGTGTAGTTTTACCATAGAATGTCATTACAATACCTAAAATCATCTTTTTCACATATATGTGTAAATAATGAGAAAAAAAGTCTAGAAATATGGAGGAAAAGTTACATGTAGCTTAAAGGAATAGTTGAAAGTCTATTTATTGCTAAATAGATGACTCGCTAATCAGAAATTTGTTCTCATCGTGGGTACCCTCTTATTTCTGCACGTTTAAGAAGCGAAACATGTAATGCTGTGTAGCTAGTGACTTTTAAATCTAGATTAAGGAAAACAAGATGAAAACTAGAAACAAAATATCCGTGAAGTGAAAAAGCACAGTGCGATGCAAGTACCTGCCCGTTCACAGGCTAAAGGCACTCTGACAGTGACATGGTTCTTCTGTCTTGCATTCGAGCTCTTCAAATTAAAACAGGAGCTGCGGACAGTGAGCAGTCCCTCTTCTGTACATCTCATCGTGCAAACTAGTTTGAGAACCTCATACTGTCAGATTCCTGTGTAGTTTAAGGAAGAACAATGCAGGATAACAAAATCAGAATAAAACCTGAAGTCCTCTTAGCTGTTGCTACTGACCCCTATTGATACCAATTAGCTAATACTAATTTCTGTGCTTAAATTACAAAACTTATCCCCTCTGCACCCTTGTGCATGGAGGAAGGGTTTAGCCATTGTCAGTGTCTTTAGAATTAATGCATTCCCCACCCCCCACTCCTTTCTTTTTTTAAGTACAAGAGTAGAAAAAAAAAATTAAGTTGTATGGTTTACACCCATTCTAATAATTCATCTGAAAGAGTAAGTGAAATTTTTGTATTTTCAGAAGCATGATTCACACTTGTATTTTTTAGAATGCTCTTCTTTGAAAACAAGTTGTAGTATAACCCCCATTTTCAGGTAGGCTGTACCTGCTTCTGCTGCTCATTCTTGGAGTGGGTGTACAGCTAAACATACCCTCTAATCTTGGCAGAAATTCCTTTGCTACAGTAAGAATAAAGTGAGATAATGGTGTTGTTGAATTAGAAGGAGAGCAACAAATGTACAAAGAATACGAAGAATAGGAGAATCTGGCCTGAACTTACCCTTACGCTTTACACAAACACACACACAAACACAAGTTTAGAGAACAGCTCCCATTTCTCAAACAAATATTTCCTAAGTGTAGTCCCTCTGCAGCAACCTATGAGAGTTTACGTGCTGTGAGTGTGTGTCCTCAGCAACCTTGTTCTCAGACAGATCGCGAGTTTCTGCAGAAAGTGGGTATCAACTAGTGGATCAAATTGGCCAAAACTGATCCAAGCATGAGAAAGTGCAAAGGCTCAACCGTCTTGTAAATAACACGTTATAAACGTATGTTAATTATGCAATTGAATGTCATTCATTACAGCTCTCGATGGATGATGGAAGGAACAATTAATATCTTTAAAAGTCCATAATTACATAATTATACAATAGTCTGTAATTGCAAATAATTGGGTAAATATATCATTGGAAATTTTTAAAAATCTGTGTTGCATCAGAAATGGCGTAACAGGGACAATACTGCTGGAGTGCTCAAAGCGATGGGTAAGCAATGTTAACGGTTTCAGTGAAATTCAGCAGCAGCAGCAGCAGCAGGGGAATCCAAAGTGCAAACACTGGTGGGTACTACACTCCAGCTGCTCTGCTGGTTGGTAGAAGGGGTCCCAAGGATGGTTCACACGTACACTCATGGGTGGCATTGCCACATCAGTGGAGCACAGTTTCAGGAGCAAGGGGCGTGTCTTTCTCTGCCTTTATTCTAAAATGCTTCATACGTGGCTTTGATATTTACCCTTGCACATGAAGTTAAAACTTTTCCAGCTGTCTTCCAAAGTGGCATAAAATTGAGCTGTTGTATTAGCTACAACAGATTTAAGAAATGATTCTTCCCTGGCATTGTTATGAAGCAATCCAGTAGCACTTGCTTTTTATACTCCCTGCTTCTCTACCCTGTGTTTGTGTGTTCATTTGATATGTACATTTGAGATAAACACAATGAAATTTGTTGTTATAAAGATGAGAGAAGACTAAAATGAGGTTCTTTTTAGACTATGAGGTTTATCCTGATTTTTTTTTTTTTCCCCACATGCATAGAACTGGAAGTGCACTAACTGTCTCAGATGAAAGATTGTGCACCAGGTACATCAGTCTCTATTCTCCATTGGAAAAGACATCTGCTGGCTGTGGCCCTTAAAAATTATAAAACAAAAACATAATTTTGACCTAGAGTTAAAATATGTAGATCGTATTTTTATTTGATTCTTCAGTGCAAGCAGAAGGTATTGCCTTGGACTGTGTTTTCAAACACAGTCAAAAAGGTTATGTTGAAAACAAGCTTTATGCCCCAGAACTGATTAAGAAATTAATTAGCGAACATTTTTTGTTTGAAATAAGTTCTTTTTTTACAGTAAAGTGGATAAACACTTCAAGTAAACAAGATTATGTCTCAAAAGTGGGGGAAAGGCAGCAGGAGGATAGGAGAAGGTTAGTTCAGTATAGCATAGTTAATAAATCATTCCATTGTACCTATAGATTACTGACCTTGGTGAACTGAGGTCTAAAAATTTAAGTGATATAATAATTTAAACTAAATTCCTCTGCAGCTGAGAATTCTCAGAGGAACTTGGGGTTTAAGGATGAGATTTTCATGGGCGTGAAACTTAGGATACATTTTGGTGGTAACGTCATGAAAAGTTCGTTATGAGAAAATGCCTTTATATCTACGATTAGTGTTTGTATTGACAGACATTTAAATCCAGGAGACTTATTTAAAATGACATTGAGTTGAAACTAACACATCGCAGCGGAAATATCTCTTACTGTTTACTTGAAATGGAGGTAGTCATTTCTATGCCATGTGTCAGTCTCTTCCTACCTCATATAGGCTAAACCACACATGCACGTGCTTTTCCAAACGGTAAATGGAGAGAGTTTCTTTTTTATTTCAGTCAGGAATAAGCACTCACACATGCATGTGTGAGTGAACACACACACACACACACACACACTCTCTCTTATCTGGGGCAAACTCTTAGACAGTTATCTTGAACTCTTTTCAAACCTTTTTTTTTTCTGTATTGATCTCGTTGAGTGATCCAGTCATGGCACAACTGTGTTTCTTGTTACCGCTACAGCAAAATGCTTTAATGGTATTGTTCATTTTGGAAATGCGAGGGGCAATCCCCACATTGAGATCTACAGTCCTTTTCAGAATGTGAAATGAATTCATAGTAGCACAGATCCAGATGAGAAGAAAGAAAATAGGTGTCCTTTAACAGTAAGTTTTATTCTTTGAATGTGTTATCTACATTGTTAAAAACTTAGTTTCTTTGCTTAAGATACAAATCTAAATGAAAGGCTTTCTTTACAACTGGGTTTATCATATTAAAATACAAAGAATATAATTTGTTCAGTCTGGACAAACAATAAACAAACTGCAGTCCCTGCCACCTTTTTAATTATGAAAACAGCTCAGCTACATTATCAATCTATCTTCCTGTTCTATCTCCTGCTTATATTTCTATCTTTGTGCTTTTCTCCCTCCTAACTTTGTGGTACTCTTAAAGGTTAAAAAGAAATATCTGTCACTCCTCCTTCCTCTCCAATAGAAGTTCTATGGAATATATATGTGGGATAAAATTTTAATGAGAAAGCTGAGTGCAACAGGTGAATTCTGCACTGAGTACTGAAAGATACAGGATTAGAATGATTTTTTTTTACAGTAAGAAATGTGGAGTCTATACTACAAAACTAAGGGTTTTTTTTCTCCAAAGCTCTGTCTTCTAGTGCAGTCTTCTTTCATTGTTCGGCCAAATGTTTATGCTGCCAAAGGTGTTGGCCAAAAGTGGGAATGTGATTGCTCATGTTGATTTGCCAATTTAATGTAGAACACACAACACAAAGACAGAGGTCTTGAAATGGATTGTATGGTTGCTAGTAAAGTTGAAGAATGCCAGAAGATGTTCATAACTATGCCTTAATTGGTAGGTAATCCAAATTTGTGCATTGCACCAACTGAAGCCTTTTTGGGACATAAGATTTAATTCCCAGATAGAAAAGGTGACAACAAGGATTTCTGATTGAGAAACAGGTGTTTTTACTAAATGTTCTGAAAGAGGCATTTCCTTCTCAGAGCTTGCTTATTCTTACTTTCACAGCTGGAGAGTTGCTCATCCTCCAGTTCAATTGGCTCCTTTTGGTTAGATACCAGGTTCAATTGAAGATGTCTGTACTATGTGAACTGGAAGACGTGTTTAGATTTGACTCTGGTCTTCCTTTTACTTGATACTTACTGCTTTCACAGCTTCCCCGTAGGGGACACTATGTGCAGATCTCAGAAGATCAGAGAGAGTTATGTAGGTGCTTACCACAACAATTTTAATATAGCAGGTTAGGATTTATTTACAGCAAGTGGCTCTCTGTGGAAGTAAAAAATGTGTCCTTGAAGCTAAAATTAGCATGATAAAATGGTCTAACGGAATTAAAAAGAACAAGCTTCTACTGGTTATGTGTGTACAGCAAGTATGTGTCATCTTCATGTCTACACCTAGCCTAACAAAGACTCAGCAGTGAAAATCAGCAATTTAGGCCACAATTAATTCTGAATAATTTCTTTAAAACAATACAAACTAGGTCCATCCCAGGTTCTGAAAAAAATAATTTTGGCATAAATTGGAAGACCTTTAATATTATCTTACAAGGGAACATAATATGGGAATGAATTACGAATGGCTGGAGGGTAAAATATTCTTAATTGTACTCAACAATAAAATATCCAGATAATACCAAGTGAAGAGTTTAGTTTTGTGAGAGAAAATATCACTAGCGGATTACTGTAAGTAAACCCATCACAGTCTTTAATATTACTGATACACGGCAGTTGCAGATAAGAAAGCAACTTTAAGACACAGTTGATAGATTAATTTTATAGCTGAAGTATAGATCTGAGTCAGGCAGCAGTGATTTTAGCACCATAAAAAATAACCATTGCTAATCCTTGACAAATGCTATTTGTCATTCAAAGCAAATGTTTTCAGAAACTGGATTTGCAGTAACATATCAGTAAAAACTAAATCTGAATCAAAACAAAGATTTATTAATTGAGACCAGATTTTTCCAATTAAATCCATTACTGTTGTGTGTTCTGTCCTTATAAATTACACTGCCTTCAAAGAACAGAAGTATGTGATCAGTACACAGGTCTGAAGTTAGCATGATCAAGGGGAAGACCAAAGGACTTGCTCTATTTCATAATCCTTATTCAACAGAGAGTTATATCTGCAGCATGAGAGAGCATAAGAAATACTAGGGGACTGCTCTACTGGCTTATGCTACCTGTCAATAGGTAACAACCTCCTTCTCCACGCCTCTGATGAGGAATCACCTATAATTCTTTCCCTTTTTCTCCCTTTTCTAGAAGACTTTGGTAAATTTTTGGAGAATGAAGACAAAAGCAAAAATGTGAAGTAGATGCTTTTCCAGAAATAAACAGGTGCAGATGTGTGTTCATATGTATGTACCTGTAAAATCCTTCACTATATTTACTCTGGTGAAAACTTTGGTCCAGGGACATGGGAATAGGTTGTGATTACAATCTATACATGTTTGAATGGCAGGTACCAATGACACAAAGATGTCATAGAATCATAGAATAGTTTGGGTTGGAAGGGACCTCTAAAGGTCATCTAGTCTAACCCCCCTGCCATGAGCAGGGACATCTTCAACTAGATCTGGTTGCTCAGAGCCCCATCCAACCTGACCTTGAATGTTTCCAGGCATGGGGCTTTCACCACCTCTCTGGGCAACCTGTGCCAGCCTTTCACCACCCTCAGCATAAAAAATTTCTTCCTTATATCTAGTCTGAATCTACCCCCCTTTACTTTAAAGCTATTCCCCCTTGTCCTGTCGCAACAGGCCCTGCTAAAAAGTTTGCTGCCACCTTTTTTATAAGCCCCCTTTAAGTACTGATAGGCTGCAGTGAGGTCTCCCTGAAGCCGCCTCTTCTCTAGGCTGAAAAACCCCAACTCTCTCAGCCTTTCTTCATAGGAGAGGTGTTCCATCCCCCTGATCATTTTCGTGGCCCTCTTCTGGACCTGCTCCAACAGGTCCATGTCTTTCTTATGCTGAGGGCTGCAGAGCTGGATGCAGTACTCCAGGTGGGGTCTCCCCAGAGCAGAGTAGAGGGGCAGAATCACCTCCCTCAACCTACTGGCCACGCTTCTTTTGATGCAGCCCAGGATGCGACTGGCCTTCTGTGCTGCAAGCGCACATTGCTGTCTCATGTCCAGCTTTTCATCCACCAGTACCCCCAAGTCCTTCTCGGTAGGGCTGCTCTCAGTCCCTTCATCCCCCAGCCTGTATTGATAGTGGGGATTGCCCTGACCCAGGTGCAGGACCTTGCACTTGGCCTTGTTGAACCTCATGAGGTTCACATGGGCCCACTCCTTGAGCTTGTCCAGGTCCCTCTGGATGGCATCCCGTCCCTCTGGCATGTCGACCATACCACTCAGCTTGGTGTTGCCTGCAAACTTGCTGAGGGTGCACTCAGTCCCACTGTCTATGTCACTGATGACAATATTAAACAGTACCAGTCCCAATACGGACCCCTGCGGGACACCACTCGTCACCAATCTCTATCTGGACATTGAGCCGTTGACCACTACCCTCTGGATGCAACCATCCAACCAATTCCTCACTCAGTGGACAATCCACCCATCAAATCCATACCTCTCCAGTTTAGAGAGAAGGATGTTGTGGGGGACCGTGTCAAAGCCTTACAGAGGTCCAGATAGTCGACATCTGTAGCCCTTCCCATGTCCACTGATGTAGTCACTCCATCATAGAAGGCCACTAGGTTAGTCAGGCAGGACTTACCTATACATGTCCTATACAAGCACATGGATTCTCACAGGAGAAATGAGATGAAATTAAGACAAAGGGAAATTTAAGCTGAGTTTCAGGGGGGAAAAACACTTTTAGTTATACTTTAGTTTTAATAATTAGTTATGCTCTAGAGTGTCATAATCTTCTCAAGGAAGTGAGGAGAGTCATGTCTATTGAGACATTTTCAAGTCAGATGGATAGAACCTGCTGGTTATGTACTTGGAGAAAGGAATTGGCAAAGAGCAATCTTTCCATTAACCTTTTTTATTATTTTAATACCTCATGAATTTTCCTCAGAAAATGTCTTGTATTGAACAAAGTTCTTGCAGTCTTACCAGCAATATTCATAACGTGAAGATGCTTGACATTGTATAAGCAGTCTGAAACAAATCCTTCTGTGATCAGTATATGTCATTCGTCCAATGAGTATGACCTTCCTGTGCTGAAAATAATGTAGAAACTCAGGCTAGGCAGATCTGTCTACCCCTCAGTTGTCTAATAATCACAATTATCATTTCAGATAATAGCAATAGGATTTGATCATGAATGTATTTGAAGATTTTTACCAAAGGTGTCTCAAATTTAAATAACCCCTATAGACAGACAGTATAGAGTATGTGCTAATTAGGAACTTAAAATAACTTTCCAAGACATAAATTATTAATTTTTGACTCTCCTGTATCAGAAATTTTTTTAACCCTTGTAAAAGAATTGAATTTAATAAATTTCTTTAATTGTTTGGAAAGGAAAGTTAATTACAATTAATCCCTTTCATTTTTAGAAGGGTAAGTAGGAAGTGAAAGGTTCAAACAAATATTTGCAGTTGGATATATAATACCAAAATCCACTGTGCCTGTGTGTATTCCTGGTACTGAAAAATATTGCAGATTTGTTAAGTGATTACTTCCTTCTAGGAAGGTACTGTATGTCTTCTCACCTGCAAAAACTCTGGAAGGAGACTTTACACCGCATAGGCAGTAGCTTCCTCATTTAGTCTTGCAAAGGTCTGACAAATACATTGCAATTTTAGCAGTGAGGCTGCTCTAGAAATTTATCAGTAATCTCTAGGAATTGAACACTGGTGGTAGGAAGTAGCTATAAATACTTTTTAATTTCTCAGTTATTCTTAGTAGATGTACATTTTCTTTTTATAAAGAAAATATCTGAAATATGTATTACTTTGATGTATAACTCTATTGTGTCAGGTAAGGACTTTGTAATGTAAGAAGTAACAGATATCCTTATATTAATCTGCAGCATATCGAAGGAAGAGAGAAAAACACCTTTCCTTTCACTATCTTTTAAGAAGATTAATTGTCTCTAATGATGCACAAGGCACTATTTATAACCGAATACAAAAGTTTTCCCATTTTATAGTTTTTCAGAAAAGCCTTCATGAAAACATTGCACTTCACAACATAATAGTGAGGCTAACCTTCTTGCAAGTTTTCTTTAAAAACACACCACTTTCTCATGGCAGTTTAGTATATGCTGTGACAAAGCTAAAATCCATCCTTTTAAATGCATGTTGAAGTGCATGTGCTAAAGAACATACAAAAATGAGTTATTCTTGTTGTCTAAGGTTATTTTTATATTATGGTACTTCTGTCTAAGAGAACATCTTCTTAAAATGTGGCCTAAAATAAAACCTTGAATCTCTGTTTATTTGCAGTTTGGCTTTTTTATCCGTTAAGCTTACTTTTACATAGTCATGTATGACATGAATTTGGCCCTGGAAATGCAAGGTGGCATTAAATAATCTTCCATAATCAATTTAAACAAGGATTTTCCCAACTCTGGGAACCTGATAAAATGTCTTTACTGAACTGAAGTTGGAAGTTCTGGGAAAACACTTAAATTACTAAGAATAATGCTTTCAATACATGACATTCAGCAAGCAAATGATACACTGCTAATCATAGCCTTTGAATACGATTCACATTGTTGGTTTACGTGTGCTTTATAATTAATTGCAAGTGATTCATGATCTTAAGTTTCCAAATCAAAAAGAAATGCAGACAGCTGATTCATATTTTTTATGGTGAGCAGCAATTTGTACCTAATGACTAGTAAAGTGAAATTACTGAGTGTGTTCAACTGAATTTCCTGAATACATCAGTGGGAGTTTTATAATTTTACAGTCAGCATGATATATTCAGAATCAGTTAAAAAAGTGACATTTGTTTCAGATTAGGTTTATAAATAAAATTAGAACTGAATTGGCAGTATTTTCATTTTAATCTCTTTTACTCAGGGGTATATAATTTGGCTTTTATGTCTCTTTACATTAATTAGAAATAGCAATTGCAGGCACAAGATTAAAACCACCATTACATGTCAACCTCCATGAGCAAGAAGGGCATTGTCTGAATGGAAAATTAACTATTCTTTCAGTTAAAGGAAACTAAACAAAAAAAAAACCCCTCTTACTGCTTTTCTTTCATCTTTCCTGTGGATTGAGACAGAATTTTGCTCCTGAAAGAGATCAGCCTGAAACTTTTAATAAGCCTGTACATGTGGAAGCATTCTGGTTACAAGCTTTCTTCATATCTATTCCCCGTCTAGTCTCTCTGGCTGCAGTTACAGTATGGATGTGCATCACAGTATTTTTTAGCACCAGCCATCCTACAAATGCCTCATCAAAGAACACCGCAGCCCTGGTTTTGCCACACTTTCTGCTTTGTGAAAACTTGGGGTTGGTTATGCCAGCTTACGCCTGCTCTGGAGCTAGGACATGGCCAAGGAGTTTGTGCAGATTTGGGAAGCAATCCTGGGTTCCTTCGTACCAAGAAGGCCCTTGGACAAATACCACAATATCAGAATTTCTGCCTTTACCCCTCCACAACTTTGGCCTCAGGCTATCATTTTTCAGCTCTTTCAACCGTGCTTTCTGTGCAGGCCCCATAGAGTGACCCTGTCAATTCCTCAGTGTGCTCTGTGTAAACCAGCAGGTCCAGGACCACCTACAACACCCTCCTGAAGAATGCTAGGGGTGTGCACTAAGTGTCCCTGCTGCACGGGGGAGAGATCTGGCATCCCAGCTGCATAC
>NW_008824869.1:296274-309445 GCF_000699105.1 Pygoscelis adeliae
TCTGATATGACTTCTTTATTCTTCCAGTTGTCTTCTTAACACTGAGGCTTTCAGAAAAAGCAAATGGTCAGTTCAGTGGGTAAGGATGTGCTGCGTTAAGGATGCTAAGGAGGGTTATGAACTTGTGTGGAGTTTGATTGTAGAATAATGGAATACAGCAGCTTCTTTTCAATATTTTATATGTTCTTCTTTAAGAAAAATAATTACTTGCATTATGGATAACGTGAAGTACAAAATGAAATGGTAACATGCAGATACACTTGTATATGTATTGTGCTAGGCTTTGAACTGGAAAATATGAAAAAAAACTCTTCCCTCTCAAAAAAATCCCCCAAACAATAAAAAACCCAAGCCAAAACCAAGCCAAACAACAATAAAAAGGGGAACCACTTTAATTTGCATCTGCTGATCTGCCATCGTATCATGATTAATACACTAGAAACAGTTCTAGACTGGGACATAATATTGGCAGAACTGCAGCCATGTGAGATACTTAAAAGCATGCCATGGATTTCAGTCATGTTTCATCACCTCTTATCTCTCTAATTCTGCCACTTTTCCAGGTTGTTGGGATGAAGTTATCGGATGTCTACCCTGAGACCTCTAATTAATGACCACTTAGGGAATTTGGTTGGCTAGGCCTGGTTTAATTACATTTTCTAGCTAAAACTTCAGAGGGCATTCTGATTGAGATTCAGGTGTCACTTGGATAACAAACTTCAGTATTTTGACAACAACCTAAACAGATATAGAAATTATTTATTTTACATACTGTCTTTTTGGAAAATTCACTCCATTAGGTGTTCACACACCCACACAGTTAGTAAAGGAGGCTGTAAAATCTCTGCATATATCAAGACAGTGGTATTTCTAGCATGTGGACCAAAGCTTTCAGGAAATAGGGAGTGCTTTTGGAATCAGCATGGCCTTTCTAGTACGATCCTGTAAGGGGATCCTCAGTTGCTGTGGGCTGTGAAGCTGCTGCGTAGAAACCTCAGGTGAGTTTGTACGTGTATCATCACAGCTTTCAGAGCTTCTTAATGCTTTTGATTAAGGCAGCCCCTACAGCAGTCTGTTATCCTCCAGGCATAAAAGTAGGTTGAAGTCACCTTTTGCACACTATCCCTGGACCGGGAGGTATACCATGCTTCCCCGGGCACAGAAACTTAGCTGGTGGTTTTGAGCAGCACAGATGCTGCTGTCAAAATAAAATCAGTCTGAATTAGTTTCTCTGACTGTGCAGGGCATGCAACTCAACTAATACTTTGTTATTACTTACATGCTTGTTAATTCAAAATGTTCAGGCATGAACTACAGAAGGACCTGGCAAATTCTGCACAGAGAAAAGCTGGGGTATATAGTTTAAAAACTTGAGGCTGTAGCATAGCAGCTCTGTCCCTTGAGAGTGTTTCCGATTTAATTTAAAACATGTTTATCAAAGTACTTTTTCCCAAGTAGAATTTTGTGCTAGAGGGGTTTGAAGGACACCATCCTCAGGGCTGTCCACCTGAAGAAAGTGAGTGCTGGATGGTACAGCACAGTTCTTGTGTCGTGAGGCAAAGGGCTGCTCTGTAGGGTCCTATGGAAAATGGACATATTTTAGTATCATGAATATCTGCTTGTCCAACCCAGCTGCAGGTTTCCAGGCTATGATCCAGTGGCACCAGTGCTGCCTCCTAGCACATTCAGCCAGCTAGCTCCCTCCAACAACCTCAGCCATCACTTGTTTCTGCTGTGACAGGGGGCATATCTGAAAAGTGAGGATACCTGAGCAAATGTCCTAACACAACTGCCAAAATCAGTCTCTGTGTATTTATTAGTGTGTCTCTCTGTGTATTTATTAGTTTGTAACATCAGGTGACTGAGGCTTTCTGACTAAGCTTATTCTCCACCTGAGATCTACTAGTATAAATGTGAAAGAATTGAAAGAATAGTTTAAGCTTCCATTTCATGAAAAGGGAATTTTTGCATTTCAACAAAAAGGATTACAAAACATTGTTCTCAAAATCTGATAAGCTGATATTCAGAGTATTCTGAGAGTCTGATATTTAGTCTCAGTTTCCCAGATGTGCTACCAGATTCCTTAATGAACCTGGCAAACCATGTGTTTTCTATCACTGAGTGTCTATTTTTCATTTTCATTTTTTACTGCTTGATAAAGGTGGTAGTGAGACATACTGGAGTTGGTGTTTTTTCTCTAGTTATGGTGTCTACTCTATTGTAAAATGGCACCTTCAAATGTTGCTCAGGAATTTTTTTTGGTATTAAAATCTAAACAGTACTTTAAATTGTTTCCAGAAGTTTACAGGTTCACATGCATAATGTGGTCAACATAATGGCCAGCATAAACAGATACTTTTTTTCCGGCTCAAAGAGAGAAACCAGGCTTTGAAAACCTGTTAGAAAGGCTACTTTTAGAACCTGGTGGTGTGCTGCAACACAGCTGACCCTGCACTAGCTGGGATGGGGTCCTCTCATTCTGCATTGCTGTGACCCACAGTGAACATCCTGTGTCTCCAATGGGAGGGAAGAAGAGAAAAGAGGCGGAGAGGACTGTAAACCAGCCCGTTCCTGCCCTGGAAAAGAAAGACGTTCTAATTCTCAGCAATCTCTCATTAAAAATGGCATGTCTCATTTTATTACTGATTTGTTTAGCAGTGAAAATGTATGCAGTGCTTTACAAAAACCAGCATGAGCATCTCTTGCCCATTGGCTTCTAGGCAGCAGAGGACTACCATTCCCTGTTTTCCTATTCTGCTACATGGAGATAAGAAGTGTCAGATCATGAAACCGTGCTTTCAAAAATGTTATCAAAAGTAAAAAGTTTATTTCCTCATTGCAAAGTGTCCTGTTCTTCGACTTCTGACTCTTGTTACAGGTCTCAGTCAGACAGACTAGACAAGGCATCTGTGTAAAAAGGTCACGATCAAAATCATATCACGCCAAAATTGAGCAGCTCTATCACAATATAGTTTTCTAAATAAAAGGTTTTCTAGATAAAATGTGTATTTACTCCCTACAGCAGCTCAATAATTTCTCTTCATTAAAAAGATGCTTAATACTGTGAAGCAACATATTATAGAAATCATTGTATTATGTAGCATGTGCAATATACAACAAAACTGAGAGCTGACTGCACTGCAGTTGGACAATGCAGGTCTTTTTGCAGTCAGAATGATTGCTATTTAATTACTTGTTTCCAGAGAAAAGGGGAACTCATCAGTTTGCACATTTGTGTATAAAAAATCTAAAAAGGTGAGGGGATTGGATTTTTTTTTTAACACCATCTTGGAAGAAAATTGACGTTTTCACTCATATTAAAAAGACAGTTTCAGTTGTTTAAGAATTTTTTTTTTCCCCTTAGACATGTTTTCTACTTTAATCCAAGGAAAATAATTTTGATATTAGCAGAACATGTGACTTTCTTTCTGGCTCAAAAAACTATGACACATTAAAATGTGTCAGCACAGTGTTAAACTTGCCATGTTAACCTAAAAGTGAAGAGCCAATATAGACATGCACTCATATTATCAGTGTTTGCTTGTTTGTGATTACGTTTAAATTCTTTCACTGCCTGTCTCACTGGCTCGAGGAAAGGTAGTGGTGCCTTGTTTACAAAAGCAATAATATCTAGCTAGTTTCTCATTACAAAAACACACAAAGCAATTTCATTTTGTTTGTTAAAAATGAGTTCTAGTAATATGTGAAAAGTTTCCCAAAAATTTCCTCTCAATTAAAAGAATTAATGGAGCTGAAACAAAAGAAAAAATATTTCTATAAGCTAGGACGTGCATTTAACATTTACATGAAGCAAGATTATCCCTTTGTCTTCAAGTAAAGTGCTAATGTAATGGCAATCAAAAGATAATAGATGCCATGATCACCATGAAAAAAAATTTGGTCTATTATAGGCAGTGGCATTTTTGCAGTATGGTTACTGTATAGATGCCTAATGCAGGGTAAGATATTTTACTGTGACCCCATTTCATACAATAGAAAGACCATATCTTTTTAAGGATTAAAGTATATCCAGCTGCATCTCTAAGGCCATCCATACATAACAGCCTGAGCAAGGTGTTTTGTTTAAAAGAAAATGTCATAAATACATATCTATGATTTTGTATTTAAGAAATTTTAAACGCTGTTCATAATAAGTATTTGGGGGCATTTTTAAAGAAAACTTCCTGAAATACAGTAAATCTGCTATGTGCATGAGTAATATAACAGATTCCAGTTACGTGGCATTCAATTGCACCATTTTCTAGGATAAAAACCCAGTTCCCCTGTTGAGAGATCAGTCAAATGGGCATTGGGAACAGGACCTGGCACTGAGAGCCAAAAGGAGGAAAAAGAAGAGTGGGTCCTTTCCACCCTTCCCCTAGCCACGTGGCAGCTTTCTTCCAACCATTAACCAGTGACCTCGAGCAGAAACAGCTGCCTTGGCCCCTTTTGAGGGCGGGGGGGGATTTTGATGCTGTAGCTACACAATCAGTGACTCAGGGCCATCGCAACTGAAAAGACTACATAAATCAATAAATCATCTGTAGACAAAGTATAAACCATTGCATAACTTACAGTGAAATTATAAACTTATTGCACGTTTAATGATATAAGACTGCAAAATATATTCCCCATTATAACCCAGATATTTTTATTCTTGTCTCTTGCTTCCTTTAGAACATACTTCTAAAAAAAAATCCTAAACAGATAAGGGTGGCAGGCTGATTTGTGTGCCTATCTTTTATACACTTCTGTGTTTATGGTAGGACTAATACTCTGGAGTAGCACAATAAGGCAAAGAGCAGATGTGACATATGAAAGTATGATAAACTTTTGGGATGGGTTTTGGCAACAATCATACTTGTTGGATAGTGAGATTATGCCTTTATTAGGCCTGAATCTTTTTGACTCCATAGACAAGGAACTGGCCTTAATTTTCAATGTAGGTGGTTTTACAGGTTGGGGAGCCTTTTTCTTCTTTTGCTTCACATTCATTTGGCATATCTTGACATTCACAAGCTCATGCTCTAGCATTCAATAGTTCATACCTATGGAGGAAAAAAGAGACTAGTGCCTTTCTATTGCAGGGAATACAACCATATGTATTGGATTGTGTGGGGGCAATACAAAACTTATCCTTTGGTATGCCCCAAATATATCTGTATACCTGCATTAATCAAAGCATGCAGAAAGGTATCACTCACCGGCTGTGTAACACAGTTCAACTTCGAAGAACTGTATGACTGCCCTGCACCCTGCTTCCCCCACCCTGTGGCCTCCTGCACGTCTCCTTTCTGTGCACTTTAAATAGCGACAGAGCAACTGAGTCCTGCAGGTGCCACTGAGATCAGGCAGCCTTTCTGCAGAGACACCTCTCATCCCTGCTCTGCAGGTTCCCTTGCTGCAGACTCCCGTGCTCCAAATACACCTTCTGGCTCTGAAAGACTTGCTTTCAAATTTAGCCAAAATCCCATTTTTGTCGCTGCCACTAGAGGGATCTGTGCAGTTCGCTCTCTCCTCCTGTTCTCCTTTCTTGTCCCAAACTGGAAGGAAGGCCAGAGCAATCTTACCTCACTACTGCATTTTCTTTCTTTCTTTTTTTGTTTGTTTATTGTATTCTCTCTTGAGTCTGATAATACAGTGTACATTATTTATATTTTTGTTTCCTGTAAGTTAGCTTAAAAACATTAGAGCTAAATGATACCTATTCATCAATTATTAATTCTTGATTTATGCCTGTGGCACCTGGGGTTCCCATCCAAACACAAGCCAGGATTTCTTATGCTCTGAGGTTAGACAGAACTGCGCATTCTTCCTATAGTTTTGGTCCTGTCATTAACAAATGACAATTTGGTAATTACTCATTAGTTACTTAAGTATAGAATTTAAAAAAAAAATATATTTCTGTGCACATGTAAATGGCATGAAAATTACTTTTTCAAATTTACATCCTGGGGGAAAAAAACACAAGGTAGCTCTTCAGATATGATGGGAAAGGATGAGTGATTAACATATAGTGATTATGAAAGTGGATCTTGGTATTTTTCATCCTGTGCTACATCACAAGAAATGCAGTTCAAGTCAGGGGCTTTTTCTAAAAATTTTTTTGGAAACATTTGAAGTATGTATTTTTGATGCATGATCGAAAGGGTTTTTTTTAATGGTAATCAAATTAATCAGAGAGGAGGGGTAAAAAATTGAAAAATTATTAAAATGGTTTTGAAATTGTCAGGGAACACTTCAGCTGTCACTACTACAGTGGTAGCATTGTTTGAGGGAGCTGGTAAGAGCAGAAAAGCTTCAACATTTCCTTGTTTGAAACTTCTTGCAGGTCAATAGTGACTGAAAATAATTACATTGGATTGCAGCCTCAGTCCAGTTCCTAGTGGACAAGTGTCCATGTCACAAAATCCACCATTACAATTGGCAATAGTTGGCAGGCTCAGCAGAGAAGCCAAGGATTGAATGGGCATGGAAATTAAACTATTCTCCTGCCCCTAATTGTGGTCCTTTCAAGTCATCGTTGAGGAACATTGTTTGGGAAAAGTTGCACAGCTGTTGGCAGTGCTGAACATGCCCTGTGGATAAACATAGCATTTCCATCTCCAAGGTCTTAATGTGGCACATTCTGTAGCCTTAAAAGTCACACCAAAGCGGGGGGAAAAGACATTTCTTTTTTTTCTCTGTTATAGTAGTAGTATTTGCTTAAAAAAATAAAACCCACAGCTGAAATGAAGAATAATGTCCTTCTTCCAAAATACTTACTACCCTGTCGTCAAATATATTAATTAAAAGAATGGAGGAATGGTGGGTTTTATTTTTTTTTTATGAATCCAGTGTTATTATTTCTATCACTATGTACTTTGGTAGAAAAGTGATCACGTTGCTTAAATGGATTACTTAAATATGGGTTACCTTGCTTACATATGGCACTGGTGGCCTAATTGATATGCTGGGACTCTTGTGCTCAAGGACATGGCTGGAGCCATGGGACAGTATGGGAATCAGACAATCATTGATTTCTCGTGGATTTCAATAGGAACTTTTGCTTAACACCTGATAATAAAAATTGTTCTAGTCTAATTCTAATTGGAACTTGACATAAAAAAAAAAAATCATATGAGCACTATCAATTTTAGTTTTCCCTTCCATAGAAAGAGTAATATTTGTCTACTGTTTTTTTCAATGGGGTTGGAAGACATAAGTAAATAAAGTATGTCAACCTCCAGCACACTCAACAACTGCAGCAGTTTCTAGTCTTTTGAGGGGAGGACTGTTCACTTTTCTTTTTAGTGAAGAGTAAGAGGTGTATAATATGGCTTTTCTTAATACTGGCTTATTTTAGTGTGTTTCAGCTCAGGTGATTTGCCTTCTGGAATGTTTTTTTTAGGATGAACCTCAATGGGAGACACCTCTTTAAAGAAAGTACCTGAAAGACTATCTTTCACCAGGTACCTCAGCTTTACATAGGATTAATATTTTAGTGACAGATAGTATCAGACTATTTAGGTAACTATGGTCTAGATCAAGAGGCAAATTCTCTCCATTTTTTTTTTTTGTTTTGGTTTAGTTTTTTTAATGCTGTTTAAAAGCTAATAAGTATGGGTACACCCTGAAATGCTGTTCACTGTAGCCTGTGTAGATTCAATTTTTGCAACAGTGGGAAGTGAAAGGTAACACATATGATTTTGTGCCTTTCACTGTGGGACCACTGCAGCTGCATTGCTGCTTGAGTTCATCTTACCAAACTCAGAATTGGAAACTGGTGACAGTTTCAAATGTCTTTTTAGCAGATTTAGAAATTTACATATCTGTGGGTAGTTCTTAAGCTTTCCTGTTTACCCCCACCATTTCTTTCAAATCTGTAATCAGATAATCAACTATTTGGCTCTCTGGTCTGAGTACACAGATGGAATCTGGCTACAGGATTGATGCGTTGATGCACATGGACCCTGGGAAAGCACAGAGGCTAAGTTTGCACTATGAAATGAAGTTCTTGGTAGAAATGAATCTGGAAATTTTCTGTGCTGATTCTCTATAGTAGTGCTGCCAATTCGCAATGTCTTTGTAAACTTTGTTAGGTACTGCTTTTAGTGATGTATTTCCTTCTTCCATCTAAAGAACTTAATTTCTTGCAGTTACACTATATTTGCCAAAGTAATTATATCAATGCTCTGAAGACTGGTCAGTGACCCCAGTGTGCCAAGCACATATGTTATTGCTGTACTCTTGGCAATAATAAGCATACAATTGCTGTTCTGCTCTGGAAGCATTATGCCTTTTTGGTTATTTTTTTATTGGGCACGTGAGAGCATTCATATTTTTCTAATGTCTTGCTTATTTATAACAGAACAATTAAATTTATAATCTGCAGCTTTTAATGATACAATAATATATCAAGAAGTTTGCAAGTGACTTGTGGAACCAACTTCTAATTGAAATCAAGATTCTCAGTGTTTGTGGCATAGAAGCCTGAAGCAAAACACAAAATGAAAATAAAAATTTAAGGGTTTTTTTTCTTTTTGAAAATGTGTGATTTCTTGCTTCTTGTTAGATACCAAGTATAGAATCACCTGACATATAATCGCTGAGCTTCATGCATGGTCTGAAAAGAAAAGTTTTCTAAAGTAAATAATCAGAGAGAAGCTTATTTCAAAGCCTACCTGGGCAAGTCTACAAGCCTTAATAAACAGCAGCAGCAGGCCTCTATGGGACTTTGGTTAATTCAGTTTTCAGTGCCCCTGATTGCAGGTTCACTTTTAGCATTGAGACAGAGCCCATGCCAGAGTATCTTAAAGACTTGCTGTAATCAACTGGAATTCAATGTTAAATCCTCCGAGACACCCAGTTCTTCCGCAAGGTCTCCAACATGCTGCAGCAGCTGTACTCCTGCAGCACATCCAAGGGACCGAAGGCACAAGGTAGCTACCTTTTCCCAGAGCTCATGCAGATGAGCCACAGTTGTTCCAACCAAACCAACTAGACCAATGTTTTCATCATTGAGTACTTATACACCTCAGTTATAACACCAAGTTAATTGGTGTTTAACAACATAGTTGTAGTAGTTTAGTGTAGTTGAATATCAGTAGTCTACCTCCTTTTCTGATACCCAAATTTACTTTTATTTTTTCCTTTTTTTGCCCTTTTGGTTCATCATATGCCCACAGAAGCTTAATAATCATGTTCTGATGCACAGGGTTCAGTGCTTGCTGCCACTGTGGTTTGGGTTGGTTTGGGGGGGGGTGGAGGGGTTGCCTCTTCTGTGTAGTCTCTCAAGAAATATTTTTGAGAAGCACACATTTGTAATCCATATAAAGAAAAAAATTGGTTTTCATGTTCACGTTTGAGAGCTAGACAGAGAGTTGAGGAAGATGAGAGAGAACTGTGATCTGAAAAAGAAAGACATGCTCTTCAGCCTTATGTCAACTGTAGTACAGCTGTTTTCTTGACCTTCCCTGATGTAGATGGCTTAAGATAATTTTCAGGTCTTTGATCTGTCCCCATTATTGCGCAAAGTTTATATCTGCTGGCAATAAAGATTTAAAATTGTTTAAATATCTGAAATTGTGTTATATTCTTCTTGAAGAAGTACTAATGTTGAAGGATGAAAACTGAAACTTCTGTAGTAGGAAGACAGTTATCTCAAAAGGCTGGTAACAGAACAGAAATTTCTTACACAATTTTATCTGTGTGATGTTGACTGAATGTAGTGCTAAGCTGACAGTACAAACACAGTTCTTCATGGACACAGGTATGCATCATAAAATACTGTTATCATACTTGGTCCTAATCAGCACCTTTCATAAACGGCCCTCCCATGCACTCCTCTACTGCCCTTTTTCAGCATTGCTTGCTTTGGGCTCAACTTGACTATACCTGATATTTTTTGTTCGTGAATGAGATAAACATTTTATTAGACTCTAAGGTCTATGCTTTATTGTCCTCTTGTGCTCCATCTGACAAGACCAGGCGATTAATTATATAATAGACCCCTGCATGTTCCTCTCTTTTCTTTTGTCTGGTAATACAAGAATTGTTCCTGCATGAAATCGAATCTCTGGAAGACCTATTAAGGCAGAACTCTGCCTCCATCTAAAGAGGTATTTTAGTGAAACTACTCTGTGACATCAGATATAGCATTTGCTAAGGTTTTAGGATAGAAATTAACATTTCTTTTCTAATTTTCTAGAGCCATGTATTTCTTTAGAATGCTAACAAAGGGAACTGTGTATTCCTTTTTACTTGATCTTTTGCAAGGAGTTGTTGACATTTTACGCACAATGCTCCATCCACACACACTGGACAACACACATTTGTGATCTTTTTTCCCTCCTCAAATATAGGAGGAACTGCTGCATCTCAACAATTGCTATGTGCTCTGTACCTAAGAAAATTGGTGATTCTCTATATCGCCATAAAGTTATTGCTGGCAAATGATGGCAATTTAATTTGTAACCTATAAACATGTATATAGCACAGTGTAAGTGCCTTGGCTCTTATGTCTTTTTATCCATTTGCTCTGAGCAACAAACATACTAATGGTGTTGTTGCTTCACTTATATTTGTACTACTGTCCTCTATTAATGATCATATCTATTCAGACAAACATATACTTATTAATGATTTGGACAATATATAGACAAATGGTCATAAAATATGATAACAAATGGGTGAAAATAAAGGTTGTCTATAGTTTGCATGGTTTACTCTGAGAATAAGAAAACCTGATAATGGATGATGGGATTTGCTAAGGAAGCTAGAAATTGAAGTGCCCATCAACTGTGGGATGTTAATAGAAATTAGGCACTTAATATTTCTATTTATTCCTTATTTATTTTGAATATTTTTTGAATTTATTTCTTTTAATATTCCTAATTTATTTTTAAAAGCTTAGTGGTAACATTTAAAATCAGTTCACTAAGAAACTAACTATTACATTATAAAAAGTTTTTCTCATCATAAAAAAAATCCATATTTGCTGATTTAATTTGCACTTATTTTATAGAATAACTTTTTTATTTATTATAGTCTATCTATAACAAACCATGTTAAATCTTTGAGAAAAAAAATCAATATTTAAAATATATAGATGGATAATCCCACCAACTTCTTATGGATATTGACCAGCACAATAGAAAAAGATATTTACAGTCTCAGAAATGATAATGGTGTATATCCCCAATGTAACAGCAGAATGCAAAAAGGAAAGATAAAACCCAAAGCACCCAATGAATTTGAAAAAGCCCATTTTGCTTCTAGTTCTATTATTTCAAAGGTTAAAACATTGAAATTATGTATGGCAGATGAGTCCTTAGTAAAGTGGAAGACATTTTCTGTTCTGATCATTCTCATTCCTTTGTGCAACTTCCTAAAGGTTTTCACTGAATACAGTTTCATATTTGACTTTCTTCTTCAGGCATGGCAACTTATGTCAAAGATCAGAAAAGCCACTGACTTTGTCAATAAGACATTTTGAAGGCACTTGCATAATTAGAAGACAGTGTCAGCAAAATTAGATTAGTGAAGAACAGTGGTAGGGAACTTGTATTTGTTTAATTGGATTGGCCAAGTCGTATTGAGACCATGACATCCATCATATGGTCCTCTGTATTATTTTTTCATATCTCAGATGTCATGCATACTATCATGAAGTTAGTCAACTGCCTATTGTTGTGAACATCAACTTTTCAGCATCATTTACTCTGTAGCTTCTTTGATGGAGTTTCTGCAGACTATGATGATTTGCAGCTCCACTGTGATGTTTATGGGCTCAATAAAGAAAAGGTTCTAAAAAGATTATGGGCACTGAAAAAGGAAATACAACCTTTTCTGCAGGAGCACAGAGCAGAACAGACTAAACATTTTTGGAATTTCTTGCCTGCCACAAACAGATGATGATTCCCCATAGACATTCTTACTCATTTTATACCCTCAACAAAAGTCTTTAGGGCTTGAATAAAATTTTCAGATATATAACAAGCTATCTTCTCTTTACACAAGAAGTTTGATGTTTAGTGGCAAGATCTTGGAAGACAGGGAATGTCTTATTTTCAAACTTTAAGGAGCCGCAAGACATAATTGTAACTGATATTTAGGCCTAGCTTTCACTAGAGGTATCAGTGAGCTAATGTAGACTTCAGATGTTCCTTTACTCCACAAGTGATGCTTGTCCGGTAGTAGTTGCAACTGGAGAGACAGATCAGGGAAGGACTTAAAAACTTATCCTGCTACAGATGTAGTTACTTTCAGGTGATTTGAAATTTAAATTGCAGTTGCTTGTAGCAGTCTGACTGTGTAAGTTTCTTGCACCATGCTTTCAAGTCTTTATATATTTTACTGAAAAAAAACCCATTATATCGCTTCTTTTATCTTCTGATATTTAGTCAAAGCAGTTATGGGAGACTACAATAGCTAGATTTACCTCCTGCATCATCCACAGTTATGCTAGTCAAGTTCTTTTGTGCTGCGTTTATAATACACAGTGCCGTGAAGCAAGGAAATCAGTTTTGACCTTCCTTTCCACACTGACTGGAAGAAGGAAAAAAAGCCTTTACTTGTGAACCGAATTATTGTGGAATATTTTTGAGATAAGCTGCAACCAAATGTGTTTTTGCAGAGTCTGTTTTCTGGATACAGTCATATTTAAATGGATCGGGTTATTCATAAGATTGTTGGCAAAGTTACATTGAGTTTCCTAAGCTGTGATGTAATTTGAACGGCCAGCACAGTGGTCCTGAAGGTTGTATGGTCATTTTCACGAAAGGTCATGCCTATGTTAAAGGTTTTATGTGCAAGGTTCTCAGTGATCCCTATCTTCTTGAATCGGGCGTAGCAGAAGTAGCTAGAGGAAAGGTGGTGGGACCAAGATATCATAGAATCACAGAATGGTTTGGGTTGGAAGAGACCTTAAAGATCATCTACTTCCAACCTCCCTGCCATGGGCAGGCACACCTTCTACTAGACGTGGCCTTGAACACTTCCAGGGATGGGGCATCCACAACTTCTCTGGGCAACCTGTTCCAGTGCCTCACCACTCTCATAGTGAAGAATTTCTTCCTTATATCCAATCTAAATCTTCCCTCTTTCAGTTTAAAGCCATTATCCCTTGTCCTATCACTACATGCCCTTGTAAAAAGTCCCTCTCCAGCTTTCTTGTAGGCCCCCTTCAGGT
>NW_008824869.1:312034-314895 GCF_000699105.1 Pygoscelis adeliae
CCTGCAGCCTGAGGTCTGCACTGCAGCCTCTCCCTTCAGCAGTTCCATCTGCGTGGTGGCATCAGCCACCGCTGGGGTAGATGGTACAGACCCCCCAGCCGGAGCTGCAGCCTTCGTTCTCGGACGAGTGCCCACCATTCTGCCTTGAGGGTCAGGTAGGATGAGCGCTCTTGACCTGTGCAGATGGTCACAGAACGGTGCCCAGTTGCTGGGTTATGTATACTTCAAGTCCCCCACTCGGCCCATGGAATGCCCCTCCTTCGAAGAGGTGCCCTCCCTGCATGCCCTCCCGCGCGAACTGCCGCGCCACGCCCTGGCTGCCGCGCCACGCCCTGTTTGCCCATCCTGTTCACAGCGCTCCTTGTCACTAGCGCTCCCTGGGGCTGCCTTGCGTGGGAGTGGGTGTGGCCGCCATTACTCCTGGCCCGGCCCACGCCTCGCCAGCTGCCCCCCTGAGAGCTGCCCGCTCAAAGGGGGGCCTCCCTTGGGGGGGTGGGGGGGTGCCCGCCATTACTCCTGGCCCGGCCCACGCCTCGCCAGCTGCCCCCGTGAGAGCTGCCGGCTCCCGGCAGGTCTCCGCGCTCCCCTGGGTTTTCCCCGGCTCAGGAAAAGCCCCCGTACACCGCAATCCCCCACTCCACTGTGGGACGCGCCTGCACCAGAGCTGATCACCCCTGCGATCCCCCTCCCCAACACCTCCTACCTGCTGTGCCTGTCAGCAGCAAATACAGTGTAAATATACAGTGTTGGAGAAAGTTCTCAGGAATCTGAGTGAACAAAAGTGTCTTAAATCAACCTCTGCAGCCTGAAGAGCTGTCGTGCTTTCCATTTTCACTTACATCCAAAGACAGGGGCCCAAGACATCCCTGTATTTGCTCCCCTTCATCTTCCAGGGCCTGCTTTCTCATCCATGAGCCAAAAAGCAGGCGCACCTGCAAAGTTTCTGACCGAGCATTAGAACCAGCAACCGTCTGGGACTGTCACCTCTGCTATAAACCAGTTCTTAACACTTAATTTAAGATGCATGATTTTCTTTTGCAGTTACAAAGAGGCAAGATTTTTATATACCAGAATTACCACAGACAGATGTTATCGATATATTAGGGACGATACAGTTTCAACATCAGGTTTTTTTATCAATTTAACAAAAATTATATTAAAAATATACTGATGCTACTCACTTTTTTCCCTCAGACTTCAGATTTCACCAAGTTCTTCCAAGCTTTGTTTGAAAACAATGCTTTTGATTTTTTACTTCTTTAATACTCGATATTGGTTCATTATCATAGTACTTCTAGTGTCACATTCTTACCCAGTTAGATGACCTCTACGCTCATACATGAGTTACATTTATGAGACAATTAAGGTGTTTTTAATAACTCTTTTACAGTATTATCATCAATCTGCAGCCTTGATTCCATTTTTTCCTTGCACTTTTATCATCATTTTTTAAAAAGTCTTTACATGTATTTCCAGAGTGGGACATTGTGTTAATGTTGTCACTGTACATGACATATCAAAGCAGATGTCCTTTAGGAAAATGCTGCATCATGACTTTGGATCGTGGCGCAGTGATGTAATGCCATATGAGCCAGGAAAATGTCAGACATGTCATGCTGTTTCTGGTTTATGCAGTTCTAATGTTTGTTTAAACTGTAAGGTTTAATCTAGTGTCAGCGACTACAGAAGGATACACTTAATTGGCATCCTAGAAAGACGACGTGCACATTTTAAGTAGGATGATTGCTGGGGAGCACACTCCCAGCAGTACATATCAATTATTCTGGATAAGTGGCACAACTAGTTTGTCGAACTGATGTGCCTATTGCTGTCTGCGGTACCACTTCTCCAGGGCACTTCACGGGCTGGTTTGCACATGCCTGCTGGTGAGCAAACAGGTAGCAACAGGGGAACTCTGTGTGTGTGTGTGTGTGTGTGTGTGTGCTGCTATACATGCTTTACGGGTGCATTTCTACTTGCTAATGAACATTTTGTGGCAGCTTTCTGTGGGAGGAGTTCCTGTGGAAACAAAACGGATATTTGGTCTCTCCAGCTTGGTCATTCAGTTTGCATTAAGTTCAAGTGGTTTAAACTTAAACTCTTAATAATGTCAGCCCCTATCTCTAAATCTACTCAGAGTAGATTATGGGCATGAAACAATATTTTTGTAAATTCATATTATCGTTTTTATTGTACAATGTGCAACCACTTCTTTCCTTGGTGCTTCATTCTGAGAACAAATTCAATCATATTTATTAATTCTTTGCTTTTAAATATTATGATCATTAACTTTGTAGAAAAATATATGTATCCAGGATTGCAGTCACCTATTAATTTCAGCAATCACTGAATGGACAAATTTATTTTTCTACCATCACATAAATAAGTATTAAGTGGGACTCTGCTTTCTTAACTTGAGGTATTCAGAATCTGAAGTCCTGATACAAAAAATAAAAAATTCTACACCACTTATCAATTAAATATAGAGAGAGCTAGAAGCAAGACCTTTTGTTTGTTTGTTTGTTTGTGAAGAGAATATTTGATAAGTTATAATAATTAAGAAAGGTAGAGATAATGATTATTTGCACTATATTGCATATGTATGGTATCTAATCTTATAGCTAGTTTTGTGACATCATTTATTAGTATTAATAATGTAATATTATTTGAAATAATTTGTGTCACATTGTGATAACCTAATCCTTTGCTCCACAGATGTTTGCATTAAGTGTGTGCAGATCAGTACACATTGCATGATATTAATATGATACGTAGGAAGTGTTTTTCAAAGCCAGGATAAAAAGTTTGCATAGTGTTAAAAAAAGAATTATTACTTACTTTTTCCTTTCATTTACTTAAGC
>NW_008824869.1:314934-323188 GCF_000699105.1 Pygoscelis adeliae
GTTGTGTGTTTTTTTTTTTTTCCAGGAAGATTGAATGTGAATCTAGCATGCAGATGGCATGTAATTGCATTTCCTGCATTGTTACTATATGGGTTTCATTACTTTTTCACAGCAATGCACTGAGATTTAATCACCCAAGGCTAGCATTTGCTGGTAAGATGTGTGTATATAGCGGTCTTGCTCAATGGTTAGAAAGCTTACCCCTTGCCTCATGCACTTCCTCCATTATTGCTGCACCATATGTTCTTTACAAATCCAAACAGAAGAATCATAAGCACTAAATTTACCTGGGAACAACAGCAGACTAAACTGAAGCATTTTTGGCAGTTAGAAAAAAACATGGTAATATTTTTCTTGCCATCTCATCCCAGGCTATTTTTTTTGCCTCTCTGTTTTACCTAATACAAGTAGTTGTCAAACTGAACTTCTAGAGTGCAAATTAGGGTTATCCTTTTACTGAGAATATACTTGCTCATTCTGACTACTGGTGAAATGAGCTATGAAATTTCCTTCATCTCCCCTGATGTTTACACAGGCGAGAAAGATTTTCCCACACTTGTGTGTATCTATGATTTAACTACGAATGACATTGTACCTCTCTAACATTAACCCCTTAATCTAGTACATTTCTACAAATAACCACCTGTAGTCAATTCTTTATTCATAAGCCTTATCTGTTGTTACAGTATATAATCTGTGAGAATGCCCTAATTTTTATCATTCTCTAAGCCTGTCATCATGGCTGAGACAAGGCTTATCCCTCTGAGCAGATGAGATTAGTCGATCATGTTGAAATCAGAAGAGAGATTATAATGCTTGTAATACACTGAGTCAAATTAAATGCATTTTGTTTGTACATCAGAAGATCTTGTTGCTAAGGCTTTGGTGACTTCTGCTGACTGTATAAATTGCCAATAAAACATATGAAGGCTGGGCATGGGGATGAAAAGTCAAGCAAAAAGCAGAAACAAATTAAAGATATTTGTTTTGTTTATTCAGCCTGGTAAACTAGAGGCTTAACTGCTCTGATGTCACCATCATATTCTAAACACAGGGTTTTCACCAAAGATGAACTCTGATCTAAATTACATGTTATTCATTTTAATTTAACTTTGACCAACTCTAAGGGCATCTTTTCTTCTGCATAACTTCTTACCTCTTTGTATTTCTTCTTTTGTTCTTTTTCAGACACATTTCCTTTGTCCTGACTGTTTTGTCAATATGCAGCATAAACACACACATTATTTATGGGCTGTGATCCATACGGAAAGATACTGAGATATATATAGAGATATATATATCAGAAACACAACCATAAAATTATGAATCAGCATGTCAAGTAATTCTTTCTGCTACCCCACCTGGTGTTTCTGTCATACTAGAGTGGTACAACAACAAGAGGTGTTCTTAGAGAAAGAATCCATTTCCCATTAATAGCCCACTATTTTTTTATTTGGATTCCTCTGGATAAACATTCAAAAGCTTGGATATTTATCTCAGCCTTCTCAGGATTATCTGAAACATGTGAATCACAAAACTGAGATGGAAATATCAAGTGAACAAGATTACTCATTATGTTTCAAGCACTTCTGGTTCCAAGTCCCATTCACTAATCTGAAAATGAAAAATACCAAAAATCGTGATGAAAAACGAAGGTAAGAATTAGTTGTGAAGTATGCATGCGGTAGGAGTATGTCTTCCCTTTTGTGCCTTGGAGTATAAGAATGGTCTATTATTTGGCTTCTAGGTAGACACTAGAAGATGTGTTATCTAATTCATTTCAAATATACCCAATTCAGAAAGGACAATTACATCAAATGTCACGAGGAAATTTTAGTTGTGCTTGTAATAATTTATGACATTAAATCTAAGAATTTGCCATCAGCTGGAGGAAGCAATGTCTAAATTAAAGGAGTTGAGGCTTCTTCCAAGTTTAGAAATCCTTGCGTTTTCATAGGTTCTGGTGGAATGCAATCCCCCACATGCCTGTTGTAAACAAAGGCTCTTAATTATCTGAATCTCTTGGAGCCTATAATACAATCCTTGTGGAGCTGTATTAAATATGTGAGAGCTACGAGATTTCTGCATAAAGTAGCTTATAGGCAGCTTGGACCACACAGGTTTGCTTTCATCTCCAAGCTATTTTCCATATGTGAGTTAGGCTGAGCTCTTGTCCTGCCACCAGCATAACACTAGTTGGTGACCAAATTCATCCTTTCGTGGTGCTTGTATTTTTTAGTACTTTTTTGGTAACTCAAAGCAGTAACAATGTCTGTGCCTGTTCATGGATTTTCCTTCCAGAAACTGTCCTCTAAGACCTTTCAAAAGCTAATGTGCCTTATAAGGCCTAGGCAGAAGTAGGGAACCTCCTGCCAGCGTGACTCAACAATAGCTAGCCTAAATAAAAATATGGATATTAACATTAGGCTACTATTCATTTTTTAAAGTTTTTGGTTATGTATCATTCTATTCAGGTCCCTGATTAACACTATTGCACTGCATGTCATACCACATCAGGATTATTCCTGTAACGGGACCTGTTTTTGTTATAGTCTGTGAGAAGTACTGTGTAATAACTCGGCAATAAGTTGTTATGAAAAAGTGTTTTTTGTCAGCATTTCTGAGAGATTGGAGAGAAAGATAATGAGTAGCAAAAGTTTGAATGAATTGCAGTATTTCCAAATTTTCTGAGAATATAATTTTACAGGTGTTTCTTCAAATACTTTTCAAGATACTGTTAAGTATGTCCTTCAATAAGCCCTGACCCTGAAAGAATGAAGCAAACATTTAACTTCATACATTGTGAATAAACTTGTAGATTTCACAGATTTCCTTTGTTTCAGTCTGAGAGGTTAGCCAGATATTACAGATTTGCTTTATTTTTTTCATCTGGAGGCAGAACTGTTGATGCTTCAGGTATCTGTTTTGCTGCAGTGGTGCTCCTCTACTAAGAATGGGCACAACAGGAATCACACAGGAGGAGTCAGTTCATAGTGCTGAGACTAAGCTCTGCTGCACTCCTCTTCCTCAGGTCTAGCCCTTCTTTGCCCAGTCCTGCACAGCTTTTTTGCTGCTTCCCATCTGCTTGTTCACTGCTGCTACTCTGTTCGTACCTCTCAGTGAACTTTGCTTTAGCCTTCTGGCTTTTGGCATTCTTGTTCCTCCTCTCCTTCCCCCCCCCCCCCCCCCCCCACACCTTCCCCCCCCCCCCCCAGTCACATCTAGGGCTTAAATTTAACCAAAATGAAAGACATTTTTTTCATTCACCATATTAAGTGAGGTTTTATTTGATACTAAAATTGCTTACACTACATTAAGTAAAACAGATACAAAGATAGAATGATGGGATTCAAGGTTTTGATAATTGAAAATGGGAAGACTGCTTAACTCATGCTGGTGGGAAAAATATGATGTGTATTTCCTTCTGCCCTTTCCACCCCACCGAATATATGCATCCCCTACCCTACAAATTGTTTTTCATTGCTGTCTGTATGTATGTGCTGTGCTCTTTCAAAGACCGTAAAAAAGATTTCCATCATTAATCTGCAGAGGGTTTACCAGCTTTGAATGTTCATTCCTTCTTTTGGAAGTTTATGCGATAAAAGGGTTGCTATAAATTGCATGATATAGGTCAATCTTAAAAGATGGATGAAAATAAATTTATATTAGTCCAGGCATTTATATGAATGTACAATGACCTCTTTGGTTTCATTAGTTCTAATACAGAAATGCCAGGAGTATAAATCTTCACATTTCAGCACATGCATGGTTCATTACCTGAGGTCAAAATGATGATTTCCTCCATAATGTTTAAGTATACAGTTAAGTACAGTTAAGTTTGTCACAGAAAAATATATTTTAGCCATATGTAAGAGACCAGATACTGGACTATACCTCTGTGTGTGTGTGTGTATATCTCTCTCTATGTATCTATCTATCTCAAGTGCTAATTTCTGTCACTTGGTAATTTTGAGATCCTTCCCAATTCACTTCCCCAGTAGATACTTCAGACATGCCTGTAAAATATTTTGACAAATCATGAAAGTGTACTGCAGCATGTCAGAATTTAGCAAGAATAAAGATTACTAAATAGTCTGGGTACTGACATAAACAGGATGACACTGTGCTAAAAGTAAAGTACTAGGTGAGACTGGTTGGACAATCACAGATGGTTAGAAAGCACGGAGACAGTGAGGAAGTGGCATTTCTACTGAACATTTTCTATAGGATCTGACTGTGAAAATACTGTGTTTGTTAGTCTAGGGGAGGGAGTGACATGAGAGTGTCTAGTGGAGTGACCAATGGTGAAAGCAGGTAGAACAAAATGCTTACAATTTGATATGAAAAAACACCAAAACGGGGGAAAGAAACCTAACCAAACAAAAGTATTTCTGGCAGTAAATTGCCTTTAACAAACCTGTTGTTTTGTTTTGGTTTTAAATTTGGTGTCTTGACCTAAACAGCAAATATTCCATATTAATGTTTTTGTTTAGATTCTCTCTTGCCTTTAGCTCTTCTGACAGCTGCTGATTTCATTCACATCCATTTAAAAATGTCACTCAAGGAGGTATGTAGAATTGACTGTTCTGCCCATCATACTCAGTGAACAGATGGCAAGCTCCCCGTCCTCCCCTTCCCGAGCTCTTTGAATGCTTTGGCTGGGAGAGCAAGTTGCTCTCTCAACCCTCAGAGAAAATGCTTCTGTGCAGGGCAAAATAGCTTAGCTCCATTTTCTGCTGCACTGTAGCACAGCGGTATGCTGCGTGGTTGGGATGGGATGGGACGAGCGTCTCGCGCTCCTGACACAAAGCATGTGCAAAGAGCCGTAAGTGGTGGCTTTGCCGTTGGGTGCTGTGATGCCTGAGGGCACAGCAGTTTCTTCCCCTCGTTGCCTTGGCTGGATGGAGCTGTGAGCCACAGGATGGAAGGATGAACCTCTGGCAGATGAATGTTACCTGGTAATATCTGAACTGCTTTATGTGGGTGAGCCAGACACAATGTTAGAGTCCAGTTCCTTCAAACGAGATGCTTTCTGGTACACGTACAAACAAAAATGCTGGTCTATATAAGTAAAACTGAAGTACTTACTTGCAAGATCTTTTTAAGCAGTTTTGTGTGGCAAGAAGCCCAAGCCACAAAGGTCAAATTTAAGTCCTGATGTCAGTTTTATGGTTTCCAAATCGATGATTTTGGGCAGTGTGAAAGTTGTATAATATTTAATTTTTCCACTCGACTCAGTATCATAGAGAAGTTTTTCTCATGAGACTGGCGTCGTGTGTCTTGTTTTAGGGGAAGTGTTTGCCTTGGTTTTGGAATTATGTCTTCAAGTGCTTTACTCCACAATGTGCATACTGTGAACATGTGACCTTTCTAGCACTGGAAAAAAAACAGATCATAATACAGAGAAGGGATTTTGGTATGTTTAGCGAATGGCATAACATTGCTCTTCACTACATCATTTGCAGTGTTTTATTTTTACTGTTGACTGTAATGCACAGTAGGTTTTAAAGGAATGTTCTTTATAGATAGCAAGGGAAAACTGAACCGGGCTTGTCTACCCAAACATGGCCACTAAAGGGATGTTTGCAAAAGGTCTGTGTAACTCCACAGAGTAACAATACCCATTCTCCTCTTCCTCAGCAGCCTCTCCATAAAGAGCCTTTTAACTTTCTTAGGGAGGGAGATACTAATAAAAAAAAAACTTTAAAAATTAAAGTTTAGCATCTTCCAAAAAAAGTGCATCTTCTGGAGGAAAGGAAATGGAAATGAAAATCAGTTTACAAATTGCTTTTAGTCCAACATCACTCACTTCAACAGCCACAGCGATGCTAAAGTATCCGTCACTGTCATTTCTTTTAGCACGCATCCCTTTCAGTCCTGCTGTCAAGACTCCAGTTTGCCGATGACATTTTCCCTTTGCAGTGATGGGCATTTTGAATATGCAGAAACAGCAGCAATAAAGTGTAGTATGGATTTCAAGGGGATTAGTCCAAAGCAGCCATCAATAATTTCTGATCTGACAGAGGTGATAATTGAGGTAAGCTGTATAACTTGAAGATTTCAGTTTGGTTAAAATCGCCCTATTAGCTGCTTAATAGTGTTATTAGTCAAATAAATTAGGCTAGGATCTTCCAAATAACCTTGGCACTGCGTATATTAAGTATGCTCAGTCCTGTACTACATCCACTCTAACAGTGCATTACCAGCAGAGATGGTTGTCATATTGCATAATATTCTGAAAGTGCTTGCTTTTGGGCAACAAAACATATTACAGATTTCAAATAACAGAGTATAAATCTGTTTTCAGATAAACAAATGACAACAAATCTGGTGGTAATTTATGGTACAAATGGTAGGGAATATCAGTGACTTTTTTTTGGATGTTTTCACTTAGAGCTATAATGACACAGCCTCCTTTTAGCTTGCAATCTCGCCAAACTGCTCAGTTCATGCTCTCCATATCAATATGTTTCTAATGCACAAAGCACTAAATCAGTGTTTTTCAAGTCTAGCAACAGATTTTAGACATGGTCACTAACCACTTCAAAGTGCAACCATAAAAATGACCCTAGAGAAAGGCAGATGGTCCTAAGAGATGATTCTATTCATGCTGAAACCAGTGACAAAAATCTATTATTGTATGCTATCTCAGCACCACATGCTTAGCATCTCACAAGAGACATGTTCAGCACTATTCAGTATCTGACCTGGTATCTTACTATTCTAAGGAGAATCCAAGACTAAATATGCATATACTTTATGATGAAATATTTTTTTTTAAAAAGCATCATTTAAACTGTTTCCTCCCCTTAAAAAAGGCCCTCCAACATAATGATAACTTGTGCAGGTGATTGGGAACACAGGAAAAGGAAGATTTTAATGCAAAATATAAAAACAAAACAGAAAACCAAACACACTTGGTGGAAATGAATGTTCATACCCAACATTAGAAAGCATCTGTATGCTAGCTGTACAAAGAATAAACGTGTGTGCTGCCTTCTTAAGTATAAAAAAGGATTTGTTTACAGATAAAAGAAGGATAATTATATTTTGCATCTTAGTTTCATATTATGTAGCCCAGTGCAAAAATATACACAATATAGATTGTAAGGCTTCATTTGTATATTTGCATAACCCAGTGAGAATGGCAGTATTTTTCTTCCAGCCTTTACTTAATGACTGCTACACAAGCACTTTGAATTTAAAACTCTGTACTGTATGTAAAGTGAGGTGCGTGCTTTTACCGCTTGTCAAAACAATCCTGAAATCCCATTTTCCTTTAATAAAGTATAGTTTTGTCCTCCAGATGTATGCTTGAATAAGATGTCATAGTCTGTTTTTGTTCAGGATTGCACCCTGCTGATGTTCTTAGGCAGCAAGAAAATTACCTTATTGAAACATATTGCTGGTAGTGACTATAGTGCCAAATTTTGCATTGGTATTACACACATGACATATTCAGAGACCTTTGAGTAAGACCATGAATATCAAGTGATTGAAAAGATTATACAGGCTTTCTCTTTGGATATAAAAGGTTGTGGTTCTGGATGAGTGTCTTTCAGATCAATATAATTATGTCATAAAAACATGTAACAAAATAGTTACTTTGCAGCCTTTCACACTTGCCTGATTTCATACTAATTTTATTCTGAGTAGAATTATTTTCCTTACATTAGTTGCACAGTTGTTATTTTAGAGGAGTGGGGGTTGTTTTTAAAATAGTTGCATAATTGTAGGCCCTCTGCTAATATGTGAGTATTCAGATAGGTAAAAGGTGTTTTATAGTGCTTGCTTTTCTGGAGAAAAGATATGTACACTTAAACTACAATCGTGGAGTTACATAGCTGAATATCTACACAGAAACACACACACAATTTATATATATGTGCACCCAAATTCATATGTGCCTGTATGCACAATGGAATGAATGTATTCTTTATGAATCACATATAAACATTTTAAGAGTGCATATGTTAGTACTAAAATGAGGTAGTATAGAGGTCTAGTTCACTTTGGGTAAAAATCCCTGAATTTCTGGCTGTAGCAGGTGTTTGGAAGCTGCAAGCAGTGTGATAATATTAAAAATTCATGATATCTGGGTTAAAAGTGTTATTTGAATGTTGTATTTTTCCCTTAGACAAATTTAGTTATGCATGCTCTAGTTTTGTGACCCTACAGAGTGATAACTCACTGCCAAAAATCATCAGAGGCAACAATTTGGCTGGCCTGGTTGGCAAAACACTGCCAATCTAAG